>NC_067289.1:8810697-9113728 GCF_020740795.1 Apus apus
AGCCTGAGTGATGCATTTTGCCCCACCCTTAAAAAAGTCAAGCGGCTACAAGACAACTTTAATATTTTTTCTTACATTTCTGAATGTAGATAAAGGCCTAAAACTTTGACCTTGATGTACGTGAGAGAATTGAAATTAGAAAAGCATAAAACAATAGCCGCAAGCATGTAATTTCACAATTTTACCTGATCCTTTGTCTTTTTGGGGAAGTGGAATTGATGTGGAACATTTTTCAGTCTTTGAGGTTGACAACACTGTATTTTACGGATCCCTGGAGTAAGAACCCTTTTCCCTTTACAGGTCTTAGTTGAGCACTGAAACAGTTGGTGTGGATACTTATTACACATGCAGAACTGGACAGTTGTTCATGTGTTATTGCCTGAAGCTCTTTGGACACTTGGCTAGACTGCATAGGTTATATTTCACTTGCGTTTTGAAGGTTACTTTCACGTCCTGTGAGCACCAGAGACCTTTCCTCCCCTGCTTTTGTTTCAGAAAAGTCTTTAAATACATACTCAGGAGCTTCAAAGTTGAAGCGAGTTCATTTTTTATTTTTCCAGTTTCTTTTTTCTTGGGTTTCTCAGAGACCTGTCAATAGCAAAAATTATGGGCTAATGACCACGCATTCCCTCCTTTAACATGCCACAGAATAACAGAAACATTAAATTCTGTCTACAGACTTAACAGCCTTTCAACCTGCAGGCTGTGTACCTCAGAGCCAGCATGCAGGCTCTCTTTCATGGTACTCATGGTGGTGACAAGTGCTCTTTTAACATCAATAAGCAAAATGGAGGGTGGGTTAAGCTTTTCAGTAGTAAGAGTATGCTGCTGTGTTGAATTGAGTGACCTTTAGGCTGTTTGCTCTTGTAAGTGAGTAGATCAGCTTTGCTGAGGGACTGAGGATTGAATGAGTTGGTTACTGGCTGGTATCTGTGTGGGTTTTGGCCAAGCCACTTGGAAACAATTGCTATAAAGAACATCCTGGAGTTGAATCATTGCATCCAGATGACACGTTGTGAAAGAGCTATTCGAGTTTGCTGTTATGGCTGTACTTGCACACACAGTTAGCACAAGTGAAATTAATACACACTCTTTAAAATGTCTGGATGATTTTTCAGACAGCTCTATTGAATGTTTTCCTGGCTGAATATTTTCTGTGCTGACCTGAGCCAAGTCCCTGTTGTGCAGACTCTGTTCCTTCTGGGCAGCTGTGCTATGAACACTGGGCTTTGTCACCTCTGAGTCCACAGCAGGGACACTTCAGTCCTGTGGGCTTCTCTGTATGCTGCAGGGTTTTCCCTGCAGACCAGCTGCCTAAAGGTTTCCAAGCACATGTGCAGCTCAGGCTGAGCAGGGAAAGCTGGGCTATGCACTCCGTCCTCCTCAGTGTCCCTACAAGAGCAAGCAGCCTCTGGCCCCGTTTCAACCTGTGGATGCACATCCTCTCTATTGCTCGCCACATCTGGACCTGATCAGGGTTTGCACACAGCTGTGGTGGGACACCCGCACCAGATCTTGAAAAATTGGTGCTTTTGTATGAAAAGGCCTCTTATACAGAGTGATGCTTGGAAACAGGAACTTGTTTCCAACATCACATAGCAAACTGTGAAGTATTTAAAGGTAGAGTAGAAACCATTGCCCCTAGGTTCCTGCTGGTCTCTGTGAGTTACTGTCAACAGATGACAGCAAATGGGACCAGTTTTGTTTTCGCTGGATCTTGGGAGGACCAGGAGTAGGATCACAGGTAAAGTCACTTCAACTACATAATGAGGGAGAGAGTGTGAATCAGAGGGTTGTTGCTCGGGCTTCCCAAGCCCAGGAGCAAGCCCACAACAGAGCAAAATGGACTTTTACTTCAGGCAAAGTGAGCAGTCCATGAGGGCAGTAGACTATTGGGGCAGCAAAGGAGCTACGGCCTCAATGTCTCCCGCAATTATCCCAAATTATCTGGCACACCCTGCTGGCTGCTGCCGGGGAAGGACAGGATGCATTGGTAGAGGGGCAGCTACTGCAAGGGCAAAGAGCATCCTCCCAGGAGCAGCATGGTGAGTGTCAAATCCAGTGCCCAGGTGTCTCCCTGTGGTTTTCTGTCTCTCTTCACCCTCTTGCAGTGGCAGGAGCTATCTAAGCGCTTGGCAAGATTCAGCTTTGCATGTACAGCTAAGAAGCCTTGGCACTCCCTGCAGAGTTATGTTTCTGTAACAGCCAGGACAGGTACTCTCAGTCACTTGTGTCATCTCTTGGGGCACTGGATTTTGTCTCATCATTGTTCCTGACTGTCCTAATAATTACTTGTAATAGCAGCCAGCCAAGGCCCTGCTCAGGATTTCTGCCTCAGTTGCCACAGGTGAAGGACCCAACAGGAAGCAATTGTGTGTTGAAAATTGGCATCAATGTGGAGGACAGCATCACCTCCCATTTAAATTGTCTCCTGTCTTCACTTCTTCACCAGTCATGGCAACAAATGGCATGTTTGATGCTGAACGTCATGAGATGGAGTATAACTGAAAGCCATAACCTCTCCAGCTATCCAGTTTTCAAAAGCTGTCTTTCCTTTCCCTAAGTCATTAGTGTTGCTATGGAGTTTTGCAGTGCTCCACTTGGAAGCTGTTCATACAGCTGCTTATACATGTACTTAAATGATTTAACAAAATGTATACAAACTTTAATTGAGATGATCTCTGATTTATTGATTGTTTACAGTGAGCTTGGTAAGATATAAACAGTGGGGAAGACTTGGTCTCTGTCCCTGGAGAGTTATAATCAGCTTTAGCAGAAAAAATCAGACCAAATGTAACCTGTGAGAGTTTTGGCTTAAAAAAACGAACAAAAAAAAAAATTAAAGCCCTTTTGACCTGAAGATTCAATAGAACTTGAGTAATGGAAAATGGAACATGTACTTCAGCCAGCATCAGTAAGTGCCAGTGCTTTTTTAATTTCTGTGTCAAGTGTGAGAAGAGTGAAACTCAGTATTCCCTTCTCCTGACAGCTCTGGAGGTGCTTGTGTCACTTTACTTTGGTTTAACAAGTTACCATGCATGAAAAAACCCCTCCAGTAAGCTGCCTGCAAACATCATCTTCGTTCACAGCAAATACAAGTCAATTTAAACTGTGCTAAGGGATAAGTTTAAGATGATAAAACTATTGTATTGAGTTGCTTTTGCCACAAATAAAAAGCATACTCACAGACAGCTGCTAGGTCTCAGCTGGTAACCAGTAGTTTCTGATTTATGAATCTGAACTTTGGCCTTCATCTACAGTTCTGCTCGGATCAGGCTCTGCTTAAGAGATTTGCCAGCATAGCTAACAAAACATTCCTCGTGTAGACTCATCTTTTACTGAAGGAAAAGTGCCTTTGCTAATAAAGTTTACCAGATCTGTTGAGTGAGATAAGCCAGACCAGCAAAAGGACTTTGAAATTCTGCACTCTTGGGCTTTGGCTGCCAAAGAAATGTCAACTATATCTAATTAGTTTACCTGTACTAGCAAGGGCTCATACTGGAGAGCTGGCCTTATTTTCCTTTAGTTTGTTGTAATGGTTGCACTTGGCATTGAACCTGTGAGTGGAAAACAGTGAAGATGGGGTTGCTCACAGGGTGTGCACCACAGTGCTGCCATCAGTTAAGCAGCAAATTAAGCACCCTCTGTACTGCTTTTTTTACCTGCCAATAATGCAATAATTTTGAGGGGGGTTCTCACATGAGAAACTTCTCATCAGGCTCAAACCTAAAACTGGGCTACCACAGTGAGAAACAGAGCTCAGGATTCAGGTTTGTCTACATTTAAGGCAAACACCCTTCACATGTAAGGAACGCTGTTGTATAATGTAATTTTGTCCATCACATATGCTGATGACAGGTTTGACTGCTTAGTTAAAACCTTGTAAGAAATAATTCATAATTATATAGATCTGTGAGCTTATTTATTATATAGATCTGTGAGTTTATAAATCATCTTTAGGCCAGATCAGTGCTGTTTTCTGTGATCTCTACCTTCAGTACTTTCTGTAGCACCTATTATGGCTCATTAAGCCTAGAACAAAACTACCTGGGGGTGTCTTTCTCAGATTTATTATTGTTCTGATCCTGGTTCCCTTCATTACTAGGCTGAGTGCTGCAGAATCTCTCAATCATGTTGCTAATACAAGTAAGCCCTGACAGATAACTCGCCTGGAGCACATAATGGATTGTAAGGCAAGACTGTCTGCCTAGGTATAGCTCCAGCCAGGTTGTCATGCGGATGGAGCTGCATATCAAAGCCTTTTCAGAAATCTTTGTTATGTTCTTGTGCTATGGAGGTTATACATCTTATACAGTGATAAGAAGCCTGCTTTTGCTCACACCTGGGCAGCATGCCCACCTTCACAGGAAGCTGGCTTGTGAAGTCAGCATGACTTTAGAGAAGCAAGAGCTGAGCACGCTTAATGAAGCATCAGCTTTGCAGCCTGGGCACACAATCTTCTGAAGCACCCTTGAAGTTTTCTAGTGTTGCTAGTAAGCACAGGTGAGGCTGTGAATACTCTGTGTTGCCTGCCTGCTGTGATGTTATGCTGCATTTACTCTGGGGTCACATTTTGCCTGTGTTCTCAGCTCTCTCAGGTGAGATTTTGTTAACTTATTTACTGCTCAGAAGAAGTCTAGAAAAGCTTTTCACAGAGTCTGGATCTAAGTGTTGTCCTGCAGGTTCAGTTGAAAGAGGTGGCTAAAGCCTGGCACAACACCCCACTCTTCCTTTAGCTCTGTTGCTGCTGAATGTCAAGTCATTCCTGCTATAGTGAATTATGCTGAATGTGTTTCAAATATAGATATAGAGAGATTTATGGCTGAGCAATATATCTTAAGTATAGATTGACTAATTTAGTAGACTAAGATGGTGCATTTGTAATAAGTTTGGCTTACGTAATTGCTACCATTAACCTGGAATTCAAAGCTAGCTCAAAAGATGTGGCAACTGGAGTCTGAAAAGCAAAGAGTACATTTCCGCGCACTCTGCACCTAAACAAATGTGCTTGTGTTCTGACACTGGTTTCAGAGCAGGTAAAACAGATCTGGAAAGGAAAATTATTGTCTGCCATGGATTCCCAGTGGTACTGCAGGGTAGGGAGATGCCTGGCTGCTGAAGGTACAGCAGTTGGGGAGGACTGGTACCACCTCCTTTCATTAACATCACTGCATATTCTGTGCTGTCTGTCTAAACATAACTGAGCAACGTGAACTTGTCGGACTGCTGAGATCTCCTGGGAACAGATTCTGCTTCTGGTTGGTCTGGAAGTTGTCTGAGTACCATATTTTCCTCCTTGATGTGCTCTAAGTCTGCCAGAACCATACTTCTAGGAAGGAGCCCACCTGAAGTTGGGTGAGTGGGAAAGGTGCAGAGGAAACATGTGCAGCTCATGTGGATTTCCGGTATTTGTTTGAGAAATATCCTTTCAAAAGTAACCAAAGATGAACCCAGATCCTTAAATCTGATCCCCATCCTGGGCTTCAGACCACCTGCAGTTTGTTTGGGCTCCTGCAAATCTCAGCTAAAGGCAATAGTAGCACAATCCTCCTGGCTGCTTCAGCCAAGTAAATCTCTTGGAAATACAAACCCTAGTGCTTAGCAGGATCTCCACAGAGTATTCCCACTTCACTGCCCATGCAGCTTATACAAAGAGAAGGAAGGGCAACATTTATTTTGCAAAAAGACAAAGTATTCTTGCCACTCCGTAAGTTCATTTCCTACGTTTCCTCTGTAGGCATAGAAACTGGAAGTAATTCCATTAAAGACAGTATTTAATTGCCTTGTTTTTATGTCCTTTTCTGAGCTGAATTCCCATGAATATCAGTGAGAGTTTGCTACAGGTTATGTTATAATTCTATGATTCTGTGTTCATTCTGGACTGTGAAGCAGATGGAAGGGACAGTTTCACCCGTGGTGCCATGATAATGCCAGACATAATTTTCAAATCTGTGATTTATGATTATGGTAGGACTGGTCAGTCTCGAGTTGTTCTCTACTAATCAAACACTTATCTGGGTAAATAAACAGAGGAGCATCCCCTTCATGCAGAATTCAGTAACTAAAGTTTTAATAGCTTTCCTTGGTTTTTTCTTCTAGTGGTCTCAAAAATCAGGAGGATGGAAAAGCTCTATCTGCTGAGGTATATCCTCAGACAGAGAATCTTTGTGACATCAAAGTAACTCCAAATTAAATCAGAATAATTCTGCCACTGTTGTCTTTTAGTTGGAATGGACTGGTATGATTTGCAGCTGCTCATTCAAGACAAGAGTTGTGCAATGTGAGAGTCAAGGCTAAAACCATGAACTAGGTGGAAGGCTAAGGATTTTAACCTGGCTTAAGCAAGTATCATTTGCTTCATATTTAATTTTAGCTAAATTACACTGATTTAATGCTGTGGGCAAGCAAGTTTGGGTTTTTTGTTTGGTTTGTTTTTTTTTTCTGACTTGTAGTGCTGTGAGGCCATTGCCAAAGTTTTTTATATAGAAGCAACTAGATGATCAGTAAAAGATTTGGTGACTCTGGCAACTGAACAGTAAAATATTACTTTTTTTTTTTTTTTGGTCAGTATGCTGAAAGTTCCCCTCCACCACCTCCTGTCTTGGTCTGCCAGGGCAATGAGGGCTGCCTTCCTCTCGTTAACTCTCTCGCTCTCTTTCATTTGTGTTTTAAATTAAGCAGTGGTCTGGCTTTTGGGCAGCTGAAATGAAGGATTCCTCATGCTGGTTAAATAAAAAGTCCTTTCATAGTCACAGAATAAAAGGGAAGGGCTGAGAAGAAATGGGTCACAGCTAGGGATGCACAACCCCTGGAACTCCCACCCCTCAGAGAGACTCACACTGAGCTTCCCAGCTGAGCCGTGTAATGTGTGGAGCTCTGTTTGTCGTTTTGTTTGATGTCCTCTTTATTTCCTGTTTGTTAAGTGATCTGAAAGCAAAACAACCAGCCGACCAATCCAGGGGGAAAAAAAACCCAGGTCCTTTCAGAATTATAAACGGGGCACAGCTGTGTAAGCTGGACTGCACCAGCACTGGCTGAAATTGCCAAAAGGGCCCATATGTCTTGTGTCCTTCGCTCTGCAGGCGCTCAGCCCTTGCAGAGTGATTGCTCTTCTTCCTCTGACTGTCTGCCCCCTTTTGAAAGCATCTCTAGCAAGGCACTCCAATTCATCAACTTCTGAGCACAGGCTCTTTTCATGTCAGTGTCTATCGGAACTGATGCTACTGGGGATAAGAGAGGGTAAGCGAGGTTAGCAGAAGCACAGGTGGGAATGCCACATCAGTCATCGCTGCAAGGGTAATAGCAGTGGTCAAAAGAAAAGGACTTGCAGGAAAGATTTCCCAAAGCCCTTTTTGGTATTAGTGCTGGAGGATAAATGACCTGTAAGGACATGACCTGACTCTAGTCACAGTATGACTTGCAATGGGTGAGTTATAGCCATAATAAATGACACAGAGTGTGTCAGTAGTGACCTGTGAATGACGCAAGAAAAATAAAAATCCTTCCTCACCTTGCCTGCTGCTACAGGAATAGAGGTTGTGCAAGGTGTTGGCTTGAAAGTACTTGCTTTGCTTGGGAGGAGGGAAAAAGGTAGGAAGAGAAACTCTAGCAAGAGGAATCTATGCACACTGTTGCAACCAATATAAAAGTTAGATTACATAAAAGCAAAGTCTCTGCAGATAATAGGCAGGTAAATTACCATTCATCTCAATGAGAAATATTATAATATTTAGTCTACTACTGTTTGAACTCTGAGTGTACTGACAAAGGCTTCATTCTTTTCAACAGACTCTATAGTACAGGGTGAAGAAGGGAAAAAAAATCCCATCTCTGTGCAGTTGAACTTTTTTTTAAAGAAAGCAGCAGGAAAAAATGCAGTGAATTGATCCTTCTCAGCATAACTTTATGAAAGCAGTAGGAGTAAAGAGCAAGTATGTTTTTCTTTCTAAAAGAAAATTGTCACTCTCCTACCATTCATAATCTCGTAAGTACTTGATTGCTATGTCTATATATAGAGAGTTTGAAAACACTAAATAATTTCTAGATTGTTAGTGATCTCTTCAGTGATTTCTGTAAAGTAACTTAATTGTTTTTTTGCTTCACTTTTGCCATCTGCAGAGGATTTTCTGGCAGAAAGCACTATTTAAGAGCTATTTTGTGCATTTATTTGCAGAAGCTGTTCTGTGTAGCAGACAGCATTTTCCTTTCCTGACCTTCTTGCATGGCTGGGGCAGAGCATGCAGGGTGAAGTTCAGGCAAGAGCCCTTTCCCTGGCTGCCACTGAGGAGGAGCCAGTGGTACTGATGGGGGAGGCAAAGGGACTAAGCTGTCCTCACCTCCATCCCAGCAAGGGTTCACCAGATCTTCATAGCCAACCTAGTTCAGGATGTGGCCCTGAGCACAAGTGGGGGGCTCTGGCTGGGCAGGTGTGCAGGCAGGTGTGGGCTGCAGGACCTGAGGAGTCATGCAGGAATCTCCACTTTCCTTCTCCCAGGCTCCCATCACTCATGATTCAGGGACTTCTGGTGTTTCTACTGTCCCCTGTGTTTGCAGTGACCTAGGACTAGGACTGAGCATCCAGGTGCTAGCTGAACATGATAACTGGTCAAGAGACAGAATCAGCCCCTGGGTTGCATGTTCTCTTTCTTTAATTGCCTTAGGGAACTGTGTGACAGCAGTGGAAGGTTACTTGTATTTAATTCCTCCAGAAGTTTTTTTTCTGTTTAAAAATACACAATTAACTGTTTCACTTTGTCCATGTATTCTCACTCTCCAGAGGGCAAGGTATTTATTTTTTTTTAGCAAACATTGTAACTCTCTGCACTCTCAACTTTCACATATCTTTCTTAGAATCTTTCAAAGGAGTACAGCTCTAGCTGTACTTGTCCTTGTCCTCCTTCCATGCCTCACCTTTTATTTAAAATTCTTAAACTAATTCTAGGAAATCCAGATGAGATTAAAGCTTTCAGCTCTAATATCTTAGATGGAAATCTTATTAAATTCCAAAGCCTAAATGAAGCAACCATGAACACTGGGAATAAAACTGAAATTAAGACCATCAATCACTCTTGAGTCAGTTTAGCAGCCCATTCAGACATGTTCTCTGTGGTCTCATCACAATCATATTAATGGATAAATTTGCCTCTTGTATTGTATTCCATACATTACACTGTGTAATCAGAAGCTAATTGGAAGCAGTAGGTGGCATGCCAATATTTGTGGTGTTCAGAAATCATTCAGAGCTCCAGTATTTCAGTAAAAACCTGTTTATTTCACAGAGGCACTTCCAGCTGCATCTGTGAACAATACATGCTTCTGGAGACTCCTTCCTCCAAACTTCTAGGCTCTGGGAAGCAGAATTACTTGCAGTGGCAATTCTTAGGGATTACATTTGTAATTAAATTAAAATAAATACTTAAGTGTCTCAAATCTAACCACAAAGGTGATTGTTAGGCATGCCACCTACCCCAGGCTGATCTCAACATTAAGAAACTACAAATGTGTAGTTATCCTAGCCTTGACGAGAGGCTTAAGGATGATACTTGAAAAAGACAGCATGAAAGAAGCCTGCATTCTTTCTGCTTCTTTCTTTGCAGCCTGCAAAGCTGCACATGCCCTGCATGCAGATGCGCCATGCATGCCCATTTCACAGACTGTATTTAAGTCTTAAAGTTTGACTGGGGAAGCTGAATGTGGCATCTTGAAAAAGTAATAGATTAATTCCTTCAGAGGAGTAAGCATTCCCAAGAGCTGCTGATGGAGACTACTTGCCCTGCATTTAAATCCACAGGAAGCCATTCCCAGCTAACTACACCCTCACTTACTTTCGTTACTTAGTGGGATTTTGAGTAGCAAGGATTCCCCATGTAAAGGAAAACCTCATCCTAAAATAGAAATCTGTTCTCTCCAGGCATGGCCTGGTTTATATTCTTGGCTGCAACTGTGAGACAGAGACACTGTCTACAGAACAGACCTCTGAGTCTTTTTGTGGGGTTTTGTGAGGTAGAACATTTGGAAATTCAGACACGTGTCTGCAAATACCTGCTTGTGCAGTGGCACTCAGTCCAGGAGCAGGGGAAGCTCATTCAGACTTTCAGTTTATGAATTCTGTATCTTTTAAGCTCCTTTTCAATTTAGCACACTTTTCATTATATGGATCTATCTGTATATTGCTGCCTAAGGCTTAGTGACTGTGTGTTCCTGCTTTGATTAGTGGCAGTTAATCACCTGTGATGGTCCCTCTCTTCTTGTTCCCTGTGCTGTTTTCACTCTCGTGGAAGTCATTGAAGCACTGTATAGAGGAGAATAAATTTTGGTGTCTTATTGCTGCAAATTTTCTGCTTAATAGCTTTCCATGCCTGAAAATTATTGAATATTTAGAGATTTTTCTTAAAATTAGCTGTCTGAATATTTGTGACTGGCAATTGTTACCATGCCAGCCATCAGTCTACCAAATTCAACCTTCTTGCCTGGGAATAAGAGGTTCTTCGCTTCAGCCAGGTTCTGAATAGAGAAAGACCTACAGAAAAATACACATTCTAGCCTGTAAGCCAACCTCCCTTTTTCAAAATAAAAAAAAAACAGGATGAAAAAAAGAAAGGAAAATAAGATACTTCATAATCTCCCAGAAATACTCAAAGACTTGTCACTTTTTCTTTTTAGGTATTGGATTGCATTCATTGGCTTAATAAACTTTAAAAATTGGAGACAAAGTCTAGACTTCTTATTATGAGGTCAGTAGTTCAAATAGACTGATTTCTCTCCTGACATCTGACTCTTAATTTTCTTCCTGCTTATGACCAACTAAGAGAAGCTGAGGAAGTCTATTGGCCAGATGGGCTCATTTAGCCAGAAGTGAACATCTCACCCACACATTAAAGCACCAGGGATTTCTTTTAATACGGTAGATGTCAGCTATAGCAAGTCCCTATTAATAATTAACTGAGTTTCTGTTGGGACTGTCTGAACAATTTCCTTTGCTTCTTGTCAAGCCCCATCACCATGCAATAGCCTCCCGTAGTCTAATTGACAGTGTCATGGGCAAGTGTATCCAACCTCTATGACCTGACCACCCTTTCAGTGTTTTCTCTTTGGCACGATTTGAAGCCTTTAAAGAATCTTAGGGGTTGGAAGGGACCTCGAAAGATCATCTAGTCCAACCCCCCAGGGTAGGATCACCTACAGCACATCACACAGGAACGTGTCCAGGCAGGTTTTGAATGTCTCCAGTGAAGGAGACTCCACAAGCTCTCTGGGCAGCCTGTTCCAGTGCTCTGTCATGCTGACTTGATGTAGTGAAGGCTCAGCCATTGGGGTGGCATTGTAAATAATAAATCAAGGAGCTTAGGCTGCAAGGTATCTCCTCTGCCCTTGTTCCTTGAGTGCTCAGGCCAGGACAAGTGGTATTTCAGTGCTGTGTTGTATACCCCTCCTCCCCCTCTGCTCTGGGGAGAGCACACCTGGAGTATTGTGTCCAGTTCTGGGTTCCTCAGTTCAAGAGGGACAGAGTTGTTATAGCCTTGTGTCTGGAGGCTTGAAACCCTTTTGTGTCTTCCCATGGAGATTGAGGTGAACTTGACAGGGCATTTTTAGACCAAATAGACCCCTGCTCCTTGGCTGACTTCTGACTCTCCAGATTGCTCTAGAGAGGATACTATTTATGGCTGTTGTCTAAGCTGGTGACCAGGCATGTTTGGGCTGACAGCGCTACTGGCAAGTACCAAGAAATTCCAGGTCTTAGTTTTAGCTGGAGGGGTTTTATCAACATAAACATGGCAAATCCTAGCACAGTCCAGCATTTGTCCCTATCAGCCCTGTTAAAAATCATGTATTAGGCTGGTCAAGTAAATGAGTACTCACGGTCAATCAGTAAGGAAATTTGATGTGACTCATTTCTTACACTTGTTCTTAGTTACAGTTGTACTGAGTCTCAGAGCTGTTCTAAAAAGACCTAAATCAGTTTTAAAAGGAGCAGAAGAGGAAAACGTTTCCTTCTCAGATCAGCCCCGTTTGCCAACCACTATTTTCTTTTGTACAGAGATATGCTGGAAGTAATACTCAGTAAAGAAAAAATAATAAATTACAGAGGGCCATTATTATTATTTAGTTTATTTGTTATATGTCACTAATGTGAAGCAAGATTTATTTTTTTGTTTGGGTTCCAAAGGACAAAGGTCACTTGTTTTGCCTGAAGGCTCAAGATTTGGTCATCAGTGAAGTTATTTTCCTGGTTCCAGCACTGTCCTTTCCAGGATGTGTGTCCTGCTATTTGAACTAGCCCTTGAGTTGAATAGACTTAGCTAAGCTGGAGTTCATGCCCTGACCTGCAACCAAAGTCACATGAGATTGTGTTTTTAAAACCAACGGCTTGAGGATTTTAGCAGTTTTGGTCTCCTGGAAGAGATGGGAAATACATAGTCTCTGAACCTACATACTTGATTCCTGTACCTGAATAGGGACAGAAAAAAAATGTACTGTCTCAGTATTTCCATCCTTATTTCCCTGCTCAGCTACTGAAACGACCATAAGTACCAGCAGGTCAGTGACTAGCTGAAATGCTATGGAATGAGTTTCTGACTGGTCTATAAATTCTGGCCCAATGAGGGCAGCAGGCTGGGGCTGACAGGGTTCTCCCAGATCTCCTTTGCTGAGCAGAGCTGCAAGATTTTCTGAGGTACTTTGGAGATACCTTAAGGTAATCTCCCTTCAGGAGAGAGCATCCATCAACACCCCCTTTTGCTTATACTAGATCATAAATCTTGCCTTTTTTATAGTACAAAAGTGGGACCACATAAAAAACCTGCAGAGTATCCAGGTATTTTTTATCCTCATCTCTGTCTTTGTATTGTGTGAGTGATTTTAGAAACCACTTGTTTCAAAATGTAATGCTTTGCTGTGTAGCTGCATAGCACCATGGCTTTGTCACAGGTTGCTTTCCCTGTGCGTGAGTCATGTACTTCAATCTGACATTTGAGTTCAGAGCTCTGCTGCATTGTTGCTGTAGTGTCTCTGTACTTTCAGGCTCAGTTTAAAACTACTTCTCATCTTTTGTAATCCCTACTCAAGTTTCGTGAGAAAGAGGGTCTTGAATGGAGATACAGGTTTTGGAAGTGGGGTTGTATTCTAGTTCTCACCCTGACTACCAAGGTGAAGAGAGACCTAAGTTTTAATAACTTTGTATTTTAATACTTGAGCAGCATGACAAATTCTTATGTTGAAGTGGGACAGCAAGTGTAGATCAGCAGTTTTAAGAAAGAGCACCTGAAGATGATTGCTGAAATCTGTATATGTAGGGATGTGCCTCTTGGTCCATTTTGAAAAAGAACCAATAAGCACTTGCAATTTGCCACAATCTTGAAGAAAGAAGCTATTCCAGAGACAGAGACCTAAAAATGATGCCTCATACAGGAACATATCCATGGCATGTACAGGGCAGAGTGAAGACTGGCAGCACCTGCCCATTCCTGTTTTAGTCCTCTAAGAAAAAGTATGTTTTTATATTGCTTGCCTGGATGTGGCAGCTGGTGATCATGGAACCAAGTAAGAGCAGTGTCATCTTACTGATATGACTTGTGAGGCTGAATTATACCCTGTGAAAGACCGTACAAAAATGGACTCTTTCCTCCATAGGGAAGGACTACTGGAGGACCAGCATACACTATTTGCTTTTCTTGAGTGAGAATCACTCACTTCAGGCATTAATTATTCAAAGCTGATATTTCTGCACCATTTAGGAATAAGCTGGTGGCCCAGATGGCTCCAAGAATAGCTTCCCTTTGTTATTTTTTAATGTGAACATTTTAGTTTGCTTCACCATACAAGGATGTTCTTGCTGAAACTACATACATCACCCTGCTGAAAGCAGATGAAGCATTAAATGTCTCAGCCCACTGTTTTTACCTGAATGTCCAGGGTTTGACAGACAGCAGTTACGTCTCTCAAGATCATATTCTCTCCACCTGTGTGTATCTCCAGAGATACAGGTACACAATTGTGAGATTTTGATAGTGCTTTTGTAAACAAATGGCCTACAACTGCCTACTGGACTGTGCTGTCTGCATGCTTGCTGAACATAAGCCTTCCTGTTAGACTTCAGAGAGGCTGCAGATGCTGCAAACTCTCATCATATCAAAGAGCTACCAACAGCAGCCTTGTTTGTTTCTGTGAACGTTTCCTGGAGGCCATTGCAACAATAGTTCTATCAATCAAATAAGCAACCCTCTGCAGTGGCATCACTTGTGTGTCTTGTTTAATTTGAAACATGTCTGGGAGAAAGCCTGCCACTGGAAGAGGAAAAGAAATCAAACTGCTGGTTTTTACACCCTCACCATCCCAGAAAAACTATGTGTGCAAAGGAACCTTTGGCTGTGGTCTGAAAGCAATTAGCTGCACTCATTTCTCCGGATACTTGTTCTATTTATGCATTATTACTAATTTTTTTTAATCATATTGATGACCCAGCTGGAGCCCGGCCTGAGACTTATGGGCAAATATAGAGTAGAAGAGGGTTGTTGCTCCATGTGCAATCTCAATCTGCTTGTAGAAAGCAGCAGGTGGCTGTGATGAGCTGAGCACAGGTAAGTGAGAGCTGTGGTTACTGTAAAAAGTGTTAGTCGTAGCAGCTCCCAAGCCACTTTGTGTGAGCTGTAAGAAGAGAGGCTGTGAGAAGTTTGAATTTTACTTTGTGAAAGTCTATTAGCCTTTCATGTAACAAAATCAGTTGATCCGTTCACAGGGGAGTATAGATTGACTGAAATAACATGAAGATATTTTCTGCTTTCATCCTTCCCCAAAATGCCAAAAATTTGGGTCTAAACCTAAACTAATAGATGAGTTATTTGGGAATGTTATAATAAATCTGTAAGTTGTTCTCAAATATATCAGCTTCCAGTCCCATGACCTCCTTGGCCCTCCCACCCTGAGGAAAAGGATTTCCTCTGTGGATGCTGTTTCTCATTAGGCTGGCAAGGGTGATAATGCCAGTTGGCTCAGCAGACCATACCATAAGAGAACAATGGAGATACAAGATGTGACTCCATAGGTCATTGGAGATCCTATGGCAAAGTTCTTTCTTCTTTTCTCCCACCTTCACCTGCCCTACTCCAGCCATGTCTCCCCACTGCTTTGCCTCCAGCTCCTTAGTGCTCATTGGACCCTTGTAGGAGCTAATTTAACTAACTGAGCAAAAAGCCTCACGAGTTTTATGCTGAGAGTAATTCAGGTGGCAGCTGAGGCTGGTGCCCAGCAGATCTCGGGAAGAGGCAGGACTGCAGCTGAGAGCAGGAAAAGGAGGAGGAAGTAATGTGGAGAAGAGGAAGGGTCACCTGTCTCATCTGTGAGCAAACGCATTGCTGCCAGAAAAACCACAGGCACAATCTGAGCAGGAAGGGTGATCCAGGACAGTGCCTTTGGATCCTGAAGGGAATGTTAGACATCCAAACCCTTTGCTTTCCAAAGGGAGCAAACGCTACACACTATCGTGAATCAACCTCAAATGTCTAGGATTGCTTATTTCTCTACAGAGGAATAAAAAATGGAAGGTAGTCTCCTCAAGATGGTTTTAGGATTTGTGTGTGAGCAATCAAGTGTTGCTTGGTTACAGTTCCTCACACTTACATTCTAGAAGAGAGGAAAGCATGTCCCTCTGTTAATTTTGATTTATTGTAATATACACTATACTAATTTGTTTGGTTTTCCCAGGCAAATAATGGGGCTGGCTGATTTTGCCCACAACCACAGACCTGTATGACTTGCATTTAGATGATGCAGATTGATTTATTTTATGTTATAAGACTGAAGATGTGTCAAAAAATACTGATTGATTTAGGAAAGCATCTACCTTGCTCCCAGGTTATATGTGTACCTGAAAATTTCCCACATAATCTCTCTTGTTCTTTTTGAAGCTGGGCAATGTGGACCTTTGCTACCATTAAAAGCAAACCACAGTCACACATCTGATTCATGTTTTTAAGTACCATGACTAGTGTTACATTTCTGATGTGGCTTGCTTCAATGGCCCCTGGTGGGATAAAATTTTTACACCCAATGTGCTCTCTTTTCCAATGCTCTGAGGTATCAGCCTTTATCAAAGCAGAAGCCTGGGTGGCATCAGTGGGAATTTTGCCTGGTTTAGAGGATCTTTGTGGAAGATCTTCAACCCATTTTTTAATGCTGTGGCTAACCAGGACTGTGTTAGCACTCTGATATACCTTCCTATTCACACACTGAGTGCTGTCTTTCAGAGCCATGACTCTGTGGCAGATTTCTCCAAGTCTTCAGTATCTTCTGTCCATGGACAGAAATGAGCAGACAGGGAAAAAAAAAAGAAAAACAAAGCTTAACAGTTGTGGGTTTTCTGTCCCTTTTTTTTTTTTTTTTTTTTTTTTTTTTTTTTTCCTTCCCCCCCCCCAAAATGTGATAGAATTGGTGGTTCTGGTTAATCCTGCCTGCGGGACCTAATGGCTGAAAACCTAGAGCAGGGAGAAGTCTGGAGAGTTTTGCAAGGCTTCTGTTTTCTTTTTATAAAGTACTAGAATCATAAGGAGAAAAGAAGGAATCTAACCTTACAGGAAGTTATAAGTGCTTTTGGCACTGTGTTCCCTCAGGACTTTCAGTTAGCAAAGAATTCAGTGCACACAAAAGCAAAAGAGCAGAGTGAAACTTAATCTTTACCTGCTGGTTCAAGCTGCCCGAGGCACTGTTGGTTAGTTGCAGCATGCAGTCACATCTGCCAGGGCTAAGAGCACACAACACATGCTTATTTGGTAGCTGAACCAGATTTTACTCTCATTAGTTGAGAATGATTCATGAGGCCTGAGAAGACTTTTCCAGCTCTTTTTTTAAACTTTAAAGTAGCTAAACCCATGCCTCAAATAAATGTGAACCCTGGACTCATCTTAAAAACAATCTTCCTTGTTCCACACCCTGTGCCTCTTCTTGCTGAAGTTGCATTCCTTCTTTTTGCTGTCTTACACACATTGGAAATGGGGACTGTCTCCACAGGGAGAAGCAGTAGGAAAGCATTCAGGGGCTTTGGATGACAAGCGCTTTGCACTGGGAAGCCACTGGTGTGCCCAGTACAGGACTGGTGAGTGTACCAGTGAGAGGACCACATGAGGGCATGAACGTACTAGGGAATAAGCACTGTCCCCCAGATCTCAGCTCAGGATCCTTTTCTAGATCCTGCTTCCTAGATGGTTCTGATGAGGGAGAGAAGAAATGGACCAGGGAGCTCAAAACTCCTTCCCTCCCACTGAAGCGGTCACCATCTTGCTGTTCCACGAGCCTTGACTTTCTTTGTGCACAGCAGGCAAGCTTCAGCAGGCAGGGTGGACAGCTGTCACTTCTCAAAAGCCCATTGTGGAGGTGTCATCTGAGTCACCTCTTAGCATTCAAGAAAAGTCTGAATAAAAGGCTTTCTAAACAAATAGCCGTTTCTGGAGCATGTCTTCAGCTACATGTTATTTTCTAGGAAATGTTTACTTGTGATCTCTTAAGATTCACATTCATATTTTTTTCTCCAACATCTGTAAACTGCAGAATAGTAAAAGAAAAAAAAGTCAAAAAACAGAGATATGTATTGCCAATCAATAGAAAAAAATAAGATTTGTAATCTCTTTTAATAGGTACAGAATATCAAGGCTCTTTATGACATTCTTAATAATCAACTGTCCTGCATTTCAAGATTTAAACATTGAATATGGATTCTGATTTCTGGAAGCTGTTTGAGATTACAAGTCACTAAAACTATAAAGCAGTTGGCAGTGTTTAATAAATACATATAATTACTCCAGTAAAATGGGATTACTGTTATAAAAATAACTTGAAAATCTATTAGTATCACCATAGGTCTCTGTTTACATTCTACAGTAAGTCACAATTCTGATAGCAGTTCATCTATAGTGCTGGTATATCAATAATGATGAAACATAATGAGACTTATAATATTTTCCTTTTTGTAGAGGTTTTGGAAGGCAGCAATAACTTGAATCTGCTGTTATCTGACCTTTAAATCCCTCTTTGTTGAGAGCAATCTGTTGAAGAATTGTTCTTTTCTGGAGATGGCTAGACTAAAAAGGCATAAGCAAACACTGTAGTGTTTGTCTTTTAGTAAATCATATAAAATATTTGGTTCCCCTCAATACAGCAGCAGACTGAGGACATTCCTTTCACAGGAGCAGCAAATAGAGGAAGTGAAAATGAATGAACATTGCTCAAGGCTGTACAAGAAGGTGACAGAATTAGCTGGGGTGGAGGAAATCAGTGTTGACATAAATGGTGTTGGGCAGAAAGGAAGATGTTGCTCTGTGTTTCTGTGCTGGAAAAACAGACTGATAAAACTAGGAACTTTATCAACACACTGTGAAAAGCAAGTATTTGGTTAGGGAACAAATCATTGAGTTGTAGCAGTAAAATTGGGGATATGAAAGACAAATCATTTCATAACTGCGTTCAGTTGTGTTAGGCTTTTCAGAAAAGATCTGTTTCTTGGAGGCTGTTGACTGGCTAGAGACCTGTTTTCCACTTTTCTAACCGCTGATTTCTCAGAATCCAAACTCCTGGATAGTTATACAAGGTCCTGGGCAGATTAAAAAAAAATTACATGCCTGAACTGAAGTAAGTACTGGCCATTGTCTCTGGAAATTGTGGAGAATCTGGATAATGGAAGAAGTGTATTTGACATTGCTTTGGGTAAAGGAGCCACGAGTTTCCTCCTTTTGTATTTCAGTGTGCAAGCAGATCATCAGCCAGAGCTCAGGAGAGCATGGTTACTCCTCCCACTGCTCATGAGCACTAGGACTTTTCATGCACTTTTTCCCTCTTGCTCTCAACGTGACCAAGCATCCCTTCCTTGCCTGGATTCTGTTCCAGGATGGTTGCGCTGCTGATCCAGGCTGGAGCTGCACAATCACATGGTGGCGCCTGCATCTTTCCAGGTAGAGCCTCACAGCTCCCAGAGGCCAGCAGTGACCCGAAGCCACCTCAGAAACCCACGGACACAGATGTCAGGGGAGGGACCTGCCACGGCCGAGTGAGGATGCTCCCAAGCGTGGGATTGTGTTGACCTCTAGTGGCTGCAGCGAAGACAGGGCAGACCTTCGGGTGGGGGAAGCAAGAGAGGCTCTGCTGACGCTGGTGGAGCTCCCGCAGTAACACAGCCTGTATGGCTAACCTGCTGATGGCACAGCACAGCTGCTCTCTCAGTAGACTGCCCATTACTTTCTGTGGGGTAATCCCTGGATCTAAGTGAACAATTTCCATTCAATCTATTTCTGGTTTGTGGGGACTTTTTCCCAGGAATTAGTTGTTTTCCATAAGAAATGCTACAGCTGTCTGCTCTAGGCCAGCATTCTATAAAGCCAGTAATTAATGTATTCATGTTCTCCTTGCCCTCCACGAGTTTTTGTGATCTCTTGCTGCATATTTTGGTCATTTCACATCCATGATCAACTGTCTTCTACCTTCAAGAGCATCTTGAGGCAAGCTGCTGAGACACCTCTCTTCATAGAGGTGATTTGGAGTAGGACATGCCTGAGCTAAGCTCTTACCAGCATTGCATTAGAAACAGGAATTTGATGATTAGAGAGTTGCATATTTTGGGTGTGCACTTCTGGTCAAGACATTGAACATCCCTGAATGTGTTTAAAAATTCTATTGATCTGATGCTTAGGGACATAGTCTAGCAGTGGGTTGGTAAAGCTGAGTTAGGAGAGTTAGGTTAAAGGTTGGACTGGATGATCTTACATCTGCACCATTCTATGTATGATCTTTATTGGGGCAGGAAAGATCTCTGACCATCTCATATGCTGCCATGGAACAGCTCTTTGTAAAGCGTTTTCCCTTTTCATGAGAAGCAGGTAGAAAGTCTACATGTTGCTGACAGTACAGGTGAGCTGAAAGGATCGTTCATGATCCCATGTGGAAGTGACAGCTCTTCTACACAGAGGTGACCCCAAGGCAGCCCTCATCGTGGCATTGCTGGGCTGAAGCTGGAGACTGACTGTACAAGCAAACACTCCACCTCTGTGAAGGCTGCCAGAGGGCAGCAACATTTATCACAACTTCATCTCATAACTTTGCTGTAATTGAATTCAGTCTGAAAGCATCAGTTTGGAAACTGTGAAAAACAGGCTGTTTCTCTTGCATCTCTAACAAAAAGTGGGCATAAATAATTGATAATAGATCAAATTTGCTGAAATATGTAAAGGATGTCATCTGTCTTCTTGCCAGTTATGATGAATAACTGGAAGGTTTTAGTGGAGACAGACCACAACGTTTAACATCAGTTGCTTTGTGCACGTTGTTCTCATTGTTGCCTGTAATTTGAAAATTGTGCTAGGGGCTAAAGGAAATTAACAATAGGAAAAATGAATACCAGGGAAACCAATACAGCTCTCTGACATGGAAGAAAATGGAATAATGTGTCTAGCATATGTCATGATAGCCCTGAGGAAGCTTCCCAGCTAGCCTGCAGCTGGGAGCCTGCCAGTACTTGTGCAGGGTCTAGCAGGGACTTCAATGCTGCTGTGCTCTGGTGTGTGCCTTGCTGTGTCCAGGTTCCTCCTGTAGAGAAACTGCAGTCTGGCATCGTTCCTCTTTTGAAGAGAAAGCAGCTCTTCCATGCCCTCCAGATGCTTAAAGCTACAAAATAGCTGAACTAGAGGTGATATACCTGATAACCTATATCTTTTTAGTTATATCACTTAAATAAATTTATGAGAAGAGGTAATATTTTGTCTTCAGAAGAAAAGAGTGAGGTGTGGAAGATGATGGCTCTATCTTAGATATGAGTGTGACCACAGTTAATGTCAATGAAGTGGGAAGGCTGTTTCCTCTCCACTTGTCAGCCTTTACATGTAATTAGAAGCTATTTTGTAACTTGCTTTCCACGTGTAGTTTAGGTGCTCATGATCTTTAGAAGACAGGAATCAGACATTGTGCACAGGCATTACTTGGTCATGTGGGATCTTATTTGCAAATTAATAGCATTCGTTCAGCTTTTCTGATCTAAATCTCACTTAATACATTTTTCAGTAAAGAGCTGCTACTTTGGGTCTTTTTTAATGGTAGTTAGCATCACAGCAGCATCTTCTACTTTTACCTGATGATTTAATACCTCAGTGGGTGAAATCCTGTCTCTTGAAATCAGTGGTAAGACTTCCCTTTGCATTAGCTGGTTGGATTTCAGCCTTTGGCTTAAACAGCCACTGTAACACATTTTGTGGTACCTTTCTGTGTACATATTCCATGTACATAGTTTCATGCTCCTTCTGTTAGACTTCTGATTTGGAAGAGTTGAGTATGTCTGGTAATTGATAAGCAGATTGCTAAAAGTGCTTGAAAACCACTGAATTTAAAACCAGATACCAGAGGGTGGCTGCAAATGCATCCAGCCAAAACATGTCTTAGGGATGGGACTCGTTTTGTTTGAATGAGATGCCAAAAACTGGTGTTTTTCTGTCATCAATGGTATAATGTTCTTGTTGCCTCCTGCTGTAAACAATTTTGCTCTAATGAATATCAGAGTTTGTGTTTACATATAATAAGAATAAAAGTGTGATTTTTCTTGCTGAACCCCTTTCCGTGATCTGGCTCTGGCAGACTGCCTTCCTAGGATGCCATCTGGGTTGAAACCAGAAGCCCTGAACAATGTAATGCAGTTCCTGACCTCTGCGTCCAGTGCTCTTGCTGCATCTTTAAAGGATGCACAGTCAAATGAAAACCATAATTTGAATTCAAAGCCACAGCTGGTGTTTGTTTTTTTTTTTCAGAAGGAAAGCCAAAAGGTAGTCATAGAGCAATGTGTATTTTCTGCTTATTATTAACAAAGTCACAGCTCTGGTAGGCTTTGTGAAACTTGTGCTGGATTTCATCTTGCTTCTGAAGCTGTCTTCCTGGAATATGTGAATATGTAAATCCAAGAAACCGAGAAAGAGGAGGGAGTGGAGCAAGTCAAAGTAATTTGTTTATTGTTGGGGTTACATAGTTTGAGATCCCCTGATCAGAGAAACAGGGTAGAGAAATGTCAAGTCATTTGTAAATGAGAGGTGTACAAGTACTGCTGCTCCCTCTGATCTCCCCATGTGTTTCATGACTAGCAAGGCACAGCAGGGGTTTAACTGGGAAGAAGCCACGCTTGCCCTTCATAGAGGAAAGCATGGTTAGCAACTCCTTGTGCTATGTTGTTATGTAGTTTAAACTTTCTTTAGAAACACTTTTTATGCTGAAAATAATTACTCCTAAATTAGATCCAAACCACTTTTGATCTTTCTAGCTGGGGGATATTTATGGGTGAGCTGAAATCTCCTGCTACTAAGGAAATAATTGCTGTGTAACAAGGCTGAGCTAGGCTCCTACATAATGTCACCATTTAGAGTATGCAAATGGCTTAAAATATTTTGCAAATGTTTGTATTCTCTTTACTCCTTATTTTGAAGTAACAATTTTAGCACCTTTATCAGTGGCTGTTACTGTGTTTTGTGCATTATTACATTCAAGTAGAGCTGAACTTCCCTAGTCTGTAAAACATGTTTGTATTTATTCAAAGCATCACAAACCATCTACTACTCTTGCACCTCACTGAACACATCTCTATTGGCCTCAGCTTGAACTAGTTTGGGGTTTTTTTGGTTGTTTTTTTTTTTTTTTTTGTGGTTGTTTTGGTTCATTTGGGTTTTTTGTTGGTTTGTTTGTTTTTGGGTTTTCTTTTTTTAAAAAAACCCTTATTGTTCTATACCCTTCTTCTATTTTGGGGTGTTAATTTGTAAAAAAAAACAAAAACAAAACCAAAAAACTTCTGCTGATTTCTTGCCAGGCCTGTTATGTTACTTTACACTGAACCATTTGTTTCTGCTCTTTAATGTCATTTCTTGATTTTGAGTTAGAAGACTGGAAGAAGTCGTATCTCTGAGCATAGTGCAATATGCATCCCAAGCAATGCTCCCACTCACCTAAGTGGAAATAGATGCTTAAATGTCTGCTTGACTGAAGTGGGATTGCTGAGGTTGACTTCTTTTCCTTGAAGGAGAAATGTTCCTTAAGAGGGAATTCAAAACCAGATGAATTAAATAGCAAATCTCCCTTGGAGAGGCAGTTGGTGTTTAAAGATGGAATTCTGTTGACAGTGACAAAAGATAATATTTTTCTTTTTATTTATTTATTTATTATCCTAACAAAGTTTCAAATTTAATTGGTTCTTTTCCCAGGTAAAGTTCAATTACAGCAAGACATTTTGTTAATGTAGATGTTGTTGTGTGTGTTTCGTGTATGAAATGCGGTTGTTATAGCAACTGGCTTAACTATTGAACAGGTTTTAGTCTTATATCTGCTCCACAACATATCATGTAATTAGGTTTTTGCAGCATCTCTGAATATCATGCTAGCTAGTAAGGGATATGAGTATCACTTACCTCCCTCAGTAAATTAGCTATTGGGTGTTACTCTTTTGCCAAAGGCATTATCTCTGAAGTGTGTGCGTTATTAGTCTGTTTAATTTCTTTCTGCTTGGAGGGAATGTGGAAAAACCCCCAAGCATCTAATCTACATATGCAGTGTTCAAATGTGCTAAAATGGTTAGATTTCAAAGGGTTCACAACACTGATAATTCCAAAAAACAGATTCCAACTGTTGCCTTTGAGCGTTTGAAAGTCTGAGCCAAACTCTGCATCTGCACCTCATCATTCTGTGCTCAGTGCTCGCTGCTCTGCAGCCTGTGCTCCCTGCACTGGGGAGAGGTGGGCAAACAGGCTGGTGAAAGGAGCACTTAGGAGATGTCCTTCTGGATGGGCTTTTCCCTTAAAATTCTCTGCTGTGTTGAGTTTTCAGCTTAAATTTAACCCCTTGACAGAATTACCTGTGTTAGGATCTGGTGGTGGGAATGATCTCTAAAGTCTATTTTCTCTCTCAACAGCTCTGCTGGTAGGACCAACACATGGGGCTGGGGGCACCTGGGGTCTTGGGGCACTGGTACCCTGGTGGAAGGGCAAATCATACCACTTTGGTCACCACTCCAGGAGGACAGTCTAAGGAAGGTTTTCCTGGGCACTGCATCCTGTGCTCCCACATCAGTCCCACAGAGGGGTAATGGGGGGTGGGGCAGCAGGTGGGGGGCTGAGCCACCGTTGCCCCTGTGCAACTGACAGCAAACAGTCAGGATGAGGTGTTGAGGTGAAGTACTGCTCCCCTCAGGGTCACGTTCTTCCCTTTCCATCCAGTAGCTGCCTTTCAGAACCCTGGGCTTTCTTCTGGGTTATGTTTTTTTGGGGGGTTTTGGTGTTTTTTGGTGTTTTGTTGGTTTTTTTCTTTCTTTTTCTTCCTTTGAGACCTCTGAAAAAGGAAAATGCTGTTTAATGTGAACTAAATACTTGCAGGAGAAACTGAGCTTGTACTATAGTTTGTAGAACTGCTTAACATGTTTGAGGCAGCTTTGCTGTTATTCTTTCTTTGTAAGTAAAGCATTTAACTTCCCTGCCTGCTTGTTATTGCTGAAAGTTGACACTGAGTCTTGTGACTAAGGGTTTGTTTCTTGGAACCAGGATCCAAAGTCTGATGCATGAAATGAGAGGAGCCCTTCTCAGTCGTGGGGAGAGCACAGGGCAGATGGTAGGAAGGGACAGAGTTTGGGGGTACCATTCAGTTAAGAAGCCTGAGGTCTAAAAATTGCAATTCCCCTTTGCATGATCAGTTCAACAATCTTAGGAAAAGTAATTCTACATCACAATCAGGTAACTGCCAGTGCAAAAAGAACAGCAAGGATTGTAGCCATGTGTACATTTTAGCGTCTTATTTGCCTATGTCACTATGGTAATTAAGCATATGGAAATGACCTGCAATTAAATTTGCATAGTTTTGCACAAAGTAAATGTTTGTTTTGTTGTTTGGTTTATTTCCTGGAACGTAATGTTCAGAACTTCACCAGAGACTGATAGCCTTGTTATTAGGTAATATTGATCTGTAAGAAAAATGCATGCTGTTGATGAATTGAAATTAATTACGTTTAATAAGTGAACTTTTCTTCAGTAAGCTTCCTGGGTTAAAAGGAAGTAATAGGGGATCTATTAATATAATGACTGCAGGGCTGTATATTTATTCTTGTGGCTTAGTGCCTGAAATATGTGTCAGTGATGAGGTTCCAAAATCAGCAGTTTTGCAGGATTTGGATGCCTATGACTTATTTATTGCTGTGTGCACAACTCAGATCTGTCTAGGGTCAAGTTACTAAATGTGCAGTCCAGCTTTAAGTGGTCAGAGGGCAAACAGTCTCCTGAGACCATGTGTTTGGTTTGAGGGAAAAAATTAATCTAGGATGAAAGAAACATCCTTTTTTTTTTTTTCCTTCTTTCCATTTGAATTGTGTTAAAAATAGGTGGGAAATCTCAGTGATGCCTTTGATGACTGTCTGCAAATTGATACCATGTTTGTAAATAGTGTTCTATCAGTTTTAAAAAGCAGCCATTGCCAAGACTCATATGATACACTTGCCCAATATGACCTTTTTTATTTTTAAAAAAGTAATTTTCAACTCAGCCTCCAAACTCTGAAACCTCTGGTTTCAGAAATTTGGTTTGCAGATCTCTGCTGCTGCTCTCTGGGCCCACTACCTCCCTTTAGCCCATATTTCTTTCACTTCTCATTAGTTGACCTGTAGAAATCACTGATGCTTCCAGAGCCATTGGCTCATGCAGAAAGACAGACAATGGTGGAGCAAACCAGCCTGGAGTGCCTTCTGCAAACAGAAGCAGTTAGTGTACCAGGACCTGCTGAGGGGGAATTGCACTTTTTGGAGAGCATCCTGCTCCTAAGAAGAAGTCCTGAGAAGCAGCGCAGACATTAGCACCCCAAGCTGCTAATGTCTGGAGGTCTAGGAGCCCATCAACTGAAGCACCTCCCTTTCTCTGCCTCCTTAGGCACTGCCTATGACTGCTGCTCATTTCCCATACGCCCTGAGGCAACCAAGAAACATCTACCACCGGTTGTGACAGGTGATTCAGCAGGAGCTCGGGTGACTCATTTAGCTAACAAGAAGAACAGAATCAATTCCTGCTTCAGAGAAGAACAAACTGCCCTTTCGTGTCGCCCATTAATCTACAGCTGGAAAAAAACCCGGCCCATAAATGTTAACATGGCCACGAGAGGGAGCTCATAAATCTCACGAATGCTACAAGGACTTCTTGAAAGGGACCAATATAGATATTTTACATTCGATTATCAGAAAACAGAGCATTGACTCAGCATGTGCATATAACCTTCCTTTCTGTGGCATTTATATATGTTTGTGTGTGTATATATAAAGGGGGCTGTATGCAGTGCTACTTCCATTCCTTTCAAACTCACATGAAGCTCCAGAGGAAGGACAAAACTCAAAGGGCTTCCAGGCTTTTTTGTCTTCAGTAACATGTTGAAAAACAACTAACTGGAGAGCACATGAGAAGGCAGCTGTTACCAACGAAACCAGCCACTAACTAGTGGACAATAGAGATTTTTTTTTTTTTTTTTTTTTTTTTCCCAAGCCAGCAGGTCTTTCTGAGCTGCCCAAAGAGAGATAATAGACTGTCCTCTGGGCTGTGTGACAGTGCTGAACTCTGGAAGCAGGACACAGCAGCAGTGCAGCATGTATTCCATGTTTCATTGCTCAGAGGACCTCCAGGCTAACATGCTTTTGCAAAACCATAGCCAAAAACTTAATCATACATTAAGAAATTTTTAAAAAGTCACAACTCTTATGAACAGCAGAGAGACAGTGCAGCTGGTATACTGAAGGGAAAAATTTCTGGTTTAAAACTGTTTTGTTTTGGTTTTCCATAGCTTTTTTTCCTTACACTGTTTTATGTGCAAGTTAGTTGAATGTTTTTTCAACAGCATATATAATTCTTGGGAGATCTTGGAAAGGAAAAATGTTCTTGAAGCAAAGGAGTGCCAGTAGTCTTCAACTTTTCACATATGCATGAAACTCTGGAGTAATTTCAGAGGCTTTCTTTTTTCGGTTTGAGTCTCTAAAAGGACTAATGAGCTTCACCCTGAGATTATCCTCTTCTTTTTGTCTCGTATGTTTCCCTCCCTGCCATTGCCTGTTTGCTTCTTGCTTGCAGTACAGCTGAAGAGCTGACTGGTTTAACTGTGGCTGGGACCTGTGACTCCCAGCATGACCACGTTACTCAAATGTCCTTCTGTTAAGGGTGGAACCATCATATTGTTATATTTATTGTTATATTTATTTAACAACCAGGAAGATGTCTTTAAAAGCCTTTCTTTCCTCTGACATCAGCCTCCACACAAGTCAGTAGACTCACTAAACAACCATGTGAATGATACACACTTGGGGGTACATTTCTCCATCACCTGCCAAGCCAAAAAGATTCTCAATGTGTTTTAGTGTGATGTGCCTGAAGGTTCTAAAATGGGGGGAAAAAAGGCAGAGTTTGCAGCCATCGGCAGTGAAGGAGGAGAGGGTGAATATTCTGAGAGCTGAACAAAGCTTGGAAAAGCAGCAGTTAAAGAGCTGAAGTTCAGCTGGGTCTAACATGTTCCAGCACCTTGACCACTGCATGTGCCCTGTCCTGGCAGTAGGCAGGAACTCAGGTTGGTCTTAGAGCACACAGCCTCTGACACGTCTGCCTTCATCCTGGACCAGGAGAGTTCTTGCTTTCACCTGTTGCCATAGTGAAGACACGGGTCCAGCTGGTTGCAGCAGGTTCCCCTGATCCCCAGCCCGATCACTTTTGAGGTCTGTACAGGAGAACATGCTGGATTTGTCTTCTACTGTGTAATCTGTAACTCCCAGTTGCATGAACAGTGAGACTGGATGACACAGTGTATAGAGCATCCAGGTGTTTGTTATTTCTCCATCATTCAGGACTGACTTCTGCGGATTAATGCCTGAAAATTACATTAACTTTTTGCTAAGAAAAATGTGCCATATTAATGGAATTTTCAATCTCGTTGAAATGTCAGGCAATTTGCTTACAGAACTGGCATTCTTATCTCTTGACTCCTCAGCCTTAATAACCAACATAAATATTGAACCAACCTTTTAAAACTGAGATTACTCATTTAAATCCAATTGAGAAAGATGTTGATGGTTACGAGAAAAATGTCAAGGAATTTTGAGGGGCCGAGTTGTATTTGTTGAACACGTTAAACTTTTAAATCTGGTAATTTCCTGTCAATGACAAGTTTGGAGCTGCTTGTGGAAATGTGTTGCATTTGCCTAGGTGTTACAAGTTGATGTGAGCTGTTGTGTTTCATTGCAAAATGCCCCATTAGGTTGGAGCTTCTTGTGCTCCTCTGTTTCTGGTTGCTAAGTACCCGTTTTTCACAGTTGTAGCTTGAGACAGAGATTTAATAACCTTGCAATGTTCGTTCTCTTTCCTACAGAGCCACAAGATTTCTAGTAATAGGAAGCAATAGATATCTTTAAGGTCAAACTGTGCTTTAATCAGTCTAAGTTGCATAAAGGTGTATTATTGGCCTGGTTTCCCAGATGCTCTAGAGTGATCTGCATGCATTGAAAGTAACAGATGTTGGCCAGTTGAGGTATTGGCTTAATGTCAATCTGACCCTTTGGAAAATGCAGTTTTGCAGACAAATGCTGTATTGGAAGGAAAGGAAATAACAGAGAGAAAAAATTATTTTAAATTCTGAATCACTCTCTCCCAGACTAGTAGCTTCTATCTCTGAAGATAACTTGCCTTGAAGCTTAAGATCTGGGCAAATATCAACACTGTTAAGTAGTAACAGTGCAAAAAAAAACCCCCTCATCTTGCTGAAAGAAAAATTCATACCAATCCTATTGCAATGAATGTAAAGGATCCGTGCTTTTGGATCTGTGGAAAGCCTAAAAGCCAGATGCAATTTATGTTCTCTTTCCTCCTATTAAGAGCTCTAACACTGTGACTGCAGCTGTGGTGGTGTGGAATTTAACACTCTCACATTGATAAGGAGTTGGCACATAAGAGCAGAAGTTTGAGCAGCTCGTCTGATTTCTGTTGCTGAGGGAGATACGGACAACATCTTTGTGGTAGACAAAATGGGATTATGTCATGTAAGGTTCCTATTTGTTGGTGGGAATCTTTACCCACTTAATAAGTTACCTTTGAAAATTTTCCTGTCTAGAGAAATTTTAAAAGTTTGCCTCTCCCCTGGACCTTCATGGTTGCCCTTGTGTTTCTAGTGAGTTTAGCCAAGAATCCCACTCTTTGAAATCTGGACACATACACATCTGGAACTGGCCAAGCACATTTGAGTTTGAGCCTGCCTTTCTGTTGTGCTCCTATTTATCAAAAAGGTGCATTCTAATTCTCCCCTATATATTTGCTAGTTTTCCAAATTAAATTAGAACAAGTCTGCTTTTTTATGTGTTGCCTCAGAATCTGTGTGGCAAAATAGCTCCCTAAAGGAAATGAGTTTTTTGTTTTGTTTCTCAAGATGAAACAAGGGAACAAAGAGCCATCTTGCAGGGTTCTACAATGGAAGAACCACATGTTGCCAGAGGGAGGAAAACTCCAAACAGAATTAGACAATTGTGCTTGATGAGCTGTGCATTTAAACATGACTGTCTTCAAGCAGAGTCAAAAACCATGTGAGATATTTGAATTTCAGCAAAGCATTCTTCTATTGTTTCCATATGTTTCTTCTTTTCCTCACAGATTCTCTTCACTCTCAGCTGAAGAGTTTGGGATTTTTTTTAGAAACCCAAAGAGTTCCCATTCCAGTTTGTTACTGAGCACCTCAGAACTCTGGGAGTCTGCACAGGAACACTGCTCCTTCATTTCATGTGGATAATGGACTGCCTTGACTATGTTTGGGCTTCTTTCAAACTGCAGTTATTGAAGAAAAATTATAGATGATCAAATATTTTCAGAGAAAGGTTAATAATAATGTACATCTACTGGTAGCAGGAGAAATTCTTAATTCCCTGCCTGGGTTTGTTCCCTTGTAGAACTGGGGTTTTGCACTCCAGAGGAGGATATTGTAGTAAGCATGCTGTGTGCCATCAGCCCTACTTGAAGGGGCTGTGTTCAACACTTACAATTTCTAAGAAATCCATCCTAGGGACACTCTCAAAGCCTTCTGCAGGGCTGTTCTCTGTCCCAGAGGAAGGGGAATTAATGAGGTTTTTTCTTCCCCCAAGCAAGTTCATCTTGAGGAAACTTTGCAAAAATTTATGGTAGCTTGAAATGGTTCCATTTTGGGTGATTTAGTGAGATGTTTTTAATCCCAGAATAGGTTGAGCACTTCCTCTGAAACAGTGTCTAAGCTTTAGTTGGAGATGAGATAGTAATTAAGGTGACCTTCTCCACTTCAGCAATCAAAGCAGCTTTCTAAGCACTTTTTTTGAAGTAGTGTATATAAAGCACTCAACAGTTCATAAACACAGCAAAGAGTTAAAAATAACTCCTGTTATTTACTTATTGCTTTCTTCCTAGTGCCTTTAGTTGCATGTTCTAATCTTCTGAATCTGTCTTCAGAAGCCCTACCCACAGATTTCCTTTGCATGCTGTTACAAATGCAGTCCACTGCTTCACCACAGTATCACACACCTTGCTGTGTATTGGCTCATCTTCATTGCAACATCTTTAACTGTAATTTGCAGGTGATCTTTTGGGCTTCCCTGTGGGATCAAAGACTATTTCCTAACTATCAAAACAAATTGTTTCCCAAAAGCTTCCTTCCCTTGCTGTGAGTTAAATGCTACTATAGTGAGACTGATTTATTAATTATTTTCTTTGCTGTTTGGGATTATTTTTTCTAAGATTATCTATGTTGCTTAATTTACAGATCCAAATGGCAAGCAGTGTGGACATATGCTTTGCTCATTATATGGGTGTGTACCTCTGCAGCAGGGAGAACAAGTAGATATGGGTCCTGAGAAGCTCATGTTTATTTATGCAGTATCTTATGTTCAGCATAGACCTGTACCAAAGGTTGACCTGTAGGTTAAAAACATGGTGTCCTGAGGAAAATGCATGTTGTGATGGGAGGAAAGGAGAAGTAAGCCATTTCAGCTCAGTGGCTTTTTTATGTTCTCTGTGTTTACCTAGCAGTGGTGCAGAAGCCAGGCAAATCTGCCATCTAAACCTCCTTGAGAGAGGTGCACAGGCTAAAGATGGGTGTTGGGCTTTGAAGAAAAGGAACTGTGACTTAGATCAATCCAAAACCATTTACACAATCCAAACAGCAGCGATAAGAACAAAAGTGATGAAACTGAAATCCCACATAAACAGCACAATATTAGAAGGGTGATTAAGATTGTGGATGTAAGGAAGAGTGTTCATTGCAATACTGAACATGGAGTTCCTAAGTTTCAGGCTACCTAAAAAAAAACACGGCAGGCTTGACTGACCTGTGCAGGCTCTGTGTAACACATCGATGAGGTGAAGGGCTGATGGCCATCGACGGTGAGATGCTGTGCAGGGAACTGTCTCTAGAGCCTCACCTCACCCTGGAGCAAGGGCTGCACGGTGGGGCTGCCTGACAAGCTGCTCTTCACTTGCCTGGACAATAATCAATTTGCCTGATAACGGGGCAGCCTCAGGGCATGCAACCAAGTAGCTGCAGCACGAGGACACTGCCTTGGAGTGAAGTTAGTTTGGGTGTAAGTTTTGACTCTTGGTTATGAAATGTGCTCTTTGTGGCTAACAGCCCTTCAGTTAATACAAGTCCACATAGTTGGGTGTTTTCCGAAGAAGTTCTACCCCATATCTGCACAAAATCTTGCTTTTAATAAACCCATGCAAATTCTAGTGCCAATTACTACTCATCAGCTTCTTAGGTCCTTGATGCAAATGTGCACATGCTGTTACCTGGTTGCTTCTATTTATAACTGAATGCTGCTTCTTTGTACTTAAATGCTCAGATATGGCAGTCAAGTGCAACTAGCTAATTAATTAATTAGCCAAAGAATTTTTACCTCCAGTGTTTCACACTTCAACTTTGCTGTTCAAAGAGAGAGCAAGAGAAATTGTTTAGATTACTAAGGAGGCTGGAGTAAAACTGTTTTGCAAATCTACTTTCCAGCTTTTACTACATACTTGAATGACAAATTGAGGCCAGTTGGCAGGTTTTTCTCCAAAGAGATGACAAAACTGATAAAATCTCTTATGCTCCCACTCCATATTTCTGTTTCTTGTGACTATTCTTAGAATGAAAGCTTTTTTATGGGTGCTAATTATACTGTTAAAATGTCAACTATTTGTGTCTTCTCTAAGAAAAAGGCTGTAATCCATGCAAGCTCACTAACATCTCTTTGGATCCCAAAATTGTGTTGGTGGGTAGGTGTGACCTGCAGCAAGAGCAGATTAAAGCAAAGAGGATGGAAGAAGCATGGCAGGCTCTCTCCTCCCTGCCCTGACTGGTTTAGGCTTGAGGAGGATGTTCCCTGAAAGCCCAGTTGTGTCCTGTGATGGAAAGATTAGAGGTCTCGTGCTTTCTCATAGAGCATGGGTACACGGTAGAGCCACAGCTGGGATGGAGAGACAGGGTCTTGCTCTTCCCTCTGTTCTGGATGAAATTATGCAGGGAATTTTATTGTTCCTCTAAAATATGCTGCAAAATAGTATCCCAGTATAATCAGAAAGGTAGGACATTTTCCAGTTCTCAGCATTGTCTCAAATAAGTCATGACATTTGATGTCTCTAGTCTAAACATCGTTAGGTCCTGACTTGGTGTCAACATTCCTGATCGCTGCCTACTCTTCAGTCTCTGACCCAAGCTTGACAGTTTAGAATTTTTCTGCAGACTTGCCAGATAAAATGGGTTGTGAAACAATGCCAGATAGATACCTTAGTGTGGGCCTATGAGGTGTTTCAGCTATCTTGGTAGGCTAAGGACTGAAGCCAGGATTTACAGCCATGGCTGTGACACAGATAACTTCTTCAGTTCCTGTTTTTTTTCTGTTTGTTGTGTAGCTCTCCTGTTTTTACTGTACTTGCAGATAGTATCCTTTATTTGTGTAGAAGGAAACGTGAACAACAGCTACATATTGAGGTAATGAAGCTGTTCAAAGAGAAGTTTGCCTTCACAAGCCTGGAAGATGATTTAAATTGAGAGGACAGGCCCAGATGAATGTGAGCTCCATCTTTTAAAACACAGGGAAGTAAGTGCAAGGTGTGAGAGGTAAGCCCATCATTTAATGACTACTGAGAGGTTACAGGGCTCAGTGAATGGCAATTTAATGGAAGTATCTGTACCTCTTCAGAATGTTTGTGATTTCTTCTGTTGCAGTGATACACAAGCTTGACTTCTTGACAGCGCAATGTATGAAAAATAACTTGTTTTATTTGACACATTCATGTAATGGTTGCAGATACTTAGAGACCTGCTCTCTCTTCCCACTTCAGACCTAGAGCAAACAGCAAGTCACCAAATGGTTTGGAGAGGCATGGGTGGGGAGGGGTGAACACAAGTACATGACTATTTGCTGTGCAAAAGTGGGAGTCAGGCTGTCCTGGTTGCTGTCTGCGTTCCAGCAGCCAGCCTCCCCTCCTAAAGCTGTCACTGGTTTACATCCAGCCTTCCGTGTGGCTCCTGGGCCACTTTCTGCTGCTGCAATGAACACAGTGTCTTGTGTCACAGGCACAAAACAAAGCATTTGCTACAACAGAAACATTGAGAAATAACAGCATTTTGAAACTCTGTGTTGTTAGAAACTGTTCAGCTGCTATCTAGAAAGGTCCAAAGGGACCCTGCTCTGAAGGATGAAAAGCAGGCACACGAGCAGCCTGGAGAGAAGAAATATCTTCCTTTGTTGACGTTTCTGGGTGAGTCATTCCCCCTGGGTCTGACTCAGCACTGAGCACTGCCGTGCTCCACTGAACATCTCCCAGCTGACACCAGCCACTGCCCAGGACAAAACATGCTGGGACTGCAGGGCATCTTGATGGCTCAGACCAAGTGGCTGTGCTAGGGAGTGTTGGGGCTGTGGGCCTCATCCTGGCATCCATCTGCAGCCGAGCACCCAGCAGTCTCACTGACATCTGGCTGCAGCAAATGTGCAAGTGCCCTGGTGTCTCATGGCCTCCTTTCCTAAGAAAGCATGGAAACACTTTTCTGAAACCACCCAATAAAAAAATCAAAGCCTAAGTCAAACCATTGCTTGGATTTTCTGGAATTTGCTCGAAAAGCTTAGCAGCAAAATGCCTAAATGAGACGGGAAAATCTTTTCCTGAGGCACAGCCATGTCGCTGCTATTTCCAAGTAGCACTCTAGGTCTTTTCTGTTTGCCAGGAGAGGAGAAGCTGTGTCTGTGGGGCACTGCAAAGCATTGTTCAGGGAGGCTGTGCCCCCTGCCCAGCCCCTCTATGGCAGGAGCTGCTCTCCTGCCTCTGCAGTGCTGTTGCTATGGCTTTGCCCCTGTGCAAGTGAGATCAGCAGCTGTCTCCTTGCCACTCTATATGGGTTTTGTGAGAACCAAACTGAATTCTGCTTGTCATTATTTCCTTGTTGTTTGTTTTTTTTTTCCCTGACGAGTAACAGTAACACTGCCCACAAAATCCTCACCTTGAGAAAGATGCGATGAGCTTGCCTTTGAAAGGGGAAACTAAAGCATTTAAAATCAGAGAACCAAACAGTCCCTAAATCTGGGCACTGTGGCTTGGGGTGTGTTTTCAGTGCTTTCATCCTTAGAGGCATATCTAATAACTTCTGTTTAATACTTGGCTAAGCAGAGGGCTGGGAGGCAGAAGGTCCAAGATTGAGTCTCCAGCTCTGCCACAGAGATTCTGGGTAGACCAGGGTAAATGGCTGAGCATCTTGATGCCATTTCTCCCGTTCCAAAAACCAGAACTAACTGTATGTAACTTTTGCATTTTGGCTCTTTAGGTGGCATTGGTGAGGCCCTGGTGTGGTTCTACAACAGCCCTCTGTCAAGAGATTCTGGGGAAAAAATCTGTCTCATTTTTAAATGGGTAAGTGTATGAGTGGAGGTAGGTGGTATTGGTGTAATTACAGTAGCAAGGAGAAAGACTTGATGCACAAAGAAGTTTTATCCTATCCCCTTCTCTTGTGTGGCTGGGAATATTTTTTGGAACAGGGCTTTTCCCTTATGTTATACATAGCAATTGTATACTGAATGTGGCTACATATCATACATGCACAAGATTCAGAACTTGTGTGCTATGATATAAATAATTGGGCTGTCTGAACAAAGTCTCTTGCTTTTAAAATGTTGCAATTATTTCTGAAAAAGTTAAAATACATTTGTAAATGTTGTGCCTCTGGCTTTCTTTCTGTGAGGGGATGTCTTCCTGTAAAAGTGTTATTTTTTATTTCCACTGTCCTTTTATGAAGGTTTAAATTATCTTGAGTTATTGAGTAAAACCCACAAAATTGCTCTTTATGCAATTACTCAAAGAGAGTGTTCCATTATGTGACAGTCACACAACCATATAATATCCTGTTCATCTGTAACTTTCTGTTACTTTTTCCCACTAAGTGTCTGAGAAGGTAAGGCAAGTTTAAAATATTTCAATAGACTCATGCTGGCCTGGGTGCTGCTGATGCTGAGGGAGAAAGGCAGCAGATTTCTGCATGGTCTGAAGAGGCCTATTAGGATAAATAATGTGGATGAGCCCTGTAGCCCTAGATGGTATTCTCTGATTTGACTTGCTTTCATAATTTCAGAGCATCTAACTTCTTTCTGTCCTGCACAATGACCTTCTGATGGGTGATGTTTTCAGTGATCTGGGATGCAGGAGGTATGAAGATGGCACCAAGCCTTTGGGACAAACCTTTGGCTAAGGACTTGAAGGATTTTCAGGAACACTTAAAAGTATGAGTTTGAAGGTCGTGTTTTTTGGAAGTGGTCCTTATGGGTCCTGTATTCTTTGACAGATCAGACTCTTCAGTCTCTCTATGCCTCAGGTTCCAGCCTATAAAAGGAAGAAACCAGCATTTCTCCATCTGTGAGCATAAATACTTTAAAAATCATGAAGCCCTCCAATACTCTGGTAATGGAGGCTATATAACAAGAATGGGCAGATAGCTGAGAAAGCTTTTTACATATTTAATTTAGTTTTAAAAATCTAATAAGACTGAGGCAAGTCCTTGGTGGCATAAATCAAAAGTGTCATCGATTCATTGAGAATCTGGCTGGTTGAAAATTGTGTAGAGGTTTCTATGATTGAGCTTCCTGGACCTAGAGATGTATTAGGACAAGATTTTCCTGTGTGACCCTGTGTGTGGTGCTCCAGCAAGAGATTGTCAGAACTGGTTATCTCATCCCAGACTCCAGGGAGTTGCTCCAATATATGCACCTGCTGTGTTTGGTCAATAGGAGCTCATAGATTTATTTACTAAGTCTTGAAAAGCCCACAGGAAGGAAGAAAGGTTGAATATGTAACTACCTCTGAAAACATGGTATTTTAAGGTATATCAAAGCTTTCTTTAAGAAAGAGAGATTACATTTTAACTTTTTATGTCCACAGGCTGAGCTCTTTTCAGCCTAAAATCTATTGAAGGACTTATTGTGCAGAGCTGGCTGATTGAATGGTTTAATGATAAACAGTCAAACACAGCACAAAAACATGAAAAGCTGCAGGTGCAGGTCCTTCAGCAGGACTCTTTGAAGTCAGACTCAACTTTGAAGTGCTCTTTAAGTTTTATTTTCACCTTCCAGCAAGCCTCCTGGCTAGCAAGGAAGATTTTCTATCTCAGAGCTCTCTGTAGCCTGGTTAAGGGCTGGCAGGTGAGGGGATCAGAGCTTCCTGAGTGTTCCAGGAAGGCTGCAGAAGAGCTGTGCTAGCATCTCAGCTCTTCAGAAATGCTCCAGAGCAGTTTAGAGTAATGTGGCTGTTGAAGATTTTACTGTCTTTAATACAGGTTCTGGGAAGGAAAAGAAAAAAAAGAAAAAAAGTTTTCTCCAATGCACTTAATAGAATAACTTAATTTGGGGAGAGTTTTGGGGTTTTTGTTTGGGTTTTCCAAAGCAAACTGCTGAGTTTAACTGCCTGACTAATCACTTTAAAAAACAGAGGCTCATGGCTATGTCTGCCACCCCTTTCCTAGCAAACTTGTGTCCTTCTAGCATGGCAAAAGCTGACAGCGTTGCTGGATGTGCTGGACAGCAACAGACTGATCTGAGCTGTGATGGAGCACGTAATTCTTGCTTCTTTGCAGGCCCTTCCACTGATGCCATCACCATGGCACGTGGGCCCTGGCTGCTCTGCTGCTCCACTTCATGCAGGTGCAACATCAACTGTAGGTGCCGTTGAATGAAATGGTACCTGGGAAAGTGTGTGATGGGTAGATAAGCAGAGGACAGTAAGGAGTCAGGCAGTGTCAGTTTTGTGTTTAGTACATGCAAATACCTAGTATGACTGTCTAGTTATCAGCATCTCCAAGGGGTGAGATTTCCCATTTAGCCCGAGGTTTAATGCACACAAGGGACACTGTAAGCACCATCCAGCACGATACGTGCTCCAGTCATCCTGCATCCACGAACCCTGTTTTCTTTTTGCTTCCTACCTGCTCCCCAGGGTTCCACTGGAATCCTATTTAGATTGTTTATTTGGTACTCAGCTGGTGGAGAAACTGTGAGCCACGTGCATGGAAGCTGTAAGTTGCTGGGAATTTTTCCAACCCTCCTACTGGAAATCAGTGCTTGAACTCAGTTATGAAGACTAATTTGGTGCCAGAAAATAATGGGTTAAGAGGGCCAAGATCATCTGATTTTGTGATTAAGAGGAGTGTGAGAGCTGAAGAGGCAGTGGGGGATCTCTTCTGTCCTGCATGGAGGCTTTCAGCCATCTGCTTGTGAGAGCTTGTCCTCTGCAGAGCTCCAACGGGGCACCTGCAAGATACATGGGGAATGGAGGAAAATGCACCTTGTTCTCATTCCCCTGTGAAAATATGTCTCTTTCCAGCTGGCATACAGAAGGAGAAAATACCACTGCTGATACCTTAAGTGGCCACAAGCTGAAAACTCAGAGAACTTAGTAGTGACAGAAAAGGGAAAAAATCAGAAGATAAATGGAAAAGCTGGAACTCATAGAGGGGAAGATGATTTTGTCCTGCCAATTTATACACAAAACAGGAATTATTCCTTCCTTGAGCCAAAAATGTAAGGAATAAAATAGTTATGGGTTTTTCTTTTATCAGAACTAAAATGGTAGTAATTATTTCCAAATACATTAATAGAGGGCAGCACTTTATGTGTATGTATATATATATATATATATATATGTATATATATATATTTCTTTAGAAAAAAAGGAAAACAAAAAATTTTCAGCAGGCTGTGAGCAGAATGAAAACCCTAAGAATAACCATTATGTTGGATCACATTTACAGGTTTTCTGTTTATAAAATAGGTCCTTAGAGACCTTGAGGCTCTGGCACACGAGGCTCTGCAGAGCTCCCTTTGTCCACAGAGACAGAGTTCTTGCCAGGGTTACCTGCCATGCACGTGGAGACCCAGAGGATAAACCAGATTTGAAGGTAGGTCCATTTTCTGGAATTACTTGTATCTGAATGGAGCTACCTGAGCATGTACTAGTAACAGATTCATGGGAATTAGGCACTGCTTAGCCTCATGTGTCTTGCCCTTATTGCTTAGGTGGTGGCCTTTTTCTTAGGAGCAAATATTCACTTTGACTTTATGTCAAGAATATTCTAAGTCTTGAAAGTTTCTCTCTCAAATGGTCAAAGATACTTTATGGTTAACCTTTAGCGTGTTTGATTTTTCCATGAACTTTTAATGTGTGATTACTCATAGCTCCGTGTGAGAATACTTGTATGTGTAATAAAAGCCATTAAATTCCTTTATTTAATTCATTAAGCATTCCTCTAAAAATTTAGATTTATGTCTTTACATTAAGAGAAAATGGAGTTCATAAATTGCAGCCTTTGATATAATCAAATTCCTAAATATCTTTGAGATAAAACATACCAAATCATTTAGTTGAGGCTGTTCTTTGTCTGGGTGTTGAATGAGTGTGTTTTCATCTAAACCCTCTCAAGGCCAGAGCTTCGGTCAGAGTCACAAGCAAATGCTTCCTCATCTTTGCTTGTCACTGGATAAGAGTTAGAAAACATTAAAATTCAAAACAAAACTAACAAGCAAACAGAAAAGTGTTTTCCTGCCTAATTGTGATTTTATATGTAATACAAATTCTGCAGATTCTGGGGCCCATAATGATAAAAGTTATTTGCTCCCACTGAATAGGACAAGCTGGGTGAGTTGGTTGTTCCCTACTCCTTGCAAGCCAGGTTTGTGAATCCAGGTCAGCTGCTAGCAGTTCATTATGTCCTGGTGCTGACAGGTAAGCAGAGCAGAGGTGTTTGGAGATGCAGGCTTCTGGGGCTCTTCCTCAAGATGATTATGCCACAGGCAGCAAAGCAGATAATCAAAAACCTGGCAGGGAGGATTGTAAGTGAGAACAGTGCAGGTTTACCAGTGAGTCACAGTGTGATGCTGGTAGCAGCACGGTGCTTGAGGCATGTGTTTGTGACAGGATGAGTCAGAGAATGGAAGGATAAAGTCGTGGGCTCCTCAGGCTGGCCGTGGTGGTTACACCTGTCCTGACACTGTATGTGCGTGTCCTTGTGCTGGCTCTTCAGAGAGGGTGCAGCTGGGGAGCCTTTTTGTTAGGACACTTGGCCTTGACAGAAGCAGGCTCTGCAAGGGAAGCTGGTAACACTGTCTTTAACTTGGCTCTGGTCCTGGGCTGATGACTCTCGGTGAGATATTTTCACCTCCTACCTGCTTTGCAGCACAGGCAGAGCCAACTTACTGCAGCTGCAGAGCAGCTGTCAGCTATTTCCCCAAAAGAAGAGGAAAAATAATGCATGTTGCCTGGTCTGTCTGTCAAAATAAAGCTATTGTGAACAGAAATGCACAAACCTGGGGGAGGATGATACAGAAGCAATAACAGTGCTGTCCCTGATCCTTCACCACTTCTTTTACAGCCTGGACACTGGAATTTGTCCAGGAATTTGAAGTGATGGTGTTTCTTGCCTGCATTTCTGGATGCCATCTATCAGGGGTGGTACAGGGGTGAGGGATTGCCCCTTAGCTTGCACAGCACATCACAAATGCTGCTAATTTTCTCTTTGCAACCTCTGTCCTGTCGAAGAGGCAAATACTGCTTTTCTAACCAGTAAAAGAAACAGAGTTAAGTGGAGATGCGGCAGAAGTTGGTGGTGCAATAGAGCTAGAGCATCTGGGTGTCACTCGGAGAGAAGTACTACCCCTAGACAGAGCTATTTCAGAGACCATTGCCCACTGGACAGTGAGCACCACGAATGATGGAGCAGGATGAGGCTGTGATCAGGGTATTCATTCCCCATGAAGCTCACAGGGCTGTTCTCAATGCCCTGAGCCATTCTGCTTGTTTCTCTCTCATTAGGCAGAGTAGCTCCTGAGCCTGTGTTGAGATGCCCCAGACCTCATTCTCTCCCCTCTTCCCTCTTGGCTTCTCTTGTCACCCCCTGTGCCCATGGCCTTGGCATCCCAGGGCTGTAGAGCTGCAAGAAATTCCCTTGGGTGAGCTGGGTCATAAACCAGCCCGTGGGCTGTGGTGATTTCAAGCTGGTTCCAAAATCAATTTCAAAATAAAAGAGCGATTTCAAACTGGTCCCAAACAGGTTTCCAAGGCAGCTGTTTCCCTTCTGTTGAACACCCTGATTCTTCCAGAAATACTCATCTCTTGGTTACACCTTGCTGTAGAAGGTGAGTTGGGGAGATGGTGCACGAGTTAACATGCCATGCAGAGGGATCAGGCTGCCTCATTAATGCCTCTGGCTGGAGCTGCTGCTGCTCTGCTTCCCTGTTGCCAAGGAAGGTTTCTATGGCAAAGCCCCACCAAGAAAGTGAGAATTAGGAGTTAATATTCAGAACAGATGATCTTGACATTGTCAGCAGCTGGCTGCTTCACAGGGAATAAGCTTCTGGAAAGAAAGACTGGCCATCTCGGATGCTGTGCAGGGTGGGAGGTGCAGCTGGTGATTGCCAGTTTGTCTTGTTTTAATGTTGGTAGTTTGTGATAAATGCAACCTATTAAATATTAATTGAGATATATTCTCATTATAGGTGCATTCTTGTAGGATGATGAGCTGCAGGCTTCAGTCCCACGGGTAGGGATTAATCTGATCCCCAAAAGCTCTTGCTGTCCTGAAGGCATCTCTCCATCTGCTGAAGTATAGAATGAGGAGACAAACGTGGCTTAAATCACCAAGAAAAAGATATATTGGTCAAACTGGGACCTTGGCTGCACACTGGAGATGCCCAAAAAATCCTGGCATCCCTGGGGTCTCCTGATACCTAAGAACTGTGGAGCATCTGCCTTGGCAACTAGGAATAGTATCACAGTGGTGCTGGTCTATTTTCTGTGGGTGCTGCACAAACCCAGAGGTACCTGTGTCTCATCCGCAGTGCTCTGAGGTACTGGTGGTACCGCAGTGTTGCCTTTGGGCATGGCAGCGTGGAGCACTCTGCAGCAGGCAGCTAACCAAGTCTTGGCTCTCCCACACCTTCCCAGGGTTGAGCACCCAGTACCTCTTCTCGAGAAAGCATTTCACCCTTGCTCCAGGTCAAGGTAATCCAGGAGGAGCAGAGCTCCTGCACACGGGTTCATGTGCTGTTGGCATTGGCAGGTCCCTGGGAACAGGTAACAGCGAAAAGATACTTGGCTCTCTAGATGATGGGCAAGGCCTTCACCTGGGGTGTGGTCCCACTTTGGAGGAGCCTTGTGGTCCATCTGAGGCCTGTCTACTGCATTTTCAATTCCCTGGAAGGACCTGGTGTTTAGGTGTTTGACAACTGGGGTGACACAAAGTATGTACAAAGCAGAGTGTGCTGGATCCATCTCTCTCTCCTTTCATTGGTTTGACAGGCGTTGTGTTATGTGTGGAAAATGGGCAGATCTGGGTACAGCTTAAGGGACAGGCTTCTGTGCAGCTGGACAGCCCTTGCAGACACACACACATATATATATATATATGTGTGTGTGTGTGCACAAATATGTACCTTACAGCTCTCTCACTGGAGTGGGGCATCTGAGATCAAGGAGAGCTTCTTGACAGATGGTAGGTGAAATTTTGTGCTACTGTTACCAGTTTCTCTTCTTTCTTTATTTCTCAGCTGTTGGTCCCCCCTGTTAACAAGCTCCACATTTGCCAGGGAAGAAAAATGCATTAGAAAATGGTATCAGCCACTTTCCGTGCCTGCTCTGCTTGCCTGCAGCCTGCCTGCTCTTTAAGAAAGCTCAGGCTAAGCTTCCAGGAGTTATTCTCCTCGTGTGGTGCTGCTCTGGTGATTCTTTCCTCCTGCAAGCCTAAGGAAGGTGCTGCTAATTCACTTAAGGCGTTAAATTGGCCAGAGGCTGTTTCTCTCCTGCCTCATAGAGGCAGAGTCAGAAGATAAAATTCTTGAAGTTAAATAAGTCATTCAGCATTTCTGTCTTGCTTTGTGATGCACACGTGGTGGTTGGCCTTTATGCAGCTGATTAGAAGAGAAGTGGTTAGTGAAAAAGCCTGCATTAAGGCCCGCTGCTATTTTTAGACTGTCTGAGGATAGAAACCCTGGCACCACTCTGTGCCTGCCCTCCAGCCTCCCTGGCCAAGGGATGGGGGAGGCCAGGGATAAGCGGGGCCACAGTACTTTTCCCACCCACCACCATGGCCTGCAAGTGTCTCACCCTGTCTGTAGCAAGAAATATCCTTTGGTCTTACCCCACCACACCAGTGTCCCTGCCCCATGGTGCCAGATTGCATGTCTGGGTTGGGAGGCCTGAATCCCTCCTAGTGTTCATACCCCGGTGGTCTCACCACCATACCATGGGCCCTGCTAAGTCCTCATGTCTTTGGTAACATTGCTTTGCTAGAGAAGCCTCTCTAACCAGCTTTCAGCTTGTCCTGTCCCTCACTGTTTGCACAGGTGCTGTGGGAGAGCAGCTGGATGGAGGCTGTCCCTGCCCTGCCCCAGGGAGCCTCCACCCTCCTTGACCTTGCCAGACAGAGCTGATGGACCAGCACGAACTTCTATGAAAGGATGCACTGTGTTCCTGCTCTCACTGGAATTTAGGGATATGTGCACCACGAGGGACTTCAGGAAGAGGTAATGGTTTCAAACTGAAAGAGGGTAGATTGAAATAGGATAGAAATTCTTTCCTGTGAGAGTGGTGAGAAACTGGAACAGGTTTCCCAGAGAAGTTGTGGATGCCCCCTCCCTGGAAGTGCTCAAGGCCAGGTTGGATGGGACTTGGGGAAACCTGGTCTAGTGGGAGATGCCTCTGCCCCTGGCAGGGGAGTTGGAACTAGATGATCTTTAAGGTCCCTTCCAACTCAAATCATTCTATGAGTCTACAACTAACGTGAGAGTTGTTTGCACTCTAATTTCAAAGCTGAGCTAACTAGCTTTTGGTAAATTTTCAAGCAAACTGGTACTACTTAGAGGCTTTCTTTCACACATCTCTTGCACTGCTGCAAGTGTGGGTTGAGGGACACCAGACTGAGGGCCTCCTCTTGGCTACAGGGGCAGAAAGGAGAATTTGCACTCACATTACATTGTCTGAAAGTAAGTTACCTTGCTACAAGATAAGTAAATCTTTACCTGGACAAAATATTTTTCTCAAAGCTACAAAGGACTTTCTTAAAATGCACGTCCTGCTCATTTCTCATGCTTTCAGATCCTTGGAAGAGGCTTTACTCACTTCCTAACTGGAAAAATAGTTGGTGGAAAGGACTTGCAGCATAGTTGTTTTAAGACATGCGATAATCTATTACAACGGATGTGCTAATCCTACAAACTGTTCACAAGATGAGGACAGATCCTGCCTTCATGATCTGGGCTGTAATTATTCTGACAGTGTCTTCATCCAGAGATGCTTACAAGAAGTAAGAGTTATGATTTTATAATAGGCTTTATTCATAATTTAAAGATGTAGCTTAAATCCATTACAGGCTGCTGCTGGAGTTGTGATGTGCTATTTGCAGAGGTTTACTCCCCTTTAGATGATACTGTGGAACTGACTTAAATCTCCTCCCTTAGTTAAACAATACTCTAAATGTCATCCCTGTTTACACTGTTACGGAGCACTCAGTAATGATGATCTGTGCTCTGACAGTCCCCCAGCCTCTATGAGCAGCCAGCAGATTTACACTTTGGTGAAAACTGCCTCATTGTCTCCAGTAGTAAAACTCCTCTCATAAATACCCTTGTGTGCTCAAGCTGCAAAGGGATTTTACATATACTGTAATGAAATCTGTTTCCTAAATGCTCTCCTAAGTCTTTTAGCATCCTGATTCATTGTCCTTCCCAGAGGCAGGTGCACCCAGGTGCTGGTGGCAGTCAGAGGCACTGGTGAGCAGTGCAGGCTGGTGACCAGCTGAGCTGGAGGGATTTGTGGCCACTGTTGTGCTCGTCTTGGTGCACCAGAGGTGTGATGTACCAGGTGATGGGAACCTCACGGGGAAAAGGGCAGCATGTTGCTACAGCAAAGCAGGCCCACAGACTGTCTGGTCAAACAGTTCTTCGGCAGCCAGAGAGCTCTAAGCTCCTTCCAGGCAGGCCCAGGAAGCCTTGCTCTTAGCTGTTCTGGCCAGTCTGCATCTCTAAGAGGGTTTCTGCTATCCTGACTGGCTTAAACTGGGGAACATGCCATGTTACATCATTTCAGTGCACACACAAGATCATTAACTATTAAAACTCTGTTGTTCTTGCCATAGAGATAATTGTCCAAATCTCATTATGTCCTTACCCTGGATGTTCACCTGCAGGACTGTGTGCCTTGGTCCAATGTTCCTTGAAACAGGGCATCCTTACAGCAACACAGAGCTCTGTGTCTCCTGCTTTTAATGTCACTGCTCATGTGCTCTGAGAGGGGAAGGACAGGAGCCAAGGTCTGCCTTCCCTCTGTGCTTCCCGACCTGTCATGCTTTGATTTGTGCTTTCTTTGCTGTTGCTTTGTCTTTTTTTTTTTCTTTTTTTTTTTTTTCCCCCCTGGGCTGGAAACAAAAGCAGGCAGCAGAAAACACAAGGAGGATGATTACAGCTGTTTCACAAAAGATGTCTGGCATCAACCCCGAACTAGCAGTTTCTAGTGCAGCAGAGGTAAACACAATTCAGTCAGAAGGATTTTTTTCCTGTGAGATCCATAGCTCCTGGTTAGGCCTGGCCTTTCCCAGTCCTCAAACACCCAAACACCATCAGTTCCCTTCCTAAGTCCTGAAACAAAGCAGTGCTGCACTGTGTTTTAAATGTCTTGCTTGCCACAAAAGTCCTTTTTTTCTGTGTGTGTGAAGGTAAAGCAAGAGAAATTTGCAGAAGATGTCATCCATTTGGCAGCAGAGAGCTGCTGGCCAGGCCAGAATAGATGGAGCAGTGTCATATGCTTCCAGAGAAGGGCTGTCCCTGGGCTCTGTTTGCATTCAACAAGGAAGGCACAAAACAGTTATACGTCAACTAATCTTACTATTCTTCTTGAATCCATTTCAAGAGAATTTCATTTCCACTTGCACAATCAGCCTGAGAAAGGCAGATAGTTCTGCAGACAGAAATCAGCCCAGCAGAAAAATGGCTCTCAAGATCAGTCCTAAGAGACACGAGACAAGCAAGCAAACCAGATGAACAATGATAATAACATTGGAAATTGAAGAACAGTTTCTGCTGCCGTCTCTCCTAAGTTCCCTCAATGGTTCTGAGGGTGCCTGTGTGAATGACTAATGGTGCAGAGGCAGCTGCTGCTGCCAACAGGAGTCAATACCCCAACAGAAGCCAGTATCCCATCAGGGATATCTGATGTATCTTTCTGCCTGTGTGTCCATTGCATAGCATCATCTCTTGCTCAGTCTGGGGTCTCTTAGCTGTTTTCTGAGGACAGAGTAGACTTGCAGCACTGTGGGTTCAAGCTATCCAGCAACAGACCCGTTTCCCTCCTGCACGGCTGTGGATCCTTTTCAGTAGCCCACAGACTCCCTGATGCCATTTTCTAATTGGCAGCGTGGCCAGCTGGGGCTGGTGTCATGCCTAGTGCCAGTGGGACATGTGGGAAGCCCATGTAGAAATGAGGGGCAACACTTGGAGGACCCAAGTGGTAGGAGAGAAGAGTTTGTGTTCCCAGAGGACCGTGGCCTGGAAAGCTCTTGTGAAGGTGCAAGAAGATGACCCTGTGGGTTTGGTTTCAGCTTGAGTGTTGTGAAGAAAACAGCAGAGAGCAAAAACCTCCAGATTTTTCTGGAAAGCCTCCAGCTGTCTCTTCTTAAAGGTAACACAACCTGTTTTTTTCTCTGTGGCTTTTTTTGGTTGTAATTACAGGCTTGACTTTCTAAAGCAGAGACAGCAATGTAGGGACCAGTAACTGGACCAGTCTGATAGAACAAGAACAGAGGGATAAGCATCGTGGATCAGGGTCCCTGTGGTATCATTTGTATGCTTGGCATTTATCCCAACAAACTGCTATGTTGCCAGCCCCAGGGAGGTGGGCTTCACCTCTTTGTTCAGGGGAGGTGCTAAAGTGCCCAGGAAGGGATGAATTCACCAAAAAGGGCCTACAGGGCTCACCAGGAAGAGCAGAGCAGGGAGAATTGCTTACCCTTTTAGTGCACTCAAAGCTGTAGCTGCTATGAGCAGGGCCCTGCCCTCCAGCCCTGCCAGCACACAGGAGATACTTCAAATCATCCCTTGGGAATTGCTTCATCTGACAAATGCGTGCACACAGGCATGGATCTCCTGCAAGTGCTGTAACTTCAGGTTAGAGTCAGGGACATAACATTCTCTGCAGACTCAGAAATCTGGCTCTGTGATTCATCTATCTCATGACTCGGTGCTAGCATCAGAGCTACAGGAATTTCAGGTCTAAGGAAGAGCCACCCTATAAATAAAAGAATAATTTGCATTAAAGTAGCTAGTTTGGCATCTCAACACTTTAATATATCTACTTAAAACCACATTTTGTGTTAGAGCAGATTATGTGGGGTTGCTAATGCTGCTGCTTGCCTTCCTCTTCCCCTTGTGCTTTCTGCAATGGACAGAAAAACATCCTGCAATCAGAGGGTTGGTCTTGGCAAATTACTGGCTAAATAGAACTGTATTCTTGAAACGAACTTTAAAAGTCAGCTGAACTGCTGTGCCAGCATTGCAAAATTGAAAATTATATCAAATTTCAAATCACAGGAGAAGAAAGCAAGCTGGCTTGCTTGCTGGCTTGTTCAGGGAACAAAAGTATGGCTGCTGTATGCTGTAATCATTAATGATCCCTGGCAGAGTTTTCTGGAACCACAGTACTTACCTGCAGGGGAGGATACTTCATTTTTTACATAGAATATTTTGTACTGGGCTGTAGTGCTGTCTTGACATGTTTGTATGATACTCAACTTTTCAATACTTCTTTTTCAGGAAGGAGCACAGAAACCCTGTTACAGATGCTGTCAGGCACAAGTTCCTGGAAAGATCATATTTTCTGCTTCCCAAGTTAAAAGAGGTGGATGACCTTCTCTTTTCTTGAAACCAGGTATTTTTTTTCCTTAAAAATGAAAGTCTCCTTAAGTAAAGCAGTCTGCAGATTCCTGAAAAGGTAAAAAAACCCTCAGAAGCTAAACAGAAAGGAATTTTCAGAAGAGAATATTTGTTTTGAGACAGTTAGCTCCGGCTTGTACTTAATTCTTTATAGCAGACCTTTAAAAACAACTTCAAGATCTGTATAAAAATTTGTGTTCTGTGAAATTAAGAGTTTGGGTTTTTTTTCAGTTGGAGCAACTCTGTTTATGTTTGGATTGACATAAATATTGTGGAAAATGTAACATGCTTGGGCTATAAGTAAGTCTGTCCTAAAGTGCTTCCAGTCACCACTTTCTGTCTTCCCCAGACTTGGGTAATTACAAAGCTAGTCAAGCCGATGAAGAAAGGAAACTCTGGGCACCAGCTCAAAAGTAGTGGCTGGTGGCAGGGAGGGTGTGGGGAGCTCTGAACTGCATCTGGGAGTGTCTCTTGTCCCTCGGGGCATTCCCTGCCTGCACTGCACCCACAGGTGAGGCTCCTGAAATAAGACTTCAGGCTTGTCCCAAGGCAGCCCAGCTGCCAGGGACTTCAGCAGGAATGGCACAGAGCCTGCAGGAGATGGGGGAGTTGGGCCCTATCTGTTAACACAAGCTGTATGAACACTTATGAAGTGCATTAATGGGTTTCAAGGAGGCACACGAGCACGTTCCTTGTGTGCCCCTGAGAAACAGTGCCGAGCCTGATCCTTTTGCAGAGACTTGGACATTTTCCCCTTTGGCTTTCTTCCTTGGGCAGGAAAGATGTTCCTGTCACAGCCATGTCCCCTTGCCATGCTGGGCATTGCTGCCTGCAGCTGGCTGGGGCATGGGAGGGCACGAGCTGTCCTGGGCAGGGCTGGTGCTCCTGGGCTGCCGGATGAGCATGAATTGGTCACACATAGAAATACCAATTGGCCTCGGGGGTAAGTTGGCATAGTGTAAGTATTTATCAGGATGGCTCCACGTCCTCTGTGCTCAATGAAGCCGCCAGAGCTGTGGTAAATTACCCCAGTACACAATGTGTCTGTGTAGAAGGAAAAGACGGTGCAAAGCCCAACGATTTTGTCATTTTCTTAGATTTTTCAAGGCATAGAGACTTTGAAAAATGAGTTGTTTTAATAGAGATGCCCAGCTTTAGACAGCCAATTTATTTTGCATTCCAAAGGTCATAGTATTTTTAGGAGAATAGCATCCCTGCCTATAGTTTCTTTTGCCAGCAACCTGCATAAGCAGTGGAAGCACTGATTAGCCAAGGCTGGTGCCTGCCTTGGCAGAAGGTCAAGCTGAAGACCCTTCTCCTGCTGCCCGAGTCAGGTCTGGTGGTAGAACAGGTCACCCCATGTCTCATTCCTATCCCATGAATACTGAGCAGGGGCTTGCTTGCTCACTTTCCATATTTTTTTCCTGTCTGTAGCAACAGCTTAACTAAAGCACCTACTGGTTTGTATATCACAATAGCCTTTTCCATAAGGCGCTACAGTTCCTGTGCTTACTCACCAAGTCTCAATAAAGCAATGCATTCCCCATTGCTTGGCTTTTGAAGAATGTAAAGTAAAAGCACAAGCTATAAATTCAACTTTGTATTCATAGGATATGTAGGAGGACAAATAATCATATCTTGTCAGGCAAATGACTGTTTAAATTATTTTTCCACCTCAACACATAGAAAGCCACAGCCACTGAAAGGTATGACTCAATAGGTAAAATATATAACTAGCCTAGAAATATAGTACATCTATTTTCAGGTGCCACAAAACACATGTTCATCAGGAAGACTATTAAAAAATTCATTTCCTAAGGACATCAGCATTAGACTCTTGAGGAGATTGAGTACTCGGTAACGCAGTGCACAGGCAGAAGAGTGTGCAATATAAAAGGTGAGGTACAAGGCAAAGCAATTTATTTAGGAAAAAGGCTCAACAGTCTTGGCATAGGATAACTGAATTCTACTCTATCTTTGCAGTTTGATATGTAAATTATGTAATTTTTAAAAGGTCACGTCCTTCATGTATTTATAAAAAGTCTGCTGCTGTTTTTGGCTGCTTCTTTGGAAAGGTGCTGTGGCACAGGAGTTAACTTCAAAAGACATCCACAATCCAAAGATGAAAAAGACTCAGGATTTATGACGAAGGTGATTAAGCCAAGCTTACTTAGTCATGCGCTGAGCTGAGCCAGGAGGATGGTAAATGAAAGCAAAGGAAATTAAACAGCCTGATTAACAAATGAGTTAGCCAAGAACGTAACCACCAAGGTGTCAGCTCCAAGACAGAAGTCTCTCCAGTCCCTAAGGTTGCCCAGGAGGACTGGGCTCCTTGGTTCTCCTGTTGAGCTGCTGCTGGTCCCCAATCCAATTCCATCCAGTTCCCACCAGTCTGCAGCATGCCCAGGCTGCCAGTTACCAGTCACATTTTCTGTGTTGGCAGCCAATGGATGGGGATGGGAGACCTCATTCACCACCTGGCTTTGGAGAGCACTTCAGTGAGCATCCAGTATTAAGTTAAAAATGTAAATGTTGCCTTTAGCAGGGTTAATGAAATTAAGCTAATCTGCTTTTCTGATAGTGTACTTGTAGATCAGATGGGTGGGAAAGGTGCTTGAGTATAGTATTGATCATATGGATTGCACTTCAGAATTTTCTTGGAAGGCTGTTGGCCAAATATGTTCCTCAGGGACTTGATCTGCCTGCCATGATTTATCTTAGCATATTCTTAATGTCCAAACTCTTTACGATCCCCTCTGTTCTCATCTCCGTGCTTGAACAGACTTTTGTGTTTGCAGAGTTGATAGTTCAGCCTGTTTGGAAAGCAGGGAAGGCTGAGGGGGATCTATAAATAGAATCTTCCTTTGGAGCCAAGAGATCTGGAGTCTGATGTGGCCACCTATGCGTGAAGTGGTGAGCAGCTCCACAGAGGGCATGTTAAGCTAACCTTAAAGGAACTTCATGGTCAAAGCAACAGTGAAGAAAATCAGACTTGCTCTATGGCTCCCCATGGGAAGTGTTGTTTTTTTTTAACTGCATATTAGTCTATATGGTTTAGCTCTACGTTTGGTCATGCGTCTCAAACTGTTCACACTGGTGTACCTGATTTTCCCCACACTAGGGAGGGGAAGATGGGGATGCAAAGATGACATTGAGTTTTGGTCTGTCAGAACTGGAGGCTGGGCATCTTCTCTGGGCTGGGGATGATCCTAAGCTCAAATATGTCCCCAAAATGTGGGATGTCTCAGAATTTACTGGTGTGAAAACACACAGTGATGTACAGTACAGAATGATGTGAAGTTGCTAGATCAATCTGGATTGTGTCAGAAATAAAGAAGACTGATGCAAAAGGTGTTGCCAAACTGGGGAGCAGCCAGTAGCTTTGAACTCTTGCATAGGATCAGCAAAGCACAATGTGCTGAGTCAAAAAAAGGAGCACAGGAAGAGCAGCAGAAAACTAAAACAAACCCATAATTTTTGTAACAAGTAAGAAAAACATTATAAAGTTTAAGGACTTGATAAATTGTCTTTCAATTGTTTTTTTTGTTATTGTTGTTTTGTTGTGTTTTGGTTTTTAAATTGTTCATAGTTGTGATATTTTCAACAGTAACGTTTTTCTAGACTGGGGTCTTCCTGGCAGTTAAAAGTCCTTTGGATGAAGTCACTCCTTTGTTGCAAGGCAGAGGTTCAAGAGTGCAGAAGATAGAGCCTCATGGCATTGAAGTGGCCACTATGCCCCAGTCACCCCTCAAGGTTTCTGTGACTGTGGTGGCACCAGTTTCAGACCATGCACTCCAGTGAAGAGAGGGATGGGGAGGATGGTGGTTTTCAAATAGAAATTAGAAAACAAAAAATATGTGCAGAAAAAGTTCAACCTGACTATTTCTTCTAGGAGAGGGAAGTCCAGGACCATGGGTGAGCCTAAAGGATGAGACTAAAGGCCTGGTGAGTTTGAACAGTAACATTTCTTTGTCTAAATTAAATGGTGGTATATGGTGGTGGCTGCAGACTTACATACAGAACGAAATTTTCAGGTTTAACTTCCTTCTCAGTCTCCTCCAGTGTGCTAGTCAGTAGCATGAAGTTTCTACCTTGTTGCACTCATGTTTGTAAGAAGAAAATCAATCAATTGTATATTAGATCAGAGTAAATGTAACCTTGCAGAAAACAGATTTCATGTCAGATTACATTTGCATTCCACAAGTTACTTGCAGGGATTTAACACATCTTCCCTTTTTATGCTACATGACTGACAAGCAAGGAGTGTTGGGTTAATCCCCTTTAATGATTTATCGTTTTTTAATCTTTTCTGTGTTAGTACATAGTGTTCCTGGCATGGCTCTTACATGCTTAATATGGGAGTACAAGTACTGCTAGTGTCTAAGTGGTTGGTTGCTCTACTATGACATTTATTAGCAGGTGGCAGAACACATAGCCATGGCAGAAAATGTGTTCCTTGCAGATATTATATGTTGCATCTCATTCAAACGGTCTGACACCTTCTCTTAAGTCAAAGTGCAGAGAAAAGGGCATGGGAGGTTTGTTTTTTGCATTATGGGGCAACAGTTTTACAATGTGAATTTAAATGGAATCTAAAAGTTGAGCTGGAAAAAATACCCATTTGAAAAAAGTATGGCTTTAGAAAAAGTTTTAATAGACAGTAAAGAATTGCTATGTGTTTCACCTGGAGAAGGCAGGTGCTGTGTGTCCCCTCTGCTGTGTCTTGGTATGAGCTTTGGGCAAGAGAAAAATAAGCCAAAAAGGTTTTATCAAGATGACCCTGAACAAAGTTCTGGCAGGGCTGGATCCCACTATCTCCAGTAGATGAGATGCCCCAGTGTTGGTGATTGCAGTAAGTGGAAATGCCTGTTTAAAAGATACAGGCTCAAACTTGGATAAATGCTTAGTTCTCATCGAAGAATTTGAATGGAACGGTACAAAATGCACCCCACAGCTACACTAGAAGAGATTTGCTCAACCTTAAGCATGAAGCCAAAGAATTCCAGTGGAATCAAAATTGGTGACATAATCAGGGAGCCACAAAGGTGGTAAAAGGCTCATTGTGTCTTTTAGAGTGTGTCCTGGATCCCGCTCACCCGATCCAGAGAATTGGCTGCACTGTGCTCCCCCCAGGCTGCCCCACCAGAGTCAGGCTGTGCTGCCAGGATAAAGCCAGGGGTATCTATTTTTAGGCAGATGCCAGGAAGGTCTTTGGGAAGCATATCACAGAGCAGCAATTCTAGGAGCTGGGAAGTTGCCAGACAACCATTTTCGAGCTCTCCTCCCCCAGGCACATAGGACCTGTGTGGTTCATTGTCTGCAGGCTTTTGTCTTAGTGGAGGAAGGCAGAGCAATCTGTGTTGGGCTGCCAGTCACTGCATGGCAGATTGTGCTGAATTTAAAATAATGGTACTATAGTTATTCACCAGTGTACTTCACATTTGGAATCAGAGGTCACTTTCTTTACAGGGGGAAAACATTGTAAATGAACCTGTAATTCTGAGTATGCTAATTCCAAGACATTTGCAGATACTGAGTGGTTTCCTGGAATAACAGCCTCTCTCAAGAGGAGCAGCAAATGCATTTAATCAGCCACATTTAGAGCTCTGCAACATCTGCAAATTAATTATTAACAATCTCAAATGTTTTTAAATGATCCAAAAGTCAGGAATAACATGGCTCTTCAGATAATCAGCTCTGATTCAGGGCTTCTCTGTTACACTCTGCGCACTAGAGGCTCTGCACCTGCCTGCTGCTGTGAACCACAGCTCCTTGCAGCTCAGATAAACCTCTCTGGAGGCACTTGGATAGCAGAACAAATGCAACGTGCAGCTGGCATCCAGCTGTGTCTGTGTGTATTTGTGCATCAGGTAGTAAATAGCCACCAACCGGTGCTGCACGTCTCATGGGGAGGTAAAGGATGCTCCAGGGAATGCCGTCCTCATCTCCGCATTGACTGCTGTCCACAGAAATCCTTCCCTCCCACAGTGCTACATTTGATCTGAAGTAATGGAAGATTGTTTTAGGTGTAAGGTTTGCCTGGAGAAGCAGGCTTGAGTCATGAGCCTTCTTGTTAGCTAGCGACAGCAGGAATGGCAGAATGAAGGTGTGAAGGAAAGCATGGCTCAGGAGAGCTGGGCTCCAGCCTTGGGTTACCCTTTGTCCTGCTAAGAAAATCATGGATGGCTTATGTCAGTTCACCTGCAAAACAAGGTATCTTGTAAAGTCCTTGGAGAAATAGTAATGACTTCCATGTTATGCGTGAGTCAAACCCCTTCCACTGCAGCGTGGAAATGCCCTTTTAGAAAAAATAATAGCAACGATCTAGTTTCTTCAGGTGAGGTAATGTGGTTACATTAGTCTTTGAATCAACAAATGTTCTTGTGTGAGAGCCCCCACTGACAAAATAATGGAGCCATGAAGATACAGATGTAACCAAAACACTTGCAGTAGCATGTGAATTAATGAAAAAAAAGAAAAAGGTATTAATTTGTATGGATAACAATAGGGTGAGGTCTGGTATATATACAAACAAGAACTCTCTAGGGTCTTGAGGAAGGTGTTCAGCACTTTGTTATATTCAGACTAAATGCAGAATTTCTGTTCAGTCTGCTTATTGGGGAGGACCTCAAGGATGAGGACACGATGAAGCTCACTGCAGGTGTTAAGGGGAAGATGTAAGCAGAAACATCTTTAATTGCTGTACAAAAGCCTCTGATAACCAGAAAATACAAACCAGCTGCATGTGGGTTGCTGTCAATTCAGAGCAAAAAAGAGGAATTAAAAATCTACTCCTTCATTTGCCTGAGTGAAAGTTGCTGGATGGTTACTTTATTTTGTATATAATAACAATAATAAGTTTGATAGTGTATCTGTTATGGCTGATGTATTCTGTGTGCATTATTAACAACATGGCTGTCCCACTACGCTCATAAGGAGCACACAAAACCCAAATGGAAGCAGAAGTGGCTGTAGCTATTAAGAACAATTAAGCAGTACCCAGTGTCTCTGCAGGAGGCTGCTCTGTAGTGCCTTCATGCAGCAGAGCTCATCTTGTGATGCACATTTTGAGAATGCTGTCTGACATATTCAGGTGTAACTATCTGGTCTTCTGCAGGAGCTTCAGTTGCATAGCAAGAGGCAGCTATAGCTACTGAGGGGGTGCTGCCTGTTTAATATTTGTTCGTTTCGTTTCAAAATGGAATTGGACGTTGGTTTGTTAGAAATAAAATACTCCACCAGAAGATCAGCTGTCTACTTTCTGTGGCTGGAAGAGAGAAGGGTATTGATGTCAATTTTTAGCTTGAAATCAGCTTGAGACTTCCATGCAGTTCTGTTACACAGTTAGCAATTTTATTTCAAGCTCATCATCCTTTTCCTTGTTTATGAAGACAAACACCAAAGTCCCTTGCACCTTGTACACCCTGGAAGTAAGATGATCTTATAACAAGTGGTGTAGCTCCTCACACCAAGGTTTGAATTCTCTGTAGCTTATTTTTATTTTCTATGCAGTCTTTGAAATAATTTGTCTTCTTACGCATAGGTTTGTACCTCGGGTTCCTTAGACTAAAAATCACGCTGGTAGCCAAAATTTCATTGAGCTGTCCTTGAATAAGAGCCCTAGGCAGGGTTCTTAGGAGGCAAAGTTTGTACCAAACTGCTCCCAAGGCTTTGGTCTGTTTGGGAGCCTGGGTAGCCCATGGGAAGGGAGTGCTACTGTCTGTGATAGGAAGGGAATGAAATGAATGAAACTAAAGAACTTAAAACTACCACCAATCGTGACCATGTTTCTTTTGTGCTGCATCTCTTTTAGGTCTGCACACCTTGAAAATTACTTATATTATTGCCTGGTACGTGTTCAAGAAATAATGGCTGAAGCAGGGACCTGTGAACCTCAGTTCCTCTACTGGAATCAGTCTTTTGAAAGAATGAGATCAGCTAAAGAGGTAGGAATGTTAATAGCATGATATGTTAACATACCTGTTGTAAAACATCATTCTTTTGATGCAGTCAACCTTTTACATTGAATTTAAAAGCCCCCAAACCCTTCAAACCTTAAACCCCACTGCCTGATGGGTTTGTTTTCCACTTGAAGAGAATATTGAGTCCACTCGGAGTCGAGTCCCTTAGGAAGGTCCTTGGGTCTGGAGACCTTTGATGGCAGGGCTGGGTGGGCTGTTGCAGAAGCCATTCAAGGGCAATTTTAGGACAAAGCAGAAGGAAAGAGTGGCATTTCAAAACATTTTCTTCTTCATGTCCTCAGCACTGGGGTGTGCTGCTGGGATGTGCTATGGCTGCCTCCCTGCTGCCATAGCAACGTGTTGCTCATCCCTGCATCGCAGGGGCCAGGGAGTGCTCCTGGGGGGGATGGGGAATGGAAAAGGCTCTTTTTAAAGCGCTGTTGTATGTCACTGTTTAAATAAAGAAGGGTAGCAAAAGGGGGAAAAAAAATTGCAGTTTTAATTTTCTCTGTAAAAATAATAGGTAAAGCTGTATCTATTTTAGCCATGAGGACCAAGGCAGCTAACACACACTGTGCCATGGCTGTGTGGCTGCACACATAGTGCAAGGTGTTAACTTCAGTGTGTGACTTTATTACCCACCCCTGGGCAGGGGGCACACACATGTATGCACATGCCTTAAGGCTACTGCTGCATAAAGGAAACACAAAAAAACTCCCACATTCAGAGCCACCTTGATATCCTGCTCATGCTTTGATCTGTCTTGAGTCAGGAGAAACGTGCTGCTTGAGGGTCTGTGCAAGTGCTGAGGAGAAGGTTACTGTTGTCTTCAGTGAGCTTTACCCAAGATATTTTCAATTATGTAGTCTGGTATCACAATGGTGTTTGATAAGTGTTGGACTGCATTTTTACAACTGCCATAGGCTTCCATCAATGCTGTGGGTGCCCAAGGCCCTGCACAAGCTGCTGCTGCTCCATGGCTGCAGCCCCACACTGTAGCAGGCTGTGGCCAAGGCCAGGAGACGAGATCCCCATATCTGAAGAGCTGCAGGAACACCAGACCTTCTGTGGCATCACCATAGAGATGGTGATGCCAGCTCTGAGCTCAGCCACAGGACAGCCTCCCGAGAGGCCGCAGAGCCCCTGCAGCCAGCCCACCCACCCAGAGACTGACAAACCAGTCCTCCTGTGGGGTGGACATTGGAAGGCAGGTATAAAATTGTTAAACTTGCTCACCCAAAGCAGAAACCATTAGGTGAATTCTCAGTGCTCTTCTCTGGACAATTCTCTTAGTCATAGGGTTTTGTTTTAGGTAGTCCTGTGTGGAGCAGGGAGTTGGATTCTGTGATCCTTACGAGTCCCTTCCAACTTGAGGTATTTTATGTTTTTATGACTCTGTCTCTCAGTTTTACATACTATGTAAGTATTAAATGTTACCAATTTGAACAAAAGAGAGTTTTCTGGACTGTGAGGTTTGGAGGAGCAGTATTAGGATCAAAAAGAATAAAAATATTAGGAATCAATATGATAAAAACCATGGGTTTAAGCACTATTTTGTTTTGAATAAAGTAGTGATTCCAAGTTAGCAGTGTCACAAGCAAGTGCATATCAAATGGCAGCTGGTTTGTCCTGCTTTACAAAACTGAATTTAACTCTGGTATTTTTTCACTTCTTTGTTTAATGTTTTGACTCATCCAAATAACAGGAAACTGGAGGATTTTGCTATAGCCTAAAGCAAGAGCTCTGACTGCACTCCTATCATCTGCAATTGCTCGGGGTGATGGTGACACTGAAGATGAAGTCTTCTTTCTGCAGCCTTCGTACTTTGCTTCATTAGACATTTCCTTGCCAAAAATCATCCCCACCCCACTTAGCAGAGATGAGTTGCTGAAGAATACCCAAGGGAAAACCTCTTTTACATTATCATCCTGGAAATGCTTATGCCTGAGCTGGCCTAGTGAAAACAGTGTCTGACTCACAGGGTTACACAAGCACATTTTGTTCTGTAAAAGAGCAGGAGTTTTTCCAGAACATCCACTGCAGGTCCTAAGAGGAGCTCAAGAGGCATTTCAAGTGCATAGGTAATGCAATGAATCACAAAGGTTCTGTGTATACTTACATATACATGTAACAGCCATTTAATGGAATGGGAAATTATATTTTTATTAGAAAAAAAAAAAAAGAAATGTGACCTTCAGGGTGAGTTCCCTGCTTGCTTTGTTTGGGAGCCTGGCTCTTCCTTCATGGCAGCCACTGTGAGAGATGATGAGGAACCCACCTGCTTCATCAGAGCTTCCCAGAGCTGCTGCTACTCACAGGTAAAGGTTCAATTTTGTATTTTTTCAGTGCTTTACCATGGACTCTGCCTGAGCTGGACAGATCATTTATCTTCCTCCCACAGCCAAGAGATACATAATCATTAATTGGGGGGGGGTGGGGGTGGGAGCCAATTTTCAAAAAAGGTAATGCAGTGATTGTGCTGGGTGACTTCAGAAAGCTCTTCAGGTACACACTGCATTTAAAGATAATGCCAGGTGGTGTTCTTACAGCCCTGAAAAAACAAAAGTATAAGCTACCAACATATTCTACAGCAAAAGAATAGACTTCAGAATAACTGTCTGTAGAATATATATGTTTCCATTTCAAATTACTATTATTTTATCAACTGCCAAAAAGAAACACAGTCTCTTGTCCAGAAATAATTTATTCATCAACAATAAAACACTGAATAGAAAAAGCCTTTTAAATAAAACTATATATATAATGCTTTATTTTTTTTATTCGTTACTCCACAAAAAACACTACAGACAGTAACAAAATAATCCAATTAATCTTAAAAATTTCAAATTATAATTGTCACTCTTCTGTTATCATGACTTATTAACAATGCAAAGGTTGCTTGTTTACATGTTACAGTTTTACTTGATTTCATTGAATTCTTTCTTAAAACACTTGAAGCAATTTGTTATTTGCCCTGTAATTTATAACATATATAAGTATATCAATAAACAATATAACAGCTCTGAGAAAGATATGCACTGTTCAATGGTAAGTAGTCTACCGTAGGTCATTCGGTGGGAGAGCAGGAAGAAATCACAACTGAATTGGGATAGAAGTCAACACATTGAAGAGAAATCATATTTGGAGAACAATTACATGTTTTCCATTGCCCGTTTGGTAATGTGATCTCTTTCAAGCTCTGATTTCTCCTGTTTTAGATACTCCAGCACCTTTGCTAGCATATCCTCGTCCAGATACTGCCTGGGTTGTGTGTCATCGCTTTCCCCGGCCATGGAAAGCCTTTTGCTGAGCGAAGCCAACTTGGCGGCCTCTTGTGGTCCCAGCTGGCTCAGCTGCTCCCTGATGGCCTGTTCCAGGTCCTCTTCCTGCAAGTCGCTTTCAGGAGCGGGAACTGGGACGCGTTTCATCTGGTTCGTATTGATAACTTCAGGATATTTCGCCAGCACCTTTGCCAGGTAATCAGCCAGCTCTTCATCCTTCTCACTCAGCTTCTCATACTCCATTTGCCGCCTCTCCAAGTCGTTCATCCAGGCAGCTTTAGGGAACGGGCGCCCTTTCAGTCGTCTGGGAATGTAAGAAAATCTTGGCAAATCATTTTCTTGATTAAGACGATTTAGTAAGTAGGAGGGATTCTGATTAGCGAAATTGTCAGTTCCCAGAAGACTGACAATATCTTCAATATTGAGGTCTTCAGGTAGATTTTCTGGAATAACATTAAGAGGCTGCTTCATGTACCCGTTTTTAGAGTTTACATTATTTTTAAATATATCACTCTGTCCTAGATTAGTTTCAGTGACCTCGTTGAGGTCTTCTGGGAATTCTGCATCCTGCTCAGCTTCCAACCTTTCGCTCTGAAGCTGCTTTTTTTCTCCAGCTTTCAGCATGTCTATTAAATCCTCAGGAGGAATTTGTAAATTCCTTGAGATTTCTATCAGCTGAGCTATAGACTGAGGATCAAGTTGCTTATCCAAAAACATGGGTGCTCTTTTTTCTTCAAGTTCTCCTCCAGTCCTTAGTTTCCTACTTGCAGCACTGCCCATCAGCCTCTTCAGGTAATAATTCATTAGCTTTGAAACATCCTCTGACATTTGATCTTTGTTGTCTCTTCTTATTTCATCCTCAAGGAAGCTGAGTTTCCCTGATCTCTTCATTTCGTCATCAATCTCCTCTTCATGTTTATCAATTTCCTCTTTGCTGTCTTTTATCTCTTCCTGGGTTTGACTCTCCACTTTTTCCTCTATGGGATTCCAATCTTCTCCTCCAACCACATCTTCATAGGCAATGTTATTCACTTTGTATACATCATCTTCATCATCTGTATACAATTTCTGGTCCTCATCCAGCCTTTCTTTCTTGTGGTTACTAGGTCCTGCCATCTTCCCCAGCTCCTGGAACACCGACTCCAGCGTGGCAAGGCTTTGGGGTGTGTATTGCTCTTCCACTATCTCATTAGTGCGCTTGAAAGGACTTGAGCTGTCTTCATAGTGCCCAAGAGGCATTTTGAGATATTTTTGCCACCTCTCAGGCCATTTGTAAGCCTCATAATCATCAGTTACTCCAGCTGGAAAGCTGTTATCTGGACCCAGGCCGTAGGGTTTACTCTCCTTTGGGCTAACTTTTGACTCTTTCTCAGCTTGCCGCAAGGCTTCCAACATCACCTTAACCCATTGGGACTCATCTTCAGTCAGAGAATCCCTTACATTCTCTGGCAGGTGGACCTGATCTTTGCTTTCTTTCTGTTGCAGGAGATATGGGACACTTTGATAAGAGCTGTAATCAGGGCTGCTTTCTCCCTTGTTAGTTTGCTTGCGAAGATCTTCTATGTATTCCAAAGCTTTGATCATATCGGGATTTGGGAACCTTTGTAAGTTTTTCATTACATAGTCTGGATCTTTCTGAAGCAACTGATGCTGCTGGAAGGAAGCTGCATCAATCCAACAGACTATGGCAAAGAAAATGGTGAGAAAACAGCCTGCTTCAAGCTGGAAGGCTTTAGTTTCAGCCATATTTAAAATAAATATTTCCTTGAAATAAAGAAGAAGAAAAAAGACTCAGTTAAAACACAAAGGCAGACTTAGCAAACTGAGAAGCAAAATCGATATGGATATTTAAAACTGGAACTTACAATTAAGAATACCAGCAGCACTACACATTTTTATCAATTATGGAAACCTAATATAACTCATATATGGAAACCATGTATTTTGATGGAAACTTTATATTTTCTGAATCTTTCCTAAGATTCCTTAGTTATGCTAGAAACTATTGGTCTCCCATGCTAGAAATTCCTTTTCTCTGTGCTCAATGTTTTTCATGAACATCAGTTTTCCAGTGGCAGCAGCAAAGTATAAAATACAAGTCATATATAGCTCATGAAATGCCCATAGAGGAATCTAGATGTCATTTTGATTATGAAAATGAGGGCTTCAAAAGGTAAAATCAGTATATCCATATATTTAAATGCTGCTTAAAATTTTAATATTAAAACTGCACACAGAATTATTCCATGAGATTGCTCCATAGGGCATCTAATTTCATGCCAGGGTAATACTACTGATGGGTGCTTGACTGCAATAAAATTATTGAAATGAACTGGAGAACATGGCCTATAAAATTACTTGCAGGTTTATTTCAGTCATTATTGTTAGTGTTATTGCTTCCTTTTTTGCTACTTCATAAAAAATCAAACATATTATTTGTACTGCGGCTGAATTTTAGTGAAGAGGCTCTAGGAGTGACCCATTTTCCTATGGACAATGAGTCTGTATATGAAGGGCAAACTATAATTTATCCTAAAGGTACAATATAATTTTACTGAATCCTTTAAAACCCATCTCAGAAATGAGCTTGAGTAGGTATGTTCTGAGCAATGATTTCATTCATTCATTCATTCATTCATTGACTTCAGCAGAAATTGAATCAGGTCCCAGGACAGGCAGAAACGTGACCACTGGCAGAAAGGAACTAAATTCAGTTAGAATAGATCAGTAGAAGCCCATGTCTAGTCAGTCTGCCCAGCTTACGCCAGCCAACAATAAACTGTGGAACAGAAGTGGGAATGATATGTCTCTGACTGAATGAAGAAGATTCCAGCAGTGCTGCCTATGAGGATACACCTGCCCAAACCCAGTCCTGCCAGGAGCTGAGCACCCTCCACCCAGGGTAGGGAAAAGCTGCTGTCACTTCTGTCCTAGGAGATGCTTTGGCACTAATATGCTGGGGCTGTGAGGTGAGACTCTTTTCTGATCCAGTTACATGAATGAATGAAGTACAATAGTAAGAAAGAAATTATGAAGATAGAAACCACTTTGATTAATTGACCTATTTTGGTTCCTTTGGTTTTTGGTTTGGTAAAAGCATCCTGTTGAGATGTTGGTGATTCATGACAGACTGAGACCACTACATATATCACTATTTACTCTCTGCTGTGCATAGAAAGTGAGCATAAATATGCTCATTTCAGCTCACTTGTAGATTTTTCCCCCTCAGTTTTTGTTCCTAACATAATGTGACTTAGCTAAATAATCAAAGCAATATCTGTTCAGAGAGCTGCTTTTTTTTCATCTCAGTGTGCCCGGGCAGGCTAACAGCTGCAAGAGCAAACCATTTCCCCAAATATTTCTGACTGCTCAAGCCTGGATATGTTTGACAACTGATTTCACAAAACAGCTAATTAGAATATCCCACCCTTCAGCTCTGAGTTTGCCCTGAAAACAAAGCCAACGTGTCGCTTTGCTTTCTGTCATAGAGCAGGTGCTAATTCTATACATACATAAAAATGCACATAAAAACTTATAAATAAATTCTTTAAAAAAGGCATTTTGCTACCTATTGAGTTAATAAATGAAATCAAGACTTTCTTTTTCCAGCAGAGAGACTAGTTATGAGCAGAGATAGTCTGATCAGTGCCTGAGAAACTACGTCCTTCCTGAGGGCTGGGGGAAGGGGAGTTATTCCGTAATTACCTGCTGGGCACCCCCCTCTCACAGAGACCTGGAACTCATCCGCCTTCCCTGTACACCAGTATATGTTGTTACAGCCTCTGTAAAAGTCCTTAGCATCCCATTAAAACCAAAATGCATGGAGCCAAAGTTTAGTTTAGTGTTCCTCAAAGATGTTGCTCAACTGGATATTTCCTTTGCAGGAATAACAGGTCGTTAGCTCCTCTCTAGATATCGTGGGTGTATTTATCTCTAGATGAATTTTCACTTCCAATTTATTGGTAGACAATACTTGAAAGCCTTGTCAAATAGCTCTGGGAATGGTTTCTTTTAAAAGCTTTGAGTTGAGGTCACAAAATCTTGTCATTAAATGTACTGCATTAGCTAGGGTAAGGGGACTCCTTCCCAGTCTTTCAGACACTAATTCTGTATTTTTTTAATAAAAGAGAGGACATTTTACACTGTCTTTAGGGTCTATATTAACATATTGTCTTCTGTGCCTCTCAAAGGACAATCTGCTAAAATGGCTGTTTTGTATACGACAGCTAATTGGGAAGCCAGCCTAGGTGGGGAGCACATTTTCTCCTCTATTAGCCCCTAACAAACAGGGAAATCACCTCTTGGCCAACAAACGTAGAAGCTTCTAGTGACAAAATCAGGCAGTCAGGGTCACAATGTAGCACGTACAAAGGCAATGCAGACTGACAGAAGTTCCTGTGAAAACAATAAATCTCCTTTCTGGGATGTTTCCATGGCAGCAGTAATTGTCTCTCTCGCTCTCTCACAGCAGTCACCTCTGATGGGAATGTAACGTTTCCAGTGAACGTTTGTGATGAAAACTCACAAGCTTTCCTGTAAATGAGTCCCTGCCCTGAGAGTCTGAGGGGGAATCCAACAGCAGTTTCCCATAAGGAAAACTGAGAAATACAACACACACTCCTTCTCCCATTTACTTTTGCAATAAGTAACACAGCTGCAATGAAGCCGCTTTCCACTCCCCTTTCCTTTTAAGTATATCTAACCCTTCACTCTCTGCAAGGACCAAAACGCAAGCAAAACAAGCATGGGGTGAGGAGAAGGGAAAAGCCCCAAGGAGTTCGGGGTGACCACCAGGCTTGTTTGCAGGTGCCTGCACCTGGGGAGCTGTTTGCAGCCCAGGTGAGCGCTCTGTGGGTCTTTAGAGGTGGCTGAGCGCAATGGCAAACAGGAATGTCATCCTTCAGCCGCCAAGGCAGCTGATAAACCACAGATAGATAGATAGATAGATAGATAGATAGATAGATAGATAGATAGATAGATAGATAGATAGATAGATAGATAGATAGATATGTACATCAAGCACCTACAGAGCCCAGGGCTGTTTTACCGACACGTCTCATCGCTCTCATCAGCTACAACCCCACCAACCTTCCGCCGGAACTCGCTGGTTAACTTCAACCCCCTTGTCTTTCCTGGTGGATTCCCACCCGGGAGGGGCAGCCGGACAAGACAAACCCCCCCACACACACACCCGCCCCCCTCGGCCCCCCGCCCATCGCCCGCCGGTCCCAGCGCAGCCCCTACCTGCTGCCGCCGCTCGCGCCGCCGCCGTCAGCACCGGACAGCGCCCGCTTATACCGCCCTGGCGCCGCGCGTCACCGCGCTGGCCCCGCCCGCCGGGCGGAGCGGGACACACCCCGGGTGCAGGCTGAGGGACATCACCCCCCCACCCCCCCAGAATACACAGCCTATTTTATAAAAATATTTTAAAAAACACACCCCAAAAAATCCAACCAAAAAAAACCCGAAAACCAAACCAAACCCAATCAACCCGAAATAAACAATAAAAAAAACCAACAGCAAAACCAAAACCAAACCAAGAATGACAACAAAAACACACAACAACTTTTTAAAAAGCCATCCCCCCCCCCCCCGCAGAAAGCAGGGCAGGGAGGGGCACACGACAACAAGCAGGGGAAAGGAAAAAGGGGGGAGAAAAGGGGCATGGGGGGGGGGGGGGGGGGGGGAGACGAAAGGGGGGAAAAAAAAAAAGGACAAATTATTAGGAAAAAAAAAAAAAAAAGGAGAAAGGAACAATGAAAGTTTTTTTTTTTTTTTTTTTAAATGAAGGGGGAGGGGAAGAAAAGGAGGCAGGGCAGACAGAGATAAAGAAAGGGGTAGAAAGAAAATAAGAGGGCACAGGCAGTGCCCTTTGGAGTCAGGCTGAGCTGAATGAGCTGGGGCATGTGGGTGGTAGCAGGGCCCGGTGGCTGGTACAGGGGCAGCAGGGCAGTGTGGGGAGGCAGGTGGGCTTTGGGGTGACCGGGGGTAGGTGTGAGCCAACCTGCCAGGCAGAGGGTGTGTGGGGGCAGCAGAGCACCCAGGCCCGGGAGCACAGGGCTGTGAGCCTGGCTGTGCCCCAGCGCTCCCGGAGCTGGACTGCAGCAGCTACAGGCTGAGTCAAGTGCTGTACTTTGTTAATTAAGCCTTAGAACGAGGTGCTGTAGCACAGCTCTGGCTTTGTGACAAGGTAGGGACCATACATGGCATCCATGGGCTCCTCAGCAGGCATGGAAGGCCCAGGGGCTCAAACCAATGGGTGCTGAGGGTTGGGTGTTATGGGGGTGGGGGAGATAAGGGAGCAGTGTGGGAGGGGGCAGGGACCCCCGTCCTGCAGGGCTCTGCCTCCACAGGGGCCTGCATGTGGGGCTGGGGACGGGCTGCCAGACTCCTGGCTGCCACCTCCCAGCCCCCCTCGGTGGCAATGCAGCCAGAGAGGGGCTGCTCACCCATGGTGGCACCACTGCCACCACAGCTGGGGATGCCCTGGAGAGTTTAACTCCCTTCTCATCACATCACGTGCAACAAGGCCAGTGCCTGCCTGCAGAGCTCACCAGGGCCAGCAGGTACCACTGCCCATAAATCAGAAAGCATGAAATGGAACACATTGCTTCAGCTGCTGCTCTGGGCTTTAGCTTGTGCTTTCTCCTTTCTATTCCAGAAAGATTATTTTACTTTGGACTCCTTTTCCCCCAAATAATAAATCTTTCCTGACAATTTTGACCTTTTACAGCACAAAATGCAAAAAAAACCCTAGGATGAATGTACCTTCCAAACCAATAAATGTTACAAAATTAAATTGTTGCAAGAACAGCAAGGTAAAAATAATTGCAGCCATGAACACAGACAACAGGACTACCTTGCTGCATTTGCTGTATTTGGAACAAAGATCTGAAAGCCTCATTTCACCTCACGTAGAGTTGTAAGTAAAATATAGGACCAGTTTTTCTGCTAAAACTCTTAATCAGCAGCTTTACTCAGGCCCCAGCTACAACCCAACGTGCTCGCTTCCATAACTGGACCCAGGAAGACAAAAGCCAAACAAGCAGTTGCATTAGGACCCACGATGGCAACCCTGAAGAAGAGAAACAGAAAGGCAGCTGCTGCCAGAAACAGAAGGCAAGGCCCATGGTCTCCCTGAGCAGCTGGGAGCTGTGCTGCTGAACCCCAGTCCCTCTTCAGCCAGGCTCTGAATGCCCACAAAACAAACAGTTGCAGACATTCTTATTGCTAAGACACCTTAGCCCGTGGAGAAAATAGTCATCATGACCAAACAAACAGCCAACAACAACAACAGCAAAACAATCAGGAAGAAAAGTGCTCAATTCAGATTTTCAGGAACGTTGTTGTGCATCTGCAGGCATTTCCAACAGACTCTTGTTTTGTGCATTCTGATACCAAACACCTAATATTTAGCTAGCAATTTCTTTTCCATGAAATCATCCTGCTGGCCTCCCCCATCCATCTACCCCCCTGATCTTCAGCATCAGAGTGCATTTCAGACAACCCAGATTAATTGGCACATCAGCACGATTCCTTCCTCTGCTCCTTAACCGCTCACTTGAGATTAACAGCGTGTGAAGTCAGGCAGACACTTGGCTTGGGTCTCTGCTGTGGCTATTTTGGGTTCAGTGGATAAAATTTACCAAAGGGTATAACAATTCAGCTGTCAATTTTACTCCACATCAAAAGCATTGCGTGGACTGTGTGCTTAGGATTGATTGCATCCACACAGCCCTATGAGGAGACCCTTAGTGAATGTACTTTTTTTTTTTCGGTCATATTGAGTGTATAGAATTCTTTTTCCTCAGAATGAGTCATGCAACAGAAAATTTGATCTGTTCTGTCATTAGAAGTTCCATGGCATTTTATACAGGAGTAAGATCACATCATGGCATCTCTGAATTTTAGGAAATTGCATTAGAACTAGCTCAATATCAACTGTTTAACCAGAGAAGCTTGGTTATCTTGTTCTTCTGAGGGCGTTCTGATCACGCTGCATCCTTTTGTGGGTCCTGGCAACAGACCAGCAATAAGTGCCATGGCTCCTCTGAGCAGCTTGCCATGTCACAGGCTCTACCTTACATAGTTATGCATCATGAGAAGCTAAATCAATCTTGCATCTTGCTTGGTAACTTAAGAGTGAGTAAAGCTTCCAAGAGACTTTACTTCGTTTGAGAGTATGGGGAGGGTGGGGGAACTTCACTGCAGCAAACAGAGGCAAGAGGCCTCCAGCCCACTGTGTTGCATCATACCCGGCTAGAAGATGATAATAACAAAAGTTAATGGACAAAGAAAAGTCAGACAACTTGACTTCAGGAGGTAGCAAGGTCTGACGTGGTTCTTGCTGTCCTTGCCTGGTCCCCAGGACAACCCCAGCACTAGTGGGATGATCGTGGCAAGAACCACCACGTTTTATGGCCCAGCCACGGTCTACTGATGGAGATGTGCCTCCCACCACACGTGCACGGCTCCCGTGGGAGGAGGGAGCAGTGACGGTGGTGACAGGACTGTCCCAGCAGCAATGGGCAGCCACAGGCAGAACGTTTCTCTGGCTGTTGTGGCTCTTTTCTAAACACCAAAATAGTTCACAGTTTGTGCAGCTCACGTCAGCTCTAGCTCTCTCCTCCTCTAATTGGTGTCACCAAAGATCAGGACTGCTTAAAAATAAAGCAGGGTTGTGTCAATATTGATTGTTTTCCCCCCCTTCTTCTGTTTCCAGTGGCAACTAAAAATAATTGGTGATTCATTACAGCCATGGCATTCCTTGCAGAAAAAATGCCATTGTCACATTTAAAATTCAGTCCATATCTGACTTGAATATCTGCATTTATTCTGTATGTAATGAGAAGGGGGAGTTTTTCTTTCCTCAGAAAAAGTTCATCTGCCATCACAGATGTAGATTCTTCTAAATTATTTTAATTTTAAAATGGTTGAACTCCACTTGGGTCTAACATTAGACTTGTTATTTTGTGCTCATCTTGCACACTGAGAAGATCAAACATTTTTGTATGCAAATATTTTTGGCCTCCCTAAATTTAGTACATAATAAATGGCTCAAATTTCATTACCAGAGCTGGAAGGGGAGGGAAAATATAACATTGTAAGGAAGAGGAAAGGCTTTGCATTTTGTAACCACAGCCCTTTAAAGGCATGGATGTCAAGACAAGCGTCTGATGGCCTTAGATCACTGGGCTTTATTCCACACTGCAATGAGATTAAGTAGGTTCAAGGCCAGCCTGACCCACACGCCTCCCTCAAGGTTTGCTGCTCACTCTGTAGGGACATTTCAAAACCAGATTTTGCTAAGAACAACAACAAACACCAACAACACAAAGCAAACCCATCCTGACTTTCACCCAGCATTTACATCTTCAGGATTTCAGGCTGCCTGCATTAAAAAAAAAATAATAAAAAAAATAGAAAGAGGAGCCTTAGGTCAAGGCCTGACTGCCACCTCTGGGATCTCGGTGAGTGTCCACCTTTGCAGCATGGACACACCAACAACTCATGTGCATGGCTGTGTCTGTGCAGCCTCTTGTGGCACCCATGGGCTTCCTCACCCCATACGGTGCCATCAGAGCCCAGGGGTTCCTCACCCCTACCTCCCTGTCTTCCTGCACTTCCTGCACGACCTGCACTTCCTGTATGCTGCTTTGGGTTTGGGTTTAGTTGGGACTCACCACAGATCATAGACCTTCTGCTCATGGCAACGGGTGGAACCCACCTCCACTGGAAGGAGTGTGGAGAAGCAGCAGATGCATCAACAGGGACAGAGTTTAGTGGGATACTTGTTCCTGTGCAACCTCCAGTTTGAGTCCTGTGAACAAGAATAGCAAAGCACCAACGGATTAAGGAATATATATCTTCTCCTATAACCATCAAATTATTATTATCTCCAGGCCTCCCCCACATACGTACTCACATATTTTCTCCCACGGAGTTTCAAGGCTCTTCACAAGCCTGTGACATCTGCTTACCAACATTTGGTGTAAAAATATCAGTATCTGCTCTGCATAGCTGTTCTGAGTGCTACATTTACCAGCCAGTAAAGATCAAGAGCCTCCTGGGAGCTGGCTGGATCAAACTGTCATGGTTTCAGCACTGCTTTGCGTCAGACAGCAGAATTTAAAGTCAAAACACAGAGTTGAGGGAGGAAGACAATGCAAAGCCCTGAGTCATACCCTGCTGAGGGTGAGGAGAACAGATTAATAGACAGCAAACGTGAATGAAACCAAACGGCTCATTTTAGTCACACAGCTGCTTCTGAAACCCAAAATAGGATTTATTTTTAGTCGTTGAGCATGAAAAGAGGATTTCTTTGCACCTTGCCAAGGAGAAGTGGAGAAAAGAGTTGTCATTAGTGCGGGGCAGGCGCCCCTTGCCTTGGCACCCGAGTTGCTTCACAGCAGGGCTTGCTGTGCTCGGGGAAGTTTTGCTGCTCACAAGCTGCAAACATGAGTCACCCACCAGACTTTTCATGACCCAGCAACTGTTAGCATCGTTTGGATACAAAAGATGCAGCCCCTACTCCAGCACCAGCCAACTGTCTTTGTTGAGTCAAAAAACAACAACAAACAGATGCTTACGACCTTTTTGGGGAGCTGTGCCGCTCCCCACTGCTGGCTCACAGGTGAAAGAGACACAACAGCTGTGGCTGGGCAGCTAAAGAAGCTGCACAGGTTCACCCCAACTCATTGGAGATTATTTAACCAAAATCTTCGAGCCCTTCAGAGCAGCTGTGGCAACAACCAGGAACCTGTTTGCCTCTGCTCCCCAGGCTGAGTGCTGCCTGCCCGTGTCAAGCTCCTTGGCTGGTGTGAGGGTCCAACCTGGAGTATTTGCCACCTTGGGGTGTTTGAGTCAGCCAACCTTTGTTGGTTTTTTTTCATGAGAAAACATTAAGGTTTTACATGGGAGTGAAAAAAGGTGGCACAGATGTAGTCTGTACATACATTTGTGTGATTTTTGTATTCTAAATAAATGGATAGATGTGATCTCACAGCTGTGCATAAGGTTAGTTATATTATTTACTTTGCTAAATCATTTCAGCAGTTCTGCTCTGCAGAAACTTCATGATCTTGGGACATTTCTATCCCTCACAGTAAAGCTTCATTAATTTTCACATCAATGACTAATACACATGAAAAAGCTCAGTGATTTTGAATTTCCCTGTCTCTGGCAGAAAACTCCTGCTTTGATATCTGCTGCCTTGACTGACAACATGGGATAGGACTCAGAGTAGCAAAACTGCCACTTCAAAATTAACATTCCTGTTCTTATTCTTCGTTTTTTGAGAACCCAACCATTCTCAAAGCATGAACTAGCACGCTTGCATTACTTCATGTGGGCAAATGTTCTTCCATCCCCAAGCCACCAGGGCAAGGGGTGCTTCAGCAATGCAGCATGCAAGAATCTATCTGCTAAAGCTAAGAGGGCAAGAAGCCATGTTCTTGTTCCTTGCCATAAAACTTTATCACAATTTTCTCTTGCATTGTCTTTGCTAGTGTCATTAGTTTGACCGATGCCACTACAAGCACTTTTTTGTGGCCATAGGTTTGTCCTTCTTTGCTCAGTAGGTGCCTCCATAGGTTCCAACCCTATTGCTACAGCAATTTATATAGATCTGGGTCAAAACCAAATTTAGCATTTGGTCATGAATGTGACAAGAACAGAAAAAGAGACACTCCGTGCAATGCACAGCACAGAGCCGATGTTATAGAATTTCTTCCTGAAGACAACTTCTACCAAGAAGAGGGCAAACAGTTTGATCTGGCAGCTTGTGTGTACAAGGCAGTCCTACTTCATGTCGTGTCCTTTTTAAAAACTGTATACTAAATTAAAAGCTAATTCAACATAAACGTGAGTGATTGCATCAAAACAAGACCACAAATTCCTGTTGTCCCATGTGAGTTTAGCAATTAGCATTTGCTACATCAGCATTGAAGCAGAAAGCTTATACTTTTAGGGTTGAATGGTACTGACTTTGAATTTCAGGATAAACAGCCAGGGAGAATTGGTTGGCTTCAGCAGCAGCTTCACTGCTTTAGTGACTGCAGGCTCAGAACCTCGGTGCAAAAAGCAGAAGAGATGCAGGATTCACCATTTCCCCCCAGCCTTGGGCCAGCCCCCTGGAGCTGCTGGGCTGTGGTCAGACTTGCCCTGTGCCTCCTGCAGCTGAGCAGAACTCCAGCACACCCATCTATCGACTGCCAGAGATGCTCCTCGGACAGTGAGGATTTAGTGCCATCACCCAGATGTGCAGGAGGCACATTCTGAACAGCAGGAGACAGAGAAATCAAGCAGCCCAGGCTGGGAGCAGCAAGCTGTCATCCTGCACAGGTGCACGTGGACAAGCCACCACACTCCATCCATCGTGAGATGGGGTGGATACAGCTGGGGACATGGCACAACACCTCCATCCACTGAGAAGATGAAGAGCTCTGTTAACATCTGTAATTTGCTTTTTCTTATCACTCAGTCCTGAAAAAGTCTCTTGGGCTAGGGAAGAAGTTCTAGGCAGGCTGCTCCCTTCCCTAGCAAAAGTCAAGATGTAAATGGTGATGCTGCTTCCCCAAACAAGCTACAATCTACATGACAACTAGTAACACCTCTGCAAGCTGGGGAGAGCATTTGCTTGGGCCTCCAAACTGTTTTAGATAGCAGTCTTGCCCCTCTCTCTCAGCTGTCAGAGCCTTGACTGGCAAGTAAAATCTATATAATCAGGAGAAAATGCAACAATTTTCCCCTAAGGCAAATCTCTCTTCTGCCAAACTCGGAGCCAATCCACCCAGCCAGCACCAGCAGGGTTGCAGGGAAACCCACTCCTGGCTGAGGTACTGTGTAAAGCAGACGTGCCAATCCACTGACCTGATTTCCCAAAGAGGAGGAAAGCCAAAGAGAAGGAGGTGTCTGGTGGTCTTCCAAGAGCAGTGCCCACGTCTCTTGCTCTCAGCCTCTCCTGCAGCCTGTGTCGAGACACCCCCTGCAGGGCTGGGAAAGCTGAATGCTATAGTTCAGGTAGGAAAAGATACCATAACAAGTGAGTTGAGAAAGGGACAAATACCCAGTGAGAAAGTAGCCTGTCCACTGTCTTGTCTTAGTCCAAACAGCATCTCACTGAGCACTCCTAGCTTAAGCACAAGATAGAACTGTGTGATGCAAGATCATTTTTTCTGCCTCAGAATGAGATAATTGAGAAGAAAAATGGATACATGCTGAAGAGTAGATGGAGAACATGGATTCTGTATCAGCAAAGATAGAATACACAGCCTATTTTATAAAATATTAAACATAAGCTGTTTTTCCAATCAAATGAAACATACTCAAACCATTTGGATCCAGAGATCCCTGCAGGCGACAGAAGGCTTGTCATGGAAATAGTTGCTTGAGTGCTGGGCTAATAACTCAGATCCAATAGGATTCAAATCTGAAAGTAAACAGACACATTAATGTATCTCATCCCAAATCTGCAGCATCCTTACTCCGGAAATTTTATTCCGGATACATTTAAAAATCAAGCGTGAACTCTACAGATGCTGTTTTCTCTTGCCTTGTCAGCCAGACCCAGCAGGCAGGGCTGTGGCTGCAGGAAATGCACTTTTCCAGCAGGATGGGCTGGAGATACTGGTTTCCATTTGCATGTGCCTGCACTGAAGACACCCTCTTCCTTTCACACAGGGCTTTTCAACTGAGTGGGACAAACTGACTTCTGTGGCCACATGCACATGCCAGCGTTGTGGCAGCTGGGGTCATATTATTTTGTCTTTGTCTGATGGCAGAAACATGGCTTTATGTGATGTTGGCTGTAGCTTCCCTGGAGCTATCCTCATTTCACATCTCAGGGCTTCAAGACTGAGCAGATTTCCCAGGCATAGGGACACCATGTCCAGACTGTCCCAGCTCACCAGCTGTACCAGTGGGTACAAGCCTCCACTGGCTGGTTTTCACCCTGAAGCACAAAGGTCCTTTTTTCATTCCTCACCCTCTCTTCCACAAGGACATGGCAGTGTCTGGTGGGTCCAGGCTTGGTCCCACTCTCAGCTCCTGTGGCAGGATTTCCTTCCTCACTGGTAGGCATTGCAAAGGGTGTCAATCTCTATCTTAGTGTATTTTTTTTGTAGAATGGAGGTGTTCTGTCCAGAACAGGAAGAAATGGGAAAGAAGAACTGTAACACGTGAGGAGACACAGCAGGAATTGGGAAGTGACAGGAACAGTTCCCTGGTCAGTGCTGCAGCTGCAGCCTGTGAGCCAGCACAGCTGGGAAGATGGATGCTCCTCAGGACACCATGACAAGGGGCTCTGAACTGGAAAGACCAGATGGTGCAGGAGCTGAGGCAGGAACATTGAGTCTGTCTTTCAGGGTCTGAGCCAAAGAGGTAGGACCAAAGGGTAATTAGGCTGATGAACAGTGATATTAAATGTATGAAATGAGGCCTACAGTATAAGAGAAGTCTTAGGAAAAGTAAGTTGAAGTGAGAAGCATAACAGAGCAAATCCCAGCACAATTAACCTGCAGGGGTGGAGAAATACAGAACCTGCTCCCAAAAGTAAATCCATACATATAACTGCAGTTATGTTCACACAATCACAGAATTGTCAGAGTTGAAAGGAGCTCTAGAGATCATCTAGTCCAACTCCCCCACTAAAGCAGGATCCCCTAGAGCACATTACTCAGGGCTGCATCCAGGCAGGTTTTAAATATCTCCGGAGAAGGGGACTCCACAACCCGCCCTGGGCAACCTGTGCTTTGTTGCAGTCCCTGATTTTTACCCACCAAGTCCATCTATTAATTACAGCCATTTATTTGCTTTTAAAAAGCGGGAAAACAATAGATAAATAGTAAAAGAATTGTAATTACTATTGACAATTTTTAATTTTAGGTTTATGTTGTTACTTCTCATAGCTGCTTAAACACCAAGAAGGTACTAGAAGGTGCTAGCTTGGAAACAAAAAAGAGCAGCAGAGGCTTTTCTGTACCTGTCTGTGGCATCAGACAAAGCCAAACCAAACCTCCCTTTTACAATCGCTACAACCAAGTCCAACCACTCCTCTTACCAATGATGACACTGTAAGAGAACAGAATCCTACAAACAAACAATGGTTTTGAGGCAAACAAATCATAAAACAAGCCTGCAAAATTGATTGCTATATTGATCGTCAAAAGTAACATCTACAAAGGTGCTCATAATCCACTGATAAATGTTTTAGCTTCCCATGGCTCTATTGCCTGTTATCTGAAGGCTACACTGACCTACAGAGTACCTGTTGAATTTGTGCTTTGCATTGTGCTGATTTAAGTCATAAAATCATAAAACAACATGATTTTTAATAATGCAGAGCAAGTCTTGCCTGACATTTCAGCTGCATTAGCTTAAAAAAAGATGGACCATCAAATACCCACGTGTGGAAAATAATACACACCCCAAAGAGGTTGTTTTGTCAGGTTTTTTAGAAAGAAAAGAGAAGCAATTCAGCTATGTAATTTTCTAAGACCCTGTATCCTTGGATACTGCCAACAATAGTTCTGAGATGCCCCTGTCTCTCAATGAGGTCACAAAGTACTTCTAGTGTTGTAAACCATTCCTCTCCAAAACTCATATTCAAGTATTGTGGGAACGTGAAGCTGCCTTGCAAAGTAGCTGCCATACCTACACATTCCTTTCTGCCTTATTTAGAGGCTACCAACAGCCCTGAAAAAATGTGCAACAGCTGTGATATAAAAGCAAATCCGACTCTAAATAGCACCCTAGAAAGAATCAGTTCTTGTTTTGCTTGGTTATAGCAAGGATATCCACTCCATTGCACAGATAGAGTGGGTAGACTTGACTGTAATTAAGAGCAAGTGTAGTGCTTGCATGGTGGGGGGGTGTTCAATTTACATTTCACAAACCACCTTCGTGCTGATGCTTCCCCGGATCTGTTTTCCCTACAATCTTAACTCTCCTCCATCAAGTTTTTGTAGTATTATCTACTGCGTCTAATGGAATGAAACCCTGGTTGGGACCAGCAGAATTTGCTGTGAATTATTTACATTCCAGCAGAGTTTGCACAAGATTTAAGCTGTTATACTAGTCTGTGGGAACACGCAACACCTATTAGCCTAATTTTCTTCTAGTATGACTTAGGTCGGGTTTAAGATTAGAACCTGTAAATAGGGACCTGCCCCACTGTTTTGTTCATCCTGGTTTGTGGCACTTCCCAGCACCCTACTACATATGGCATAAGTCTTCATGCAGAACTACTTGCAGAGAAAAAGGGAGCAGAGTGGCTTCCATTGACCTGTTCTTACCAACCTTTCCATGATCTTCTAGACTTTTGTGAGCAGGCCAGGGCATAATTCAAAGTCTTGGTGGCCTGGCTGCCAATTAACAGCAGCCCTGGGGGCATTCTATTAATATTATCACTACAGAAGTTCTGCAAGATATTTGCCACTATATGTTACCTTGAGGCCTTCTGAATAGCTGCCTTTGCAGTAAAGTCATATTACAGGTGCTAAAACATTTGTTTGCTCCTCTCTAGTGCAATCCTGAAACGTTTTAAGGAGGCTTCCTTACAACTCAAGAAAGGGGAAAATGAACAAATAAGGAAAAAGGAAAGACTCATCAGAATCAAAGATTTTGCAATTAATAGGATCAGCTGATATTTGTGACCTCTTGCACTATTTTAAAACCTAGATTAAAGGTGCACAAGTCACAGGTATGAAGGCAGCTAACTTGTCAGACTGAGGAGTGAAACAGAAGTTTCTAAAACGGAAGTGTTCACTATTGTCCTGACACACTGGCAGCAGAGCATTAGTCAGACAGCAGGAGAGCTTCCACCCAAGACAAGGACATTAGCAAGCAGTGTCTGGCAACGCTGGGATCTGAAGCTGAGCAAGGCAGGCTCGTTCTCTCCAGCAAGTCAGACGGATGCATTCTGCCAAGAACCATGCCTTACAGAAGAATAACCATGAAATATTAATCATTTCCTATTTACAGCTACAACTGTCACAAATGATGTAGCTCTCTCATGTACAACCCCTTGCTGCAAAACTGCGTGAGGAAGGCAGAAACGAGGACTGCTTCCTGGGCAGAGCCAAAGCCTGGGCTGGAGGAGCATTCTGGCTGCCTGCAGGAGCAGGGGCAGTGCCTGAGGCCCACGAGGGTGGCTCAACCCACCAGCACTGGCACCAGCAAACCGGCACCAGCTCATGCAGCAACCACCACCAAGCTCTCCCCAGGGTTTGTGCTCAGCACCTGCATATGGCCCTGTGGAGAGATCATCTTGAAAGCTCCAGGTGAGTTTGGAAGCTGTTCATTCAGTGACCAGATGCAAAGCCCTGTGACTTGGAAGGCCTGACATCCAGCCAAAACAGCAACTCATAAGACATAATTTCTCTGAAGAGCTGATAGGCAATCCAGTGCATGACAGCTATTTGCATAAAGCAGTCACTGTCATTTCACACATGCAGGTCTCCGGTGGTCAAAGCATCACAGCAGATCATTCAGAGACTGAGGAAACAGTTGTTTGCTACAAATAACTTGTTCAGTTGTATCTGACATGGCACTGCCTCATAACTGGATGCTGTCAATGCTCTGAGCTGTGGCCTATAGCCAGGAGCCCAGGACACAGGACCCTGTGTGACAGCCTAAGACAAACACTTTGTTATTATATGCTGCTGCAGATGGGCCAGGAAAATAAAATTGTCCACATCAGACGGAGGAAAAAAAGCACTCCCAAACTAAAGGTAATATGTGTCAGACAGAACTAGGTGATCCAGATAACAGGAATTCCACTAAATACCTGTAACTGGGACACTTTTAGTTTCGATGACATTTTTGCCCAGTATCAAATACACTTTCAGTCATATATTTCTTTGGCATCTTCTGATCTTTCTCAACCAGAATTACGTCTTCTATCTGCAGAGACCCCTTCTCACAATGTACCATTTGTTTCATATGTACTTTCCTAGAACTACGTGATTCTGTAACGTTTTCTCCCTCCTGATACTACAGAAATCAGTTTTTAGACAGAATCAAAACATTCAACTATTACCTCTGTTACCATCACCAGGAACTTCCTGGAGCTGGGGGGAAGCCATTTCAATGGATCTGGCTTCAGTATCCATAAAAAGGTACCTACTTTCAGTTTGAATAGTGGCTGCATATCACAATCTTCAGCCGTTGTGTTGCAGTGCCATTCCAGTGTATTGGGCTGAAGAACCTTGAAATACCTGTTAGGACAATAAGCAGTTGCTCTCTAATGTTAGAAGGCAAAGCATAGAGTTGTTCTCCATCTCCTATGTCTCAGCCAAGGGATCCAGACTGGGTGGGGACTTTGAAGCAACTAGGCAGTGGTTGTAGCCTTTCTGACTGTACGTAGTGTCTGTGAGTGTAAGGTCCAACAGATGGCCTTGAACACCTACAACCATCTTTCTCCAGTTATCTCCATCTCACTGAAAAGAAACACCTTGCTTTTGCTAGATCTCTGCTAACACTTGGCAGTCTGTAAGAGGAAAAGCCTTGACAGAAAGCAGGTTCTCCTTTGTAACACAAACTGCAGCTATACATGCACACAATCACTGAAAATAAAACATATTAGGAGGTGCTCAAGGCCAGGTTGGATGGAGCTTTGAGCAACCTGGTCTGGTGGGAGGTGTCCCTGCCCATGCAGGGGGATTTGAACTAGATGATCTTTATGGTTCCTTCCAACCCAAACCATTCTAGGATTCTCCAGGCACACTGTCAGTTTCCAAAGCATGATTATATGGGGCTCCAGGTCCTACTCCTCTGCCTACTTGCTGCCAGGGTGCAGCAGCCTGCCTGTCACCCTGCTGGCTGCAGGGGCTGCTGGCCACCCAGGGTTAGCTCCAGCTGGGAGGGAAAGAGGTCACCTTGTCACTACTGCCCCACAGCTGAAGGCAAATCCACTCAATGTCATGTTGTGGGGTTTTTCTGGATTTTGCCTGGGCTTGGGGCTTGTTCCTAGCCAGGGTGAGCCACTCTATCAGCATAAGAGATGCCTAACACACAAATCCAAACAGCAAGTTTGAGAGCAGGGCTGGCTGCGTGGGTTAGCAGGGCAGCCAAGGGCAGGTCTTCCCCCATCCACCATGGTTCCCCTGCAGGGAACTCAGCAGCTCACTTAGCCTCTCTGTTCCCAGGCTCTCTCTGCAAAACAGAGGAGTTTCCCTGCCCATCACAGCATTAAGCATTCAAGACTGGGAGGCCCCTTTAGTATAAAAAAATCTCATGAAATTTTCAGTAGGTTTGAAAGGGAACAACTCACAGGATAGAAAAATGCTCAAAAAACCCCACAGAAAATGAGAAATTAGTCAGAATAACCCCCTGTGCTGTGCCAGAAAACAGTTTTCTGTTTTTGTACAGAAGTTACCTGCAAAAATGTCTGTTCTATAGCATCATGGCATTAAGGTTCTTTCTAGCTCTGAAGGATGATGAATTTAAAGCAATTTAAAATATGGCAGTTTACAGTCTAACTAAACAGCTCCTGACAACCTCATATCACAGGCTTTATGTTTTAAGCTATACCATTACACTCACTGGAGAGAACAAAAAGGCCAGGCTGAGCGATTCAGAGCAGTGAATCTTTTTCTCCTGATGTGTCACACAGTCAAAGGCATCAACACTATAGCAAATATTAAGAAATCTGTCACTAGCTGTCATCTGCTTGGAAAGAACAAACTCCCCAGGGCTCACAGCTGACAGCACAAAGAAACAGCCTCACCTGGCATCACGTATCCGTTCCTCCCTGTGAAGGCTTCAGCGTGCAGCCCATCAGCCGCAGAGAGGGTTACCAGGCTGCTTTCTGCAGTAATTAAAGGATGTTAAAATGAGATCAGCCACTCCTTATTGCCTGTCTCATGTTTTGTGTTTGCAGCTGTGTGCAAGCACAGCCAGGGGTGGGCTAAATATTTCCATCTTTTTTATTCACAACTGACATGGCTAAAGTCCCCCTGAACCTACTGAATGCCTGCATGTCCAGCTTTTTCCCCTAAATCAAATAATGTACAGGAAATGGAGAATCTGATCCCTGTGGGCAGGTACAGCAGTATGTTTGCTGAGCAGCAGACCCAGGACGGTGCCAACGCAGTTCTGTGGGTGCTGGACCAGAGCTCACTTAGGTCCACCCAACCAGGAGGGCAGAGAGACAGGCAGGGGCAGGTCCCAGCATGTGCCCAGGGGCTAATATTCATAAAATCATAGAATGACATTTAAGATTATTGTGTCCAACCGTTATCCCAGCACTGCCAAGTCCACCACTAAACCATGTCCCACAGCACATCTACGTCTTTTAAATACCTTCAAGGATGGTGACTCCACCACTGCCCTGGGCAGCCTGTTTCAATGCCTGACAACCCTTTCAGTGAAGAAATTGCTCCTAATATCCAACCTAAACCTCCCCTGGCACAACTTGAGGCCATTTCCTCTTGTTCTATCACTTATACCTTGGGAGAAGAGTCCAACTCCACCTCACTACAACCTCCTTTCAGGTATTTGCAGAGAGCAAGAAGGTCTCCCCTCAGCTGCTCCTCTTAAGGTTTGTTCTCCAGACCCTTCAGCAGCTTCATTGCCCTTCTCTGGACACACTCCAGCCCCTCAATGTCCTTCTTGCAGTGAGGGCCCCAAAACTGAACACAGGATTTGAGGTGCAGCCTCACCGGTGCTGAGTACATGGGGACAACCACTCCCTGGTCCTGCTGGCCACACTATTTCTGATACAAACCAGGATGCTATTGGCCTTATTGGCCAGATGTTATCAACCAACACCCCCAGGTCCTTTTCCACCAGGAGCTCTCCAGCCACTCTTCCTCAAGCCTGTAGCATTGCCTGGGGTTGTTGTGACCCAAGTGCAGGACCTGGCACTTGGCCTTGTTGAACTTCACACAGTTGACCTTGGCCCATCAATCCAGCCTTTCCCCTCGTGCATTGCCAGGTATCTGAGCTTTCTCTCCTCTGCAGGACTCCTTCCCTGGAGCAGCAGGGAAGGCAGGGAGGTGAGAGGACAGTATAAATAGCCAAGGCTTCACAGAGAGCCTAAGCCAGGTACCTGATGTGCTGATGTGGGATGTCTGTGGGGAACCCAGAACTGATCCTAGTCTGCTCCAGCCCTCAGCAGCATCTTACCCCTGGGCTCCACCCCGACACTCACGTGCACCCCAGGATGCACCGTTTGCTGTGACGTTTCAGTATCAAAGTAAGTTGCAACCTCTCCATAGCCCAGAGTCTCCTACAGAGACAAAAACCACACAGCTCCTCAAAATCACAAGGCCTTCAGCTACACACAAAATATGAAAGTACATGAAATCCCAAGTATTTCCCCGATGGCACCCAGATTTACCCACGAATATTGCTTTGCTATGGCCCTGCTGCCCACAAAAATCCTGGATTAAGTTTTTTTTTTTTCTCTTAAATGCGTATTATTAAGTTCCAGCCTCTCAACTCTGAAGAGTCCCCCTAGAAACACACAGGAGACAACACAGAAATTCAGGCTCAAGCCAAGGAAGACCCCATGGTGGGAACACCTGCTGCCTGCTGGGCAATGCCATGGTCTGATGCCAAACCCGGTGAGGGGCCACAGGGAGGAGCAGACAGGCAGAGACCATGGTCCTCACCATGGCCAGGGCAGAGCCTGGGGGACAGGAGGCTGGGGCCTGGCCCTGGTCCTCCTCAGCTCAGCCACAGCACTGTGCTGCTGGCTTCTCCTCTGGAGCACATGGTGCACTGCTGGACATTATGGTTTCTGCCCAGAAATGAAAGAGGAAGCACAACCACAGCATTACATGCTCATTACTAAACCACAACTTGTTAGATTAAGGTGTGCTAGGAGAGGTATGATGCTGGGCTAATATCACATGGGTCTCCACTGCCTGACACACCAGCTAGCACAGCACAAGAAAAATGGGCATTTCCTTTAGAAGGAGCCATCAGAAATCACATTTCAGACAAGTCAAATCCATCCATTCTAATGAAAAGCCAGAACATCCCAGTTTGCAAGCTCCATCTCCTTGCTGACAGCAGCAAAAGAGAGTAGCTCAGATATTGGTGGCACAAGTTGCTTCTTGCTGCTAGAGAGTTAAGAAAGCATGTTCCAACAGCAGTAAATAATCTGCCTAACAGTCCAGAAGTCACTGCAATGGTTTATGCCTCTGCTACAGTATTAATCTCCCCTGAGATCTCTCAGGGACAAGGAGACTCCTCAGAAAGGCAGTAGTGCAAAACAGCATGTGGCACGGAGTCGGCTTCTTCATCGCCCGGGCTGCTCTCTGGAGCTGAAAGTCTTCAATGTACGAGAAAAAGACATTTGGGAAACAAGATCTCCAGCAGTTTCTGTACTTGCCTGGTAGGGGCAGACTGAATAAGGACAGATTAGGAACTGCAGGGACTGCATTCAGATGTGTCATAGGTAAGGTTGTATGCACAGCAAGTTGTCATCTGGATTGATCCAAGCACCACCCAAATCTCTGTGAAGATCACAGAGTTAACACACCTGCAAATGAGAGGAGAACACAGCCTCGACCAAACACAAAATCTTTCTAGCTCAGAGTTTTCTCTATTGATGACAGCAGAGACTCCCAGATGCTTGGGATGCTGCTGCACATGGATTCATGTGCACACAGCAGGGGCTCCTGGCAGTCCACAGCCCCAGATTCCTCTCAAACTACTAGAATTGAGGGCCAGTAGTTACAGAAACTAATTGCTGCTGCTGGAACACTGTGAGAGGAAGAGGTGAAACTCAGAGTGTTTCTTCCTCCAGGGTAATTCTTGCCTTTATTACCAGCTAATTTCACAGCGAGAAGCCATTGCAATTTAAAATCCTCTATCTCTTTATTAACCTCTGTTCTCTTGTGAGTTTTTTTCCACCACTGCAATTGAAAACCGCCTTGCTCTGTCACTGTTAGTAAGCAGCATGCTGAACACTAGAAAGCCATCCTTGTGGAAATAATGCTGCACCAGACACTACTAAAAGCAGAGGCTGGGCCCATCTCACTCAGCTCTCCCTGCAGGAGTGCAATGGTCTTTCCAGGCTGCTTGCAAAAGATGGCAAACCAGGGCAGCTTAGCCCACACAAGGGGATGTTTAAAAGAGATGTAATGAATGACCCATCAGAATTGCTCTTCTTGCTCTGACGGTAGATGGCTGGACTGACTCCACAGCCAATTTTAAGACAGCTTAAGCTGGATGAGGTGAACACCGTCCAAAGTAATCACATTTGAAAAATACATTGACCCAAGTGCTAGCACATGTGGAAAATTTCTGCACTGTAGTATCTGCAAAAGAGCCACACCAGGTAAAACCAAGCACATCCCACAACCCCACACGCCTGCTTCTCAGCTCTTGCTGAACATCAGGCATCTTTCAAAGAAGAAGATGCAAATCTGGCAGCCCACCAACTTTAGAGATTAATTCTGTTTTTAATTAAAAGGAGTGTTTTCAAACTGAAATGGTCTTTGTAATTTCCCTGTTGCACTGGAAGGAGATGAGAGGTGAGGAACCTCCCTAACTACTGTTGCTACCAAGCTCTGCTTTAAAATCAATACAGGGACTTGGTCTTTAAACCTAGTAGAAATTTTAGAAATATCCAAGTTCATATGAAGAAGTGTCAGCAGTAGCATTAACCACCGTCACCCCCAAATTATTTTTAATCACTTCTTACTTTTTCTTTACTGTAATTATATGACCCTTCCTTTGCCATAATTGCATGTCATACTATGGAAGGACTTCCGATTAAGCGATCTCCTTCAGTAACTAAAGGCAAGATTAAAAGGCCCTTCATTAATGGTGAGTAAAACAATGCATCTATTATCTAAAGATATTAGTTTATTCATATGCAATTATTGTCCACAAAGATGCCTCAGGAAGGCTTCCAAAAAAATGCTGGGCAGTGCTGGGAAAGGGTTAATCATCTTTCACAAGTCACTAAGCAACGGGATTCTGCTCTTACGGCTTGTTTTGCCAGCCAGAGCTGTGGCAGTGATGCAACCTTTCTGCATCTTACCCAGAGAGTTTTTGGAAAACTTGTCTGCAAGAACAGCAAACCTCTAGGATGATCACAGGCTTAAATTTAGCTCCTGATAGCTGTTAGTTTTCAAATTGCTTTGGTGCATTTGATTTTCTGTTCTAAAACATACATTGTATTCTAGTATGACTTAAATGGTGGAAAGGAAGACTAACTAAAATGCAGCTATAGAACTGAAAGCAAAAAAAGAAGCCCAAATAGCCAGTGATATTTAATGCCCCACCACTAAGTCCCTTCATGTGTGTCTCAAATACAACCAATAAAAGCAACCTTAGAAGTGCTGAACTTCAGAAGGCAGGTTCAGACTTCAGGGATGGTCCTTTCTCCCTCCCAGCAGTGAAGAAAAGCCACAGGGAGGGTACAGACAGCTTCAGGTGGCTGCACTGGAGATACAACCCAAATGACACCAAGTCTGCATCAGTCACCAGGGGATACTGAGGGCTGGTGACTCAGAAATCAATCTCCGTTATTTGTGCTAACCTGACCATACGTATCTCCTAAACATTTTAATCAGGAGAGAAGGATGCATCCTATAATGAGCAAAGCCAAACAACAGGGATTTAAATATGTCTGAGCTCCATACATTACCAGTTAACTTCCAGGACTTGGGACTGCAAAGATTTTGGGGGCAGTTAATTTTGCACATGAACATCCAGATCACTTTGCACAGAGCACACATAAATCGAGCACGAGTGTCAATCCACTTAGTTTCAACCAATCTCCATGAAACCACACAAATAATACTTGTGTTGCCAGCATTTTCTAGCAAAAACTACTGATCAGATTTTATGGAGCCAGGTTTTGCTTTATCTCCCCTGATTTCTTAGCTGTCTCACATAATGAGCCTACTTATGGTGATATTCTGGTCTGCATGTATATTACAGGAGGGACATGGCAACTTGCTGGGGTAAAAAGAGGTCTCAGCCCAAGCTCCTGGTTGCTGCCACTCTCAGCTAAAGATGAGCAGAAGGCTAGACACAAACACCAGGACTACAGGCCTAGGAAGGCAGCTCTGCAGTGGATCTGACCCTTGTTTGGTCACTTTGAATGCTCACTAGGTCTCAACAAAGTCTGAATAAATTGTTCTGGACTAACAGTTGGGTTGGTGGGTGCTGCCAAGTAGGGGGAGGAGCTCAACAGCTCCTATGACTAGGATCACTTTTACTTGGGAGCAGAAAGATATCTCCCAACCAGAGAAGAGCAGCCAACCATGCAGGGTGGAGGTGTTCCAGATGGCTGTTCCCTCCTGCACAGATGCACCAGCACAAAGACATGTCAGCTACAGCGGGGCACAGCCAGTAGCCCTCAGGCACGGTCCTGGCTTGGTGCTTGACATACAAGATTGTCCTAAAGTCTGAGTTCTGCTCTGGAAATAAAGCCAAGCTATGAAACAGAATTTCAGCTCTAGCTCAGGTTTGAACCCTTTTAAAGCTCTAACAACCTAGCAACAACCTACCTGGCAAAGAAAACCTGCAGATTTTTAAGCCAGGCTTTCAAACACTTGTGTCACCGTTTGACTCAGTTTGACAACAATGCTCTCGATCCCCTCCCCCTCCCACCCAGGTAGGGAAGGAGAGAGAGAGAAAAAAAACTATTCATGTTGTTTTTGAGGGGCAACAACCCCCCATGTCTTTAAGTGCCTCCTTTCACATCAGAAGTTAGATAAACCAAGTGCCCAGGAATCCATTCAGACTTTTTCAGGTAGCTTTAGCAAGAACAATGGTCGGTGACTCAGTGACCAAGAAGAGGAAATGAGTCACAAAGCAGCATCTCTCATAACTGAGCTGGAATGTCCTACACTGAAGCCAAGACCTCCCAAAACCCAAGTGATCGAATTATATTTCTGCTGTATTATCTGAAAAGAGCTAATGAGATAAAACTGAGGGGGAGCTCTTAATGCCACCCTTGGAAAGCAGGGCGGCTCACACACTGCCAGGGCTACTCTTCCACACAGGGGTCAATAGCCTTGCATCAGTGCTGGTGCCACCCACTTTCTTAAAACTGTAGAAAACAGAGCCTCAGGAGGTCATATGGTCCTCCAACTCCCTGCACAATGTTGGTTCAATTAATTAATAGAATCTAAATTACTTATCTGGGACCATAAAAAGGACACAGACATCTGGAAAAACACAGGAAATCTCAAATAATGCTTTCTTCATAAAGCGTGTAGGTCATTGCCCCCAACCTCCCCACCAAGCATGTTGTAATACAGACAGACAAGAATTTGGGGAACAATCATTCCATGTATTCTGAAAAAAAACCAAAAACAAAACACAAACAAATAAAAACCCAAAAAACAAGTAACAAGCAAATTCTAAAACCAAAAAAGAAGCAAAACTAACAACAGCATGCATTTACTTGGGAAGAGTAAGTTAGTCTTTCTGTGTCCAATAAATCCACCTGTACTCCTTCTGGCCTCATTACCCGAGCATCACAGTCCATCTCCTGTTTTAGCATACAAATCAGATCTGGTTTAGTTCACATTTCCAAAGAACACAACAAAAACTCTATCTGCTGGGGAAGATGGCTCAGAATATATCAAGCTCTTCTTTTGCAGTTCCTTCCAGTCTTCTTCCACTTATAACCTTCCCACCAGGAGGGACTGCGATAACCTGTCACCTGCCAGCTTAGCTTAGTTTAAAGGATGGCTATTGAAGATAATGAAAACTAATAACTTAAAACATTGTTTTGTTGTGGGATTTTTTGTTTTTGGTTTTGTTTGGTTGGTTGGTTGGTTTTTTCCCAGAAGCTCTAAATTCTCCTAACCTTGTAATTTGCTGCTATACTTATAAATCCACATATAGCTGCACTTTGTATTTATGTATAGTCAGGCTCCATTTAGCCAGGGAAATGCCACTACATGGAAGGAAGCCATCTGTTCCAAAACCATCAGGTTGACCTTGTTTTCCAGCAGGCTGGAATCTAAACCAAAGGCATGTCTTGGTCTTTCTGAGGAGATAAAGTCCCATGCTCAAGGCAAGCAGAACAGCTTAATGGGGACCCCCAGCATCCCTGCTGCAACGCAGGGAAGGACGGTGCTCACGACAGGCAGGATCAGGCTGATGGAGCAGGGAGTGCAACAGGTATTTCCATCGTTGTGAGCATCGCCTTGAGCTGTGATCAATTCTAAGGATTCCTTGCTGGCCACTTCTGAGAAGCAAGGAGCAGTTAATAACTGCTCCAAAGTCAGAACTACTCTTCTCCCTTGGGTAGAACAGCTTCTAGCTGATGCAGGAGGAGTCATCTCATCTGTTATTTACACGGGACACAGAGCCCTTCCTAAATCACGTGGTGTTGGATCAAGGATGGAAGCTGGAACAGAAACTTACTCCTGGTATTAGAAGAACACAAACCTATCCCTCAGGCATGGGAAAGCAGGCATCTCTTTAAAGGTCTGAGTTAAATTTAACTTCAGAAACTATTGCTTTTCCGATAAAAGAAACAAAGCACAAAAATATCGCCATCCAATCTCTGAGTGCTCTGTCAATAATTAATAATGACACACCTAATGCAGAAGGCTCTGGCATGACAAGACTCCTTAATGCTTTGCCTTCTGCGTCAGACACTGACCGCAGCCCTGGGGAGCCGGCAGGTTCGGGCAGCCTGGATGAGCTCTCCTGAGCTCAGAGCAAGGAAAGAAATCCAGTCATTTGACCAGTAACCAGTTATGCTTTTTCCTGCCCAACCACACTGTGAACACTAACAATCACCAAGGCAGACAAACAGGGAATAGGGCTGATACCCCTGGACAGTGGTCTGACAGCACCATCTATGTCAAAACCCACTGGACAATTTATGGTTAATGTTGACAAAGGCCAGTGAAAGGCTCCAGAGCCCATAATTTAATTGCAGATGGTTTTGGTCCCTTGTGTTCATCTTTCTTCAATTGTTATTTTCCAGACAAACTCACACTTTTTTTGCTGGGTATAGAGAGCAAGAGATATAATAGCTGGTTAAACCAGTTATTTTAAAAGAAAAACAAAACCTATATTTGCTTTGAAATAAGGAGCAAATGTGACTGGACAATGCAATGGAGAAAATTTCCAAACTTGTTTTTAAACCTACCAGCCTTTGCCATGGAAAATGCCTCCAGCCATAAAAATGCCACCAGCTGTCTTCATCCACACGGCAAGGCCTCCAGGAGAGGGAGATCAGAGGCTCCCAGGCTACTTGCAGACTTAGGCTTTGATGTCCCAAAAGATTTCTTGTTGCTGATTGCTTCTCAGTTTTGTAACACACCTCACATGGCCAATTTCCCTGGGTGGCTTTTAATAACCTCTTGAGGCTTTATTGCTTTCTTGCATCCACATCTTTCCGGAAATCCGCTTCTTTTTTAATATAGTTGACTACACAATACATCTGATTTCTCAGGGAACAATAAATCCTCAGCAGGACCCTTATTTAATGAGCAACTGGGAAAAAAAGCATATTTTTTAGAATCAACGTTTGACATGATGCCTCAGAAACAGCACTCTTATTTTTTACTTTTTTCCTCCTTTTCATTTTGTTTTATTCTCATACTTTGTAAGTTCTGCTTGATTTCCTTTATTTTCAACATTCCTCAACTTTCCAAGTGCAGCTTTGCTCTGAGAGATGACCTTCATTATTATTGTATGCCATACAAAATGTGCTCCATCCATCAGTGACATGATTGGCTTTGCTGTACCTTTTCCACTGCTAGTATAAATAACCACCCTAAACTGTGATGTTCAAACTGGGCTGTGTCCCACATCCCAGACTAAGGGGCTTATGGTGCCAAGGAGGTAAAGCTGGGTATACTTAAAATGTCATTCATTTCTTAGAATCAAAGTTTTTGATATTTCAGTTCTTTAAAATTATTAGGAACTGAAACATAGGAATCTCAAAGGCTCAGAAGGCAAAAGTCAAACAAGAAGAGCTTCAGGAAGGATGTGCCACAGGACCAAAGTTACAAATCAGCCATCCTTGGGCATCCTTCTTCTCAGGCTGTGATTCTATGGGGGAACACTTAGTTCATGATCTCTGATGGCTGGGACAGGGTATACAGAACCCCTCACTGCCCACATCTGTAAATCAATCTCTACCTCTGCCAAAATCAATGCAAACTCCACTTCCTTCTGATCACACCTTCCATGGGTTTTCAAGGAAAACACTACTCACAACAGCATGGTAATGATCTGGAAAGTTTGATACAAACCACCCACAATTTCTTCAGTGCTTCTGTTCTGTCACGTGACATCCAAATTTTTCCCTCCCATGTCCTCTGGTAGATACCAGGTCAGCCCTGTGAAAAGCATTACTGGTTTTCCCATCCTGCTTTCCCATTTCAGTCCCAGTTTGTTCCCAGCCTCTTTGTAGCTGGTCTCCTGTGCTGTGTGATGACCCATGTACACCTGCCATCTGTCATTTACTTTACTCTCATTTACAGCACACAAACTGTAACAACCCCAAACTCACCACACTGACACATGAGCTATCCTGGTCCCAGCATCTACTGCTTCTAAGGCTCATCTCTGGTCCTCTTGGGAAAGACCTAGTCCAGCCTTCCTCTGAACTCCTCAGCAGGGACCTCCTGCTTTCTCCATCAGTGTTAGTTCCTACAGGTCTGCAGACAAATTTTGTTAACATTCCTCTGGCCTTCATTTATCTCTACTTCTGTTGCTCTTCAGAAGACCTACAGCTCAGCTGCTTATTTGGCCCACTCTCCCCATCCTTCTGGCTCTGGTGTACCAGCTCAGGGCAGTCAGCCTGTTGCTGGCATCCCAGATTTCAGCCCATTCCAATGAACCCCCCTGCTAAATCTGTAAGATTTCACACACAATCCCTGATAGACCTTCACTGCCCCTCTTAATTATCTAAATAGCCACCCCACTCTCCAGCTCCACCAGGAGGCATGTACCTGCTCAGGGAGTGAGGACAACTCTTCTGAGAGGGTGGACACTGGCCATGGTATCTGCAGACTGAGAAGTGGGCTCTGGAAATCATCACATTAAAAGAAATGGCAAATCATCAACTCTGTCTTCCATCGTGATGTTATCTGGTTTCATCCATCACCAGTTTTTCAATTTGTCAAGACAAGTGCAGCCCGTTGAGTAAGTGCATTTTACTGTGGTAAGAAGCTCTAGAATTTGGGGCTCCTATGCATATGGAGAAGCTGATATGATCAGTTCAACTTTTCTAATAATCTATTCAAGAAGGTAAATCACAGTAAATTGGCCCTAATGCTGAAAGAAGAAAAACATATTCAATTTTCAACAACTTATTTTAACGTTTGCTCTTTCAATTGTTGCAGCTAATTAGGTTCTGCCTACTCATCGGTGGGGTATCATAAATCCATGAAAACAATGACCAAAGACAGAAAGGTTCTTCAGACTCAAATGGTTTCGTAGCGTGGGCTTTTTTTCTCATTATTCTCCTGTCAGCCAGAAGAACAACTTCCTACTCACATCATACATGTAATTAAAGCAAACGTTTATAAGCAAACCCACTCCACTAACAATCCCAGCACTCCACGTGCGTAGGTGAAGCTAAATCTAACATTGTGTCAAACCCAAGTGAAGTGGTCCTGTTCATAGACAGCTTCAGCTGACCACATAGGAGATGGGAGCAAACCTTCCCATCTTACCCTACCTCTCGGTGAAAGGCAGCAGCTCTTGTCTAAGTTGTAAACAACCTAGAAAAGGGAGAGTTGACCAGATTCATATTCACCATATAGAAATTTATCCAGTTTGGACCATGGCTGAAGGAACAGTCCTGCTCATCCAAAGCAGAATCTAATTAACTCTCTGATCATCGTGTGTTGGCAGCTGAATTTTAAAGGTTATCACAAGAAGAATGAGTGTAACGTATCTTGACAAGATACTGGTTCAGGATTAACTCAAAATGAGGGAGTCATCCTCAGAATGTGTTTAGGAGCAAGAGAACTATCAGTGAACAAAACTTGAACAACTTTGCTTCCTTTGAGAATACATGACTTCAGTCTATGAATTATGCCAGATCTTCAGTCTTTCACTAAAATCCATGTTTTGCCCTATCAAGGGCATTTCCTTCCCCAAGAACTCTCCTAGCAAACACAGGTGTGGATGAAATGGTTACAGCAAGTGAGCTGTAGCTGCTGATCAGAGCTGGATTACATAAGCTTTGCATGAAATTGTTAAATCGTGTATATGCTTGACTGTCACCGATGACTATCCAAAAGCTATTTACAGTGCTACCAATAAATCGGTGAGATCATTGTCCTCCTCCCTCACTTCCCAATACCTGGATTCTAGCAGATCCAGGTACATCAACTGCGTCTTTGTAATGAAAACCAAAATTTAATTATTCACAAGCATTCCCCTTGAGCTTTCTCTGGGCTTTTTGTGAATGATTAACAGAGCAGCTGCTCCAGACAGCACTCTCAATCCCTGCTTGCTGGCCTGTTAAAAGCAGTGACTCATCAGCACATGACGTCAAACCCTCCTCTCCTCTGAAATGGCAGGAAGGAGGTTTCATTAAAAAGATAAAAAAATGTATCAACATAACAGCCTGAACTTCCTCCCAAACACAGGGGGTTTGGTCAGGGGTCATCTCCACTGCTGCTGATGCCTGAAGACTTACACCTTGCGTACACACCCACAGCTCCTTCAAAGGGCAAACTTTGCTGTTGAATACTAAAAACATACTTCCTCAGGCAAGCTGATTTATTAGATACTGACTCAAAAATCAAAACCAAACCCCAGCATTTGGCCTTTTAGCAAACGCTGCTTGAGTATCCCAGAGGAGCACTTCCCTCTCAGCAGAGCTCAGCCAGGCAGCGAGCACCGTCTCAGCTCCCCCACGCTCACAGTGAGGTGGGAGCACCTTCACAAGGTGTTTGCACAACTGAAAGTAGCTGTTAAGCAGTCCTTGAAACTGCCCAAATAATACTTCTCAGTAACACTCGATAAGGGTGCTCAAACTGATGTGCAGAGAAGCACCAACAAGCCCAGTGCTGCTGAATTCCAGCCCCCCCCCCTTGCCTTGCCAAGGTTGCGCTAAGGTTGTGCAGACATGAAAAAAGTCCTACCAGGCATGAACACAGGCATGATTCCCTGTCTTTGTGAAGGAACCTGGGCACAGTGCCATGAAAGCCAGAAGCAGAAGTCATCATCTAGAAAGGGGCTATTTCTCTGTAGTAAAACATTCAGGTTTCTACTCCAGATGGCAAGTCTTTCTGCTACATGGCCAATGGCATTTTACCCAGCAAATATGGAAAGCCACGGAGAGGGAAACTAGCAGGGTAATTTGAGATTTAGCTCTTACATGGGATTAATTACTAGCATCTGCCATATTTATTTTCTCTGCTAGCTTTAGGCCACAAAGCCAAGACTCAGCCCTGGCTGAGCCCAGCTCCATCCAGCAGCAGCGCATCCCAGATTGCAGCAGCTGGCTCTGCCAAGGGCCATGGCAGGGGACAGGGGTTACAGTGAGGGAGGGCAGCACTGCTTCCAGCCCACGACTCCTGACTTCCCTCAGCGCAGAGCTGGGAGCATAAATCCTCCTTAGCTCAATCTCATCACAAAAAGCAGGCACTTAGGGAGTAAACTGGAGGTTTGGAAAGAGCATGGCAATGTGGGGACCATCTGCACACATGGCGTTTGTGCCACAGCTGGAAAATGCTGCTGGAGTAGGGCTGTGCTCCCACCTGCACTCCTTCCTGCCTTCCTGGGGCAGGACACAGGCATGAGATGAAAGCCCACGGGTGACTGAAAGGACTGACCAAACATAACTAACATAAAAGGTGTTGGGTACTCAATCAGTGCAAGAAAACCAGTGTTACACACAGGCATCGAGTTGCCACAACAAAAGCCTCTGCCCAACACACTTTTCTATCAGAAAACAAACAAATCAACATCATCTTTGTGTCCCTTTGCAGAGATGAGTTTATTCTCTGACCTTTCAGCTCTGTTAGCATTCTTAGCCTTGACTTGGTTTGACGCCTTGTTTTGCTGTGGGGTCTCTGTCTATCTGTGGGCCATGCCATAATTTGTCCTCTCACATAGACTTCTGGCAGAGAGATGGAAAGTTCACAGCTAAAATGGCCCCTGGGTGTCTGAGTTAACTCTGGACAACAGAACACTCCAAAATGTGAGTGAAAATACTCCCATTCTAGAATAAATCAGCAATGAAGTGCTAATGGATTTGAATTTTGCACATGCCTCATAATCTCAAGTTTAGAACTTGAATTAAACATTTCCATTTGAAAGAGCACCTACCTGCCTCCTGACCTGGTGGCACTGAGGCACTACGGAAGCATCACTGTGTTGCAAGATTCATCTGAGCCAGACTGAGCATTCCAATTACTTAAGAAGGAGAACCAGAAAATACAATACCAGAAATGTGGGCATTCTTCAAACAAGGCTTCCCAAAAGACTTCACTTTCTTGGCAGAAAGAAAAAAAAAAAAAAGAGAGAGAAAGGAGGAGAGAGGGAAAGATCAGGGAAGTGCCAACCCTGGTGAGACAGACTCTTTCTTTCCCTTTGTGGAGAGTCAGCAAAAAGTGAGTAGAGAAAGGAAGGGATGGGAGATGAAGGGGTGTTTATGCAAGAGCAGGCAGCAGGAAAAGGAAAGGAAGGAAAAGAAGGTAGGAGAAAACAGGAGTTGTAAAAAAGTGGTAATGAGAGTATGGGGAGGGGGGGGAAGCCCACACAGAAATGGAAAGCAGAAGAAGTTGAAGGCTGTGGATAGTACTGCTGAAAGTATTCTCCAAATGGCATGGACACTGCACCTGAAAGGACCTCCTTCTGATTCCTCCCTCTTACAAAAGCCCTCTGCCCCCCCATAGGGTGGCTGAGCCTGTCTTTGCCCTGCTCCCCGCTCCAGCAGGGATGCTGGAAGCAGCAGAGGCTGCAGACACTCCTGCCGCCAGCGGGCACCCAGGACTTACCTACTGCTCCTGGCAGCCATCCTGGAGGAAGAGAGCTCCTGCTTCCAAGCTGTCCAAAGGAGATGCTGCATGCCTGAACCCTGGAAGAGCTCCATCCTTCTCCTGGCTGGGATCACCTTGGAGCAGAAAGGGAGCAGTCAGCACTTCCACTCCTGTTTACTTGTGCCACACCATTACTGCTTGGCCTCACAGATACACAGCCTTCTGCAGCTATAGGAAGGAATGGATTAAAAAAATTACAAAACCCCTCAACAACTCCTTATTTGCCATCGCTACCTTCTTATAAGTGAATGTGGTCCTTGTGTCTTCATTAAGGAACAGAAGGAAAACCAAGGCTCTCATCCCTCTCTAAGCACTCCTTTGCTTTTCTGTTAGTTTTTCCTTTGATACTTGAGTAATCTGCAAATATTTGGGGTCTCAGTTTTCTCACATTCTTTAGTAGAGAACTGGATGCTCCAACTTGGCCTTAATATTTTGGGCAACCTTATTAGCACAGGATGCAAAGGCTGCTCTGCTTATTAGCAGGACAAGTCGACCAACAGCAAACCTTGTGTCTCCCAGCCTGTTCCTTCACTCCCCCTATTTCTCGTGGAAGCCACCCCAGTGGCTGGGAGCATTGTCTGGGCACTGCTTCACAGAGCAGGAACAACTTGACCACCACAATCTCAGAGATTAGCTGTCTACATGTGCTCTTAGCCCTTCCCATGCAGGGAGATACTAAAAAATTTAATATAAGCATTTGAAGTTGATGTATTTTTTCAAACCTGAGTCCTACATGGAACATGGCCATGTCTTACCAAATTGCATGTCTGAGCTCCAGCGCTCACTGCTGTTGCAAAAGTAAGTTAGACCTGAAGATTTTGCCCTTCCCAGCTCACCCGGGCCTCCTTGCCTGCAGATAAAGCACAGTAATGCCAGTGCAGCTCCTCACCCTCCCCTCCACTGCCCTTGCCCACCAGCACAGCTGTGCCCACATCAGCAGGGCTGAAGCACATCACTGCCAGCCCTGGTCCTGCTGCCTGCACTGCAGAGACACCAGGCAAGGCAGGAGTCATCCCTTTGGTAACACCTCACTGGGCTATTTGCCCTGGTTTCAGGACACCCCCACTCTGTGTGCTAGACTCCCCCTGCAGCAGAGCCCTGCCAGCCAAGGGGAGCTTTTCAGTTCTCCTTGGCTGGAAAATGATGTGCAGGAACCTCCCATCTGCAGCCATCACCTGTTAAGATTTAAGTGAACTTCATTTCTCATGTATTTTTTGTTACAGCATGGCTCCAGAGTTGTAATAGTGAAGAGAACTCCCCTTTTCTACATCTGAAAAGGAACAGCTGTTGGTGCTGAGCCAGCAAGGGTGCCTTTGAACTTCCAAAATACAAGTGGCTACATTAAAGCAGTCTGAGCTTTCTTACATGCTTGTAACAGAGGACACTCAAAAGTACTTTACTGAGTTCTGGTCTCATGGAAGAGTTTTTTTTTAGCAGTTGGAGTGTAAGAAAATAGGAGGAAGATAAAGGAACTGTGCTTCTTCTTTTCATCAATTCTGTTATTTAAATTTTATGACCAGATACCTATAAGCCACAACTGAATATGGTTCATGCAACAGAATCAAGGTTAAAAGCACCCAATACCCCCATACTGAAAGCTCATCTTTGTATTCCACTGCTCCCCAAGCATTACCTGGGAGTTAGCAAATCAGAGAGCCCCTTAGAAGGCTGCTGCAAAAAGAAAGGTAATAAAGGGATTTCTATACCTATGCTTGTTATCACAATAGTACTGGGCTTATGTCACCATCAGGAAACTGAAGGTGTTACTAGGAAGAGTGTTTCAACTGATAGTTTAGTTTCAGGGCAGACAGTCCCAAGAACATTTTGGCATCTCCATCACAGGCTGATTTGAAGATACCAGAAAACCACTGCTCAGGTAGGATTTAAGTGCAGCTGACCCTGCCTGGGACTGAAGGATAAACAAAAGAATTTCTTGGGGTCCTAGGATTTCTACTTTTATGCCAGAATTAAACATAAATGACAGAATATACATTGCTATGTAAGCTTTTTGACATTCATAATCATTCAGACAGAACTGTCATGCTAAATGTCACAGTTTTCCCCATTTTAACCCAAGCAGAAAGAGTCCACATTTTATTACTGTATTTTAAAATAATTTATAATATTTCATTGCCCTCTGCAGTACCTTTTTTGCCAGCAGAACATTCTTGTCATTGCCAACATAACAACCTGTGTCAGTCCTTGCCAAGGAAGAACTGATTACCCAAGCCAGTTTTTTCTCTGACAACAAGGAGCACCTTCTCACTGACAACAGACACCAGCAAATTCCTCCTTGACCCCAAGTGCAGCTGTCAGCTTACAAACCCAGCCAGTTCTTTGTTCTTTTTCCCAGAATATTCCTTTTCTTGCTACACTGTTAGATTGTTCTCTCAAAGCTGTTACCCAGCATAATACTCACTTGAAACTTCTGTGAAGATGTACCCATGTGATTTGTTTTTCTTGGCTCCATCAGCTAAGGCTGAGTTCTCCTTCTTAGCTTCCAGATGGACCCTGAATCGTGATCTCTGCAAGGCAAGGAGACTTACACAGATGCTGACAATTTATTCATGCAAGATCATGGTCCAGAGAGCAGCTGAAATCCGCAACAAGCTGGAATGAAATTGTGACCCTGTGTGACTTGAAATTCTACATTCAGCATTGGTTTTTTACAACCGACACAAAAAATACACTTTTGCAGGAAAAAAATATCAGCACTTTATTCTCCATTGCAGAATCTGGTGTGTAATTGTAAGTATTGGGTTTGGAGCAAGAAGCTCTACAAGAGAGGAAAACTCCCAATGGGAATTTTAGAAGATGACAGAATGGTAAGGCAAATTCTAAGATACCTTCTGGATGTTTCCCCCACAGATTTCCTATCAGCAGTAGAGAGCAGCTGTTTTACCACACTGATACACAAGGGCAAGCAGATTTTTCATATGGATATGTACACCTAAACATTCCATACCTTATATACCTGGGCTGTCTTTAAAGCATACAACTACAACTAAAGGCAAAAATGCTCAGCTAAACTCCTAACTACTCCGTGGTTTATTGGACCTGGCATTCCAGACCAGCCACGTGTATTTTCAGTCCTTTCCACAAAAGTTGGACAACTTTTGTAGGGTACTGGGAAAAGGGAATGCAAATAAGATGCTGTTTATTTGTAGATGGCCAAAGGATTAGCTTTGAACTATTTCATAGCATTCTTTGTATGAAAACATGTGGTTACAACAGTAAATAAAAAGACAAGGTTAAGTGAATCAGACAACAGAACTTGAAATAACTATAATTTATGATAAGGTATATTGCTGGTCTTCCTTAGGGTTCATTAAATTAAAATTTCAATAATGGCTTCTTCCTTTCCCTTAGCCTGGGTCTCATTAGTTATGTTCCAAGGCAACAGGTTTCCATGACAGCAAACATTAAGTCTCTTGCAGCACAGCCTGTTATTTCTGCTGTAGACTTTCTTACTGTGCTTCACTCTAGACCAGCCATCTTGATGAAAAAAAATCGTAACTGACATTGAAATCAAAAGCTGTTTTATTTGTAGTATGATCTTGCTCAGGAACACACACGCTACTGAATTCAGCAGGAACGTCATCGAGTTCCCCAGAAAGATGCTTTTAGCTGGTCTGAGCTCACACCTTCTTGGCAGCCATCTAAAAAGGAAATGAAATGATGAAAGATGATGATGCAGACTCCATGCTCATAAAGGCATCAGGTAAAGATAATGAAAATCCCACCATAGGGATTAAGTGGAGAACTGAGATCTCTGGGTTTAGTCATTCTATGCAGGGTGAGAGCAACATCCCCCTCACACAGGGGCTGTGCTGGCAGAAATATTTTCAAATGCATTCTCGGTGGAGGGGAATGTCATGGACAGGCATGGACTGGAGTTTTCTGTCTCTGTGAACTGTATTGAGACTTGTTATTTCAAGCAGACTGTTGCCTGAATGTCTCTGGGTATCTCTGAAAGTCTCACTCATCATGTTAAACTCTTCTAATCTTTCCTTATAAACAAATCCCTCCTGTGCCCTGACTGCAATCTGTGTCACTCCAATACAACACCGTGCTAAGCAGAGGATAAAAAATATTTTATCTATTGAAAGGACTACAGAATAAATGAAAAAACCCACAGTAATTCACTGTTTCACAAGTACAGCATTACTCTGTCCAACAGTGGCTTTTTGCTAAACAAAGGCTGATGGGATGTAACCTCAATGTCCATTTTCCTACAGTTATTTGTAAGAGTTGATGCCTTTTAATGAAGCACAATGCTCAGAAATTCACAATGAAAAAAAGAAACAGAAATTACAAGATTTTATTAATCCTGTGAGATCCTGCCACTCTTACCTCTCACTCATGATGATTAAGGGTCGTTCGGATGTGGTGTTGGTGGATGCGGTTCAGGGGAGAACTTTGTAGAGTAGGGATGATGGTTGGACTCAGTGATCCCAAGGGTCTTTTCCAACCTGAATAGTTTTATGATTCTATGATTCGTCATAATTTTAATATTCCTTTTGACATTATTACACATTTTTATCTCAGCCTAATGTCTGTCTCTCTCTTTTCAATTGCCATGATATGCTCATAGTTATCACAACTCGAGAGCTGCAAATAGTTGTGTGCCAGAGAACCAGCCCTGTCACAATGGGCAAGCAGTGACTTCACAGTAAGAGTCCTGCAGGCAGAGATGCTAATAAGAAAACTGAGAAGTTTTTTGTTAGGTGCAGCTGGTGACAGCAAGGAAGGGAATCTAGGCCAGCAACATGACCATGATTAATGGTTATTTTAGTAAATGCAATTTTGCAAACTAGAACATATGTGCTTAAAGCTTATCAGCAAGGTGAAAGTTTAGATAACTGCAAAAGATCTTAGTGAGGTTGGGAAAAATGTTAAGGAACCTGCTTTCTAATACTTTAAAAAAAATAATTCATAAAGCAATCTCAGAAGACTTGACATTCAGCATTTCATAGGATAGTCTGGCAGGTTGGAAAGAGAAGCATCAACAGCAAACACAAATGAAATGGGCAATGCTTCAGAGAGATTGTGAACATCTACGAAGATAGATGTATCTCCTGCTTTAAGAAAAATCAAAGAACTAAGATAGGAAGAGAGACAGAAATCTTCTGATGAGCTATACTCCATGGTGCACTAATCGGTGCCTGTTGATGGCAATGGAGCTCCACACAGGTGGAGTGATGGGCATTTTGACAGTGACCTTAAGGTAACCTAGCAATAACTGCATTTAATTTGGACTTCCTCCCTTTGGAGAAAGAGTTGGGTTGAGCTGATGCCATTTTAACACTTCTTAGGGGAGTGACCCCTTTCTCTCTAAAGGCTGTAAAAAGTTTAACTACAAGTTCCACGTTTCAAACCAGTCTGTCCTTATGTATGCCAGACATCCAGACTGATGCTTGCAAAAGTCACATTAACTAATGTTCACCTGCCTTCTTTGTGTAGCCCATCTACAGGTAAAATTAAGAGGAATCTGTTGATATATTAGAGCACAAAAATAATTTAGCAGTTCTTCAGAGTGCTTAACACACACTTTCCATCCAACCTTGTCACACAAAGGCAGTTGGCACAACAGGCACAGCTTTTTCCAATGACCTTTTGCACGAGGGCAAGGAAACCACACTAATTCCTTCACACTTGTCAAGCTGACACTGGATACATAAGTTAGGGAATGTTCATCATTTCAGATGCTATATTGATATGCCTGGCATAGGTTCCCCTATCTAATGTATTATTTTTTTCTATAAGGAATTCTTCATTTGAAGTGGGAGAGAAAGACGTCCTACAGCTCTTAGAATAAGTGAAAAAACAGGCTTATCATATTCTTATTCATACCTTCTTTTTGGAACTCCTATTTTTATACACTCCAGACTTCAAGCAACATGACAGTCATAAGAGTCAGAGAATCACAGCATGGCTCCAAAAGAGAGTAAAAGCAAATGAAACTACTGATGATTTCACTGAATAGAAGTCACTTACCAAAGTAAAGAGCCTCTTTGCACATTCTGAAATGGCTTCTTAATCAATTTAACACTCCACTTTAAAAAACTTCATTTCAAACCAGGAGAAAATAATATACAACTCATAGAATTTCATTAATCTACTATTAAATTGAATGTCTTCAGATCGATTAAAAAGCCCTTCAGCAATTTCCCTTTTTTCAATACCAGAAGTATGCCTTGACATCAACGCAGAGAAAACAGATGGATAAAGCAATTATAAAAAGAGCAGCATGACGCTATGAACCAGCTTGTTGCAGTTTTACTAACAGACTAGATAACACAAGCAGAAAAGTGAGCTGACAATTAGCAAAGTTGTCATGTTGTGTCAAAGTTCCCCCCACCCTCCAAAACCCGCCCCTCCAGGAACATACAAACAGAGTGGGAACGAAAGAGCAGTTAAAAAATAAGCATGCAGGACATTTAAAGATCAGAAAAATCCCTGAAGGAAAATACTGCCTGTACATCCCAGAAATCAAAGAACATGTATGTTGAAGGGAAATACAAATCAGTGTTTGGATCATTCTGATATGTTTGTCTGATAACTAATTGTTATGGAGGATAATTTCATTATTTGACAGAGGCAAAACATCTATCAATGAGTTGCAGGCTAAGATACACAGAATTTCCCCGAGCTTTGAATTCTGTTAAAGGAGGAAATCATCTAAGGAAGCCAGTTAAATCAGTCTATAAAGTCCAAAATTGCACTGACAGAAAGGCAAGTTAACATACCTGGCTCCCCACACAATGGAGAGCCACGCATCACTACAATGTCTTATAACACACAGCAATATGCACAGCCTGGCTGATTCTTTTCCTCTCCGCTGTTTGACCCTTTTTCCCTTTGTGCTGCTTGCAAAGTTATAAAAGGTTGATGAAATTGTCTAACTTTCACAAAAAATGGGCCATGTTCAACTACTAGAAAGCTGATCATCCCAACAGGCGTGTTAGTTTGGGACTGGGAAACTCTACTGGGAAAAAATGGTTATTGGTGGATACCAAAAGATAAATGAGATGATCTTCACCCTAAAATCCTGAAGACTAATTTCTTCTTTTCAGGGTATCTCCTGCTCTCAAGCTGCACGATTCCAAAGGTTGTAGCCTTTGTTCAGCTTCAGGAGGTGTATGCAGGGGATAGGAAAATGAGGAGCAAGACAGAAACAGGCCCATGCAGCAGCAGAAAGGATTAATTAAATCTGGGAGAAGCCTATCTCAAGTCAGAACAGTCTTCCAGATTAAATGGAGGAGTGGAGTGCACTCTAGCAGCAGTTCAAGCAGTCTTATTAGCAGAGTAGAGCAGAAAATAGGAGGAAGACAGGAGGAATAAAGGGGGCAGCCCAAAGAAAAGCACATTTCTTCTTATACTAGATGGGTTAATATTTCAAAACAAGCTGGTGAAATCAGAGCCCACAACAATTTGGCTTTTAGAAAACAAATTATTATTAGAGCAGAATAATGATTACATTCAAAATAATGGACATTTGTACAAAAGTAGAGTCATACGGTCAGCAGTGGACCAAAACTAGTAAAAATACCTCTTCAAAGTACTGTAAGAATAACATTTTATGATGACAAAACCTGTAGCTAAAATACATGGTACAAAACAAGTGTGTAGTCCAGCAAGAAGAGAAACTAGATTAAGGGTAATAACAACTCTGAGAAACTCGTATGCAGAGTAATGCAAGTACAGAATTGTTAAACCCTGTGCTACATGAGCTGACCATCTTCACCATTATACAAACAAACCCCTCTAGTTATTGGTTTTTGGTATCTGAGGATCTGGCACACTGGGAAGCAGTTTCAGGAAGTGCATTTTACAGGTGCATACAGCAGTTCTCTCTCCAGGTCATTTTTAACATTAAAATGCAGGCTTGTTCATGTACTCTTCCACTGTCTAGGGGGGAAAGAAAGAAAGAAACAACTGATTCATTACGGAGCAGCATAGTAATATTCAAACAAACCTTCTTGTGCTCTGCTTAAGAAACTTAACAGTGTTTTAGAATCTAATCTTCAAATCATGACACACCACGATTGTGGCTAAACTCACTGGCCTTTGTACACAGCTGGCTTAGTTTCATGTGCAAATGCCAGACCACTGTGCAAAACTGTTCCACTCACAGTGTCCCTAGCCAGTTTTACCAGTGTGCAGTTTCCTTGAGGATTATAATGGATCCTTCACCAGCTAGGAAAAAATGAATCCCATTCACCTGCTTTTCCCATTCCTGGCTCAACGGTGCAAGTTGCACAAGAGAATTCTTGCAGGGTTCCCAATAAAGGTTACATACCTGTGCCCTGCAGAAAAACTACACAGGTGTTCATGGAGTTTGCCAGCACATACTCTCTTCAGTTTTAAGTGTTAATAGCAAGTTGTCTGTTTCCAATGTACTAGTGAAACAAATTAGTTTTTTCTGTATTTATATATACACATGTACACATAAAATATAATCTTAGGTTATGTTCTTATATTATATAAATATCTGAGATACGTCTTAAGCTAATTCTTAACATAATATCTCAAAACCTCTAGCAGATAAACTGGAAGATTGCAACAGCAGCACATGAAGTCTCCAGATGACTCTGCAAGATGCAAGAGGGATCCACTGAAAGTTTATGTATCTGCTACACTAACTGCACTGTTGTACCCACTGAAACTGAAGATAAGACACATTTGGGTAATTAAGTACTGGAAGTGCTTAGCTGTATTTTAAGCTCCTGTCAAACAAAGAAGATGTAGGAAGATGAGTTGTTTGCCTTTTGTCTTCCTCTGCCTTACCTCCTGCAACATGTCAGAGTCTTCTATGGCTTTCACTGCAGACCGCTTTGAAGTTTCTTGCACCTCTCCACCAATTATAAACTCATCAAGAATAAAATAAGCTTTTTCAAAATTGAAGATAATGTCCAGCTCGCACACCTGCCAGAGGAAAAGGACACCCACACTGAAATCACTTTTACAGCATTATAAGCACTAATGATCAAATGTATTCAACACAGGCACTCCTGTGGCAGGTAGCAGGGAGAAGAAGGTACTGCATAGTATGTAATATTGCAGCTTCTGCACGTAGTCTCTTCACATATATAACCCAGACTTACAGGAAAGATATTAATTCTCCTTGCTGTATATGGCACTACATTCACGCTGGTTTTCAGAGAAGAAAGCTGACTTCCTAGCCTACTAACCTTCTATTAGGTTTAATACAGCACTTGTAATGTGGGTTATATATGTTTGTGCACAGTTTCACAGAGCAAGACAAATCCCCTGTCCTAGTGACCTTGCAGTCACCAGCTGCTCTTTTGTTTTGAGGCCATACAAACATGAGTCACAGCACAGTGATTTAAATGAGAGATGAATTAAGGCAGTAAGAATATTTTCAAATATAGTAGTAGAAAAGATGGGTCTCTTGTAGTCTTTAAAGACTCACTGAAAGACTTTGGATGTTCCTCAAGTCTTTTCTTTAAAAAAAAAAAACAAACCCCAAACAAACACAACTTTATCTTTTTCTTCTTTGGATGTTCTTTGTTATTACACAATATTACGAAGCAAACAAAACCCAGTGTATCTGTAAAGGTCAGGAGAGAGAATTAAAGTACCACCACCCAGTGTTATTTTAAGTAATTTTCCTCAAGCTTTCCCTTCAAATTCTATTCCAAGAAAGATACACAAACTATCAAGTATAAATTTGAGGGGCGAGAAACGATGGAAAAACAATTTTATGATAGTTTCAGCACTATTTATAAATTATTTTAGCTATTAATTTCGATTAAGAGAGTCTACAGGGCAAGTAGTGCAGATGGAAACAAAACAAAACAGCTTCAGATAACTGCTTATCAGACAGCCAGGAATGCAGTTCATGGGAGAAAGAGAAACCTACATTTCCGAAGTATCTGTCCAGCAGCTCTACGTATCGATGAACGACCTCCAATGTCAGGAGCTCATTATCTTGGTCTTCTATTGCACAACAGAAATACAAACTAGCATACCTAGGGAAACACAGGCAAAAATGTGAGAGTGAACAGCTGGATCCTCAGTGCCCTGCTCACCTCTTAGAAGTCACACAATTGACAATTAAATGTTCATCTGGTCTCTAATTGCCTTTCATTCTTACAGTGTCCCAGAGCCCACTTTAAAAGATCAGATTTAAGCAAATTATTTAGTTAGAAAAACAAACACTAACCTTGGCAAAGTGGGATACATACCCAACACTGGTCTTAATAAAATAAACAATAAATTAGTAGGTCTCCCTTACTCCCTGCAATAGAACTACAGTAATGGGGTTAATTAAACTGTATATTGAGTTACTGCTCTTTATTAAAAAATAAAAATAAAAGTGGAGGGATTTATATCTCAGCAAGCCTGCTGGCTATCAAATGACTAACAGTGTTTTACACAGGGAGAGAAAGCATGAAGCTGCTCAGACCAAACAAACTTCATAACTAACTTGCAGCAAAACTTTATGTTTAAATCTGCCCAAGAAGAAAGTAACAATCCACTTCAACCCTGTGATGCTGTGGTTGGAGGCCTAACTTGCCACAGCATCTGGTCAGATGTTTACATGCATCACTTCACAATATGGAACTCAATTTTGGCTAAATGGGAGATGCTGCTTAATTTGTAGTGTGTTACACTGTGTGCTACAGCTTTACAAGAATTAACAGGCAGTTAATGCTAAGCATCATGTAACTGGGGACAGGTCATTTGTTTGGAAAAGGAAATGGGAATCAACACTTTCCAGGGTAACAAATATTGCAAAAATAAAATTTGACAAGACGTTGCAAGTGCCTCAGAACAGTCCCTGAAACCTCCCACAGAGTCTGATAAAGCCCAGCACGCCTCTGGGCAAGCTACCTTGGGGAATTAGAAGGAGCGGTGAGGCCTGCAGCCTTCTAACAGAATTTCAATTGCTAATACTTATGAGGTTGCTCTCATTTTTCCTCATTTGACAGATTGTACAAGCATTTTTCACCCCACTGTTTACTCTGCCAGTTGTCCAGGAACACTGTGCTGTTACACAGCTAGATTGCCGATGGCAAGCTCCTTCTGGCTTCAGCTAGCACTTGGGGCTTTGTTTGCTGTTTTTCTTAAAGTGAGCCTTTATTTTTCCTCTTCTAGCATATGTTATTTATATGAATAGCAATTATATGTTCTAATAAAATTACTCACACCTTTTGTAAACAAGCTTGAGGTCTTTCCAGTCAACAAAACTACTTGTTTTTTGATTGCGAGACAAAACAATCTGGACAATTTCTCGAATGATCTTCTTCTTCTCTTTCTCAGGTAGTGTCGTGTACCATTTCTGAAGCCTTAACTTCCCCTGCCGACTGAACAGCAGTATAAAGTGTATCTAGAGTAAACAGAGCAACATGGTTAATGTTGGGGCCACGGCTAGGGAAGAAGCATTCCTCTGCCTGGCACTGGCAATCCGAGAGCTCTCAGCTATGGCATCTCCCGTCCTGGTGTGAAGTTTGGGTGTGAGGTCAGGGAGGTCTGGAGAGACTGAGTGTGGGAACAGAGATCCCTCCTCTCCTCTTTCTTGCCCTGGCAACTCTCCCCTCCCTGTGGCACTTCTCCCCTAAGCATCCCCTTTTTATCCTCTTCCACCTGTCCTCCCTCACCTTGCACAAACAGCAACTTTGCTTCCTATTCCACCACCTCCCTGGGGAAGAGGAGGAGCATCACTACTTGGCAGTGGTGAGAAGAGGGCTTCAGCCCCTCCTCCAGTAAGATGAGACACCTTAGTCAAAGGAATAAAGATTTGTATTCAACAGGGCTAGAGAGATCAAGGATGCAGCGTGGCACAAGACTAAAAACAATAGTAACAATGATCACTAACAACCTTGGTACCTGAACTATTTCAGGTCACAAAGAAGGCAGCATGTTCCTAGACGAGGCTAATAGGACCAGAAGAAATTAGCTGCTGTGGAAAGGGAGCTTGATTTGTTTTACTAAAGAAAACACCAGATTATGAAACAGATGACTGCAATGACAAAGGACAGACCTCAGTGACCAAGGATATTACATTAAATAAAACATGGTATGTGCACTGTTCTAAAATTTCAATTTTAAAGCTAGTAATAATTTTACATGGCTTGACCCATTATTTTTTCACGCTTAGCATTAGCAGTATTATTGAAATACAGAAGTGCTAGCTCTTAAATGCCAATGGGCCTTTGGGAGAAAACTATCGATTCACAGTTATACAAATACTTTCATTAGCAGATTAAAATAACTGACCATACAAAGCCTTGAAGCAGTACAGTAAGCCATCTACCAGCAGCATGGAAATGGCTTTAGGAATGCAGGAAATCTGTTTGAGGATGACATCCATCTCAACGGGATCTCCTCTGCTAAATGGAAAAAAAAACCTACCAGGGACAGAGATGCTCCCAATGCCTGAAGACACTGTGAAGTGCCCTGTTCTTGGCAGGAATCCCCATTGCTTTTCTCTCCAGTACCAATGGTTGGAGGTCAGGGACTTGCAGGATGTTTCACCATAGTCAGAGCCATGTGCATGATGACAGGCAACCCCACTTGTCTCTACAGAGACAAGGCTTCTTTTGATGCTGGGAGGACCAGGGAGAAGCAGAGAAGCCTCATTTTCCTCACTTGCTCCCAGTCCTTGCAAACTCCTAACAGAGGAGCAGGCACATCCCTTGCCATATCCCCACTTCCATTAGCTTAGCCTTACCCTTCCCTGTAGCTTCTCAATCTACAGCCTAATCCCTTCTCTCCCTTGTTTTCTACTCCATCTTATTGCTGTTCCTATACTTCCACATTACTTCAACTCCCCAGTGAGGAATAAAGTTAATGTTCACAATTACTATCAAGATTAAAATGCCTATTTCTGTAAAGACAAAATCATTCTATGCTCTGGTGAAGTCCAAGCAGAGAAATACACCAGAGAAGCTTCTATGTAAAAAAAACACCCCAAAAAACAAACCAGAAAAACAGGCAACTGGATTTTAAACATTGCATTCATTCATAATTCAGAACCATTCCTTAACTGTTAAGTCATAGTTGTTGGGTAATCCAGAGAGAAGAGTTCTGACTATGGTGAGAAATACTTCAAATGTGGGATCATTTTAGGGAAAGATGGACTGTTTTATTCATATCTGCCTGTGGCAGGATCTACTGCTGGAAATATGGCTCTTGCCATCATTAGTCTAATGTGCTTGATAAAATTACAAGGAATTTGTAGCTGTCTTGTGTTGAGTCCTGTAATACTCTCCAGATGAGCTTGCTAAATAAAAACAATTATGCTGCTGGCAGTACACATGGCCTGATTACAGAGAAGATGAAAGCATCATGTTCTTGCCTTTCTCTGTTCATATTACCAGCTGGGTTTTGACATGGTAATACTCCAGCTGTCAGGGTTACTCCTTCCCAGTGGATGAAGGGACAGCACTTACTGTCCATACACTTGTCCACTGAAAGGAGCTGGATGGATGAAAGACTATTTTGCTTGCTGCACAGCATGTTAACTTCAAAGCCTTTGTATAGATGAGTGTCTTTTGAAAATAAGAGCATAGGTTCTGCAGATAGGAGCAGCAGGTCAGCAAGGGTCCATTTACAAGCAATCAGGCCAAGGCAGCAGCTATTTGATATACAAATTTCTAAAAACATGGTGAATCAGATAGGAGAGGACGATCGGACTCAATTGCAAATGCAGGGAATCAGTCAATGAATCCCTAGCAAAAAATGAGAGCACGTTCAGCATAACAAGTTAGTGCTGTTTGAGACATCCTCAGGATGACTACTATTTGCCTGCAGTGCTTTAATAGGGAAAGATAACAAAAGGGTGTTTCGGTTTGGGTTCAGCTCTTGGACCAAACAGACCTTGAATGTGAGTGTTTCTAAGTCATACATTTATCTCCAGGAGAGCAACTTTATGCCTCTAAAAGGTTAAATACCAACAAGCCAGGGACTAGTGTGAATGTGACCACTGTTTTCTGCTGATCAGTTTACTTCAGGATGCTAAGGTTCACACACAGGAAAGCAAGCTGCTCTCCATCTCATCACCAATTTCATGAGCAGAGGCAACATTCTTTGCAATCAGAAAATACCCATTAATTATTTTAAATGCATCAATATTTACATACAAGCTTCAAAAATCCTTTTTCGTCTCCCAACCCACACAACTTCATATGCAGAATATAACTGATAACCCATAAGGCAATTTTACCATTATAGAAATATATACAGCTAGGAAATAGACTGCAGGCTGTTTCTAATTTGACCATGTGCAGCACAATAGGGTACCCTCAAGCCTACAAACATATTATAGGCAAACTGAGAGCTCCTGTAACTAAACCATGTAGAAGTTGCAAATACTAAGGAAAAAAAAAAACAAACCTGTTTTTTCCCTCTTTTTCCTTTCCTAAGTCCATTCAATCTGGGGAACTCTCTAGGAGATACATAGTATTACATTCTCAAGAGCTTAAACGGCATAATTCCTGTAAGACTTAGGCATCCAACTGCTATAGATGCTGTTTCCTTCAGTTCAGCTTCACTCTGCCCAGCCACACTGACATGATACAACACAATCCTCTCTCCCCTTCTAGCTCTGCTCATTACAGCTTTCTGGAAAGATTCTGATGCACCAATAAACCTGGAAATGTTGGAAGTACTGCATAAACACATCTAACAGCTCATCTGTTCCTTGCTCTTTGGCTGTGTGAACTTATTTGCCTTCCTATAGTGCTAATGACAACATGGATGTTGATTAAGGAATTTTTGATTGGTTTTCAGCAGCCAGACTGCAAATAGAAGTAGATGATCCTGCAATGTTCTACTCATCTTTAAAAGTTCTAATTCCAGAGGAAAACAAAGGCAAATGACTTGCTTAGAGCAAAATACCTCTGAAGCAGGGTGTTTGCCTTCCTTTCCTCCCATTCTAGAGCACTGACTGTGACTAACAATCACCAGACCCAGGGGCGACGCCAGAGGGAATTTTTAGGTCCAAGCCTGAGTGGGTAGGGATGAGGAGGGCAGTTCCTGTGGGAGCATCGGCTGCCTGCACATGCAGAGTCTGTAGGAGACAAGCTTTAGTCTGGGAGCTGAGTTTAATTTTATTAGCTTGTTTTACTGCATCAGACCCAACAACCTACAGGACTGTGCAAAATTATCTCCATAAACGTCAGTAAGCAGCCTAAATGACTGCATTTTCTATTTGCAGGTAATTATTTTCTAGCTGGAAAAACAGTGTGAGGTTTGGGTTTTAAATCAAGCATTTAAACCAGATTTCTAAACCTGAACTCTATCCCCTCCCCATGCATCTCTGAATCAACTGCAGCTATCAACTGCAAGCTATAGAACAGGTTGGAAAGTTACGGGGCCTTCTGTTTTCTTGGGATCTACAAGCCTCTACCAGGATAGCAAACACCCTGAATTTCAGGGTTACAAAAAATCAAATAGTGGACTTCAACATGCAGTAATTTAACAGTAAAGAGAACAGATGTTAAAAATATAAAATACATTAAATTCTACTTACTTCACAAACAGCAAATATAAATAAAATATGTAAAATTAATGCACACTGTGATTTTTTTCACCTTCCTTGGGAGACCTTTCCCTCCTTTCACTAATGGGCTGTTATGATCTGATAAGCAGCTCACCCAAGCTTGTCTTCTGGACTGTTCCCTGCCAAGACTGGAGGTCCCCTTTGGTGCAGCTTTCCCCTGTATTTGGCCATTTCACACTCCAGACCTATCAAATACGTCACACTTGGCTCACTGGTTTCAAACTCTGATCACCTGTAGCTCTTACAGAGGTTTTAAAACTTAACCTAATCTGTACTGCAACATTTAGTACAACTGGCTAAAGGACTCCAGACTATATTCTAGTACATACAGAAAAACCACCTGTAGGGATATCAAATAAAGACTACACAGGAAGACAAAGCGACTTTGCTGACTCCCAGAATGCTGATTCTCCAGGTTAGCCACACAATGACATAGACATGGAAAAGATGCCACATTTCTTCCTGTGAGGTGAACTCCAGAGGTCAATACAGAGGCTTTAATTCATCCTTCTGTGAGAAGAACCTGTGCTAGGAATACTTCTCCTCCTCTCGTAATTCAACCTGCATAACATTTGCAGACTGGTTTCAAACCTGTTCTGTGGCATCTGGCTGTTCCAGGTTCCTTGGTGGGAGAGGAGGACAGGGAAATGGGAGGACTCCAGTGAGCCTAAGGGGAGGGAAGGCTGAATAGGACATGGCAGCTGGGAGTCTGTGAAAAGCAAAGATCCTTCTCTTTCTTTCCTGGGTGCTTGGTTTGTGCAAGGATTTGCTCAGCTAGGCAGCCCTGTTGCTTCAGCAGAACTTAGGTTTAGACTCCACTTCAGCTCTAATCTTTCCAAATTCAGTTATGAGCCCCCCCACCCTGAATCAAATCTTTTATAAAAGAGAGATTCCTAAAATTCACAAGTTAACTAAAATTTGCAAATTAGGCATTAGTATCCTCAACCAGACAGCCTGGCACAACTGAGAAACTTTCCATTTAAGCCTGCTGCTGCCACTGGGGCAACAGGCAATATATGACATGCTAATAAAGAAAAACTCAAGGACCACATAAAAAGGGAAATGGGATGAAAAAAGCCACAGCTTTGGCTGCTGACATGACAACAGCTGTTGACAGAAGACTGGGGAAAACCAGACTGACTGGCTGTACCTGGTTGAAAAGCAGCAACTTTTTATCATAAAATTCTCCTTTCACTTATTCTGACTTTCTTGAAGTCTGCTTGATCTTCTGGCATTGCTTTAGTCTAGCTGAGTCCACATTCTGCTTATGTTTTACTGTTTGTCATGGTTTCCTCCAGTATGAAAGAATGTCCTTCCCAAAACAGACAGCTGTCCAGAATCTTTTTATTAGCACTTATTCTTACATTATGCCTGAAAATGAACAAGACCTATTGTCATTAAATATTTATTTTAAAAAGTCTGGCCATCCAAATTATTCTAGTCATTAGTTGATTCTTTTTTTGATCCAAAACATTTCAAGAATAAAAAACTCCTTTCAGTTTTTGCTTTGAGTTTTTATGAAGGGAGAAGAGTAAATATTGAAGTATTTCCAAGAAAAAATGAATAGCTACTCTGAGCAAACAGACGGTTTGGAATGCCAGGCATTGCAGGGTGAAATGAGAAAGACGTACCAAATAGACAACTATTGACCTAACAGATTAACAGTCTAGCCACACTAGGAAGATCCAGAATAACATGACATGCAAGTACAGTTATGCTGGTATTCTGCTCCTGTGCAAAGTCCCCCCCTGGTAATCAACCTTTAATACATACCTTTTAGGATTTTAGGGACTTTTAAAGCAATTATGTAAAATCCAAGAAACAGACTACTTGATTAAAACAAATATTCATTTACCCTGTTACTAAAACTTACTCATGGCAGCACAGAAGCTGACAGATGTTTGTGAAATACTGCAGAATCTCAGCTTTAAAATTTAAAACATAGATAGTCTGTATTATGTAAGCAAGTAAGAAAAGGAAAAGTAAATGAAAAAACAGCAGCACAAAAGTAACCAAGTAGTGTATTGCTGCCTAACTGGCACAGAATACTTTCTCTCTTCATCTCCATTAGGAGCATTTCTGAACAATTTCCCCTAAACAATACATCCAAAGTCCATGCAATAAAAGCTGTGCCAGATCATTATAGCGACACGTGACTAGAGTTACACATTGATTTTATGCTTTTCATGATGCAGAAGTCAGCCTTATCCTATTACTGAAGATTTTAAATTGACCAGCACACTAGCATTTAAGGGATATTTACACTATATAGGATTGATTCAGCCAAGAACCTACTTGACAGCCTCACATGAGTTAAATAAAACTGTAATCAAAACAGTATAGCTGAGCTCAGGTTCTAAACCAAAAACATCTTGAAGCTCCCCCCACTTGTGATCCCTACCTAGGGATCAGAAAAGAAAGTCAATGGAAGCCGTAAGTGCCCCACAACCTCCCTCCAGCTTTGCTCCTGCTTATCGCTGCCTCCAGCAGGTCTGGTCTTCCCGACCTTGGCTCATTTCTCATGCACTGGTGGCATTCCTGCAACAACCCCCTCCCTACAGCACAGCATGCCTGTGCCTCTGCCTCCCCCTCGCAGGCTGCCGGGCATCCCACCAACAGCAAAGCCGCGTTCCCAGCACCTCTCCGGAGAGGAGAGGCAGCTCAGCTTTCCCAGGTAGCTCCTAGGAGGCAGATGCAGGCAACAACATCCATCTTTTACAGAAGATGATTATTCTCCATTTTCTTAATCTGTTCCTGCCAGTGGAATTGCTCCAATTTCTAGGCAATAAGCAAGAACAGATCCAGGAGGGGAGTTTGCGTAAGACCTGTCTCACACTCTGCAGTTTGAGAGCAGGCCAGGGATCACACAGCAGCCCTGTGAAGCAGGGACTGCTGGGGACAGATGGTGGCACGGATGCTAGCTGGCTGACCTTACTGAAAGCAGAGCAAGCTGAAGACACTCAGACCAGTTATTAACTAGGTAATCACATCCCTGCTGCCTCCCGGGCTGGGCTCTCAGTGGTGGTTTTGTTTATATATTTTTGGGAGGCAGTGGAAATCTTCATGAGGTTACTCTAAGGAGGAGACCAGGGAAGAGGCTGAACAAGCTGCTGAGAGCTCCCTCTGATTCACTATAGCCCCAATGTGTTTTACAGTCACAAAAAACCTTTTTCCCTGTCCACTCCTTGAACATCTGGCAGAGAAACAGAGATAAAATCTAGCTCAAAGGACTCTGGCAAAGGTGCAGGCTCTTTTATTCTCATTTCCAGTGTGTCTTATCAGGTATTTGCAAAGCCCTGCTATGCGAAGGCACTGCAGTGCCCTTCCCTTGCCTCTGACCTTTCCAGGAGCAAAGTTAAAAACGTCTGCTCTGGGACAGGGTGTGCACACCAGAAGGTTAGGAGTTGCCCTGGCTCCTTGGCTCGCTGACAGATAGTGTTCCTGCCCAGGGACACTGCAGGTCTGCAGCAGCTTCACACTCATTCCTCAAGCCCCCAATAAAGATGCTCACAGAAAACCTGAGCTCTGGAAGGACTGAAGATACATGTGAGTTAGGATCACATTTGTGAATGATCCTGAAAGAACATAGGAGTAATATTTTTTAAACACTGAAGTGTTTCATTTAGGCATTTTCAAGGGAGAAATTAGCAATATTCCTTTTTAAATGGCGTATTTTCATTAAGGTTAAAAACCAACATGGATCTGATAACCTAAACAGAAAAGAAGCAACCATTGTTTACAGAAGGAAGTGCCAGACCACAGGATCTCACAAAATGCTTTATGTTGGCCCAAAATTTAGCATCCAGAATGAAAAAATGGATCAAAAATTAATTCTGCTATTCATCTGGGTCTTGTCATGATACCTGGAGGAAAGGAGATACCTGAGGTACTGCTGCCTTCCTCATCCCCATCCCCTGAGCTGGGTGGCTGTTGAGTTGTGCAGTTCCATGTAGCCATTCCCATGGCTTTTCTGGAGCAGACAGGCAGACACTCATCCAGCACTACATGTCCTCCTTACAGCATGCAGCATTCCAAGACAAAGGCACAACTACATTTTCTTCAAACAAAAATGATTCAGTTTCTCATTCCTTTGTGGTTTGTGTCTATCGCTTGCCTCAGGGGACTAAGCAAAGGGTGATGACCATGCAGGAGTTCCTGTGTTGGTTATCAAGCCACTGAGAAATTAAAGTATCTGAGAAGAACTACCTTCAAGCTCGAAAAGCAAGCAGCAGGGCAACAACAGGCATCTACTGGCTAGTGAAGAGGGATTTCAATGCCATCTCTTATCAGGTCTGGACAGAGGATAGCAGATGGACAACCTACACAAATGAAGCAAGTTGGCAAAGAAAAAGATTGGTGCATACAGCACCTGGGGTTACCTCTGTGATACCGAGAAACATAAATTCAGGACATACTAACCTAGAAAGACATGTTTGGCCAGAAGGGCACGTCAAGCTTGCCTCCAAACACACAAATATTTTTGCTTTCCCATCCTACCTCAGTGACTCAATGCTATATTCCAAGACTGGTTCTTGCACCTCTCTAAACTGCAACATTTGCAAAAATGCAAAGGCCCAGGGGTGGCCACTTAAGAAAGCATTCAGCCAAAGAAGCCAAGAAGATGCAGATGACAGCCTGTAGGAATAGGACAGTAAGGAAATGAATGGACAGGGATAGTAATTAGTAGCTGTGCATATGTGGTACAGAAAGAATTCTTTTTGGAGTAGCAGTATGGTTTTAATTTAGGCATCACTGGAAAGACTACAAGGGGCTCACCTAAAAGCCTGACGTATATGCCAAAGCATGTATCTTGTAAGTACTTCAGGGAAGAGCATCTCTACCTGCCCTCCCTGACCCATCAGTTTCCTCAGTACTTTCATAATTTTGCCCCTTTGCTGCTCTTGCACTTATCTGATGCCTTCAGAAGGCTGAAGTTCTAGGGCATGGCTTATAGAGAATGGGACTTTGAAGCAGTTAAAGATACAGAAAATCAGCAAGTATTTTTCATGGTCCACGTGTTTGGTAGCATTTTCATGCCTCCTCCTAGCCCAGGCTGCCCATGACCCTTCCAGCTCTCTTCCTGCATTTCCCTACCCAGATGCCCATGGCTTTCTCCAAAGCCTTCCAGGCACTCCACATCCTAGTAACCCCTGGCTCTGAGACATGTCTCCAATTTCCTTATTTGTTTGTGAAGATATTAAATAAAAATAAAATACTTCAGCAAAGGATCAGCAGATTATCTATCATAACATTTATTTTTCTTTCTGGAAATAAGCTCATTACCCAGAGACAGCAAAATGTGCACTGCAATTACTGCACAGCCAGCCAGTTCAGAGCAATGGTGAAAATCTGTCATGATTTTGAGTACTTCAGAGAGAACATCCAAAACTGGAAGAGGATCACATCAACAATCAGAGATTACAGACTTCCTGAGAAGAGCCCTAAAAAACGTTTTCTCCAGTAAACTCCATAGCATGGTATTCAGAAGTCCAACTGAATCACAGGGAACAAATGAATACCAGATTGTGGATCACCCCCTAAGCAGTACTCTGATCTGAGCAGCTTGAAGAAGGGGAGATCAAAAGTAACAGGGCATGTGTAAAATCATTCTGGTTGTCCCCTCCAGGAACCACAGGTTTAAGTATTCAGGGCCAGAAACTGGATCCAGGCAACCCATCCTCTATGCACTGCCTAACTATTAGGACACCCACAGCACCCTTGGCAGCAGATTAAGAACATTCATCTCCATTGTGTGAAAAAAGTATTCCCTTTTGTTTCCTTTACATTTAGTGCCTAAAAATGTCACAGGATGTACCTTGACTTTTCTTCTAAGAACCATTCTTTATCGTGTTAATTACTTCATGCATTTCCATCACTTCCCCGATAGTAATTTCTTTCCAAGATGAGAAATGCATTTATTGAGGGTCTTCTAAAAAGGATACCATTTCATCACCATTATCTACTCCCACATTAATAGTTCACAACATGATAAATAAAGAAATATCACATGGACTCTTTTTTGTTGGTTTTGTTTGTTTTCATGTAGGATGTCGCCTCAAACAAGAATCACTTATTTGAAATTTTCTCTCCTTTCCTCACATATTCTAATCTGCTGTCCTTCTTGTCCTTCAGAGGTAAATGCCTAGAGGCAAGGTTCATTGCCTTTGCTAGGGTGACAGACAGCTGTATCACGGAGTGGAGAAACACAGTTGTTCTTCAAACTGTAGATAGTAAATTCCATGCACCACTGAAAATACCTTTTGCAACTCTCTGCCTATTTTAACAATTAAGAGCATCGAGACTGTTGGCAAGGACAACATTCAGAATAGCTGAGAGTTAATTTCCAAATACCAGGCAGGTGTCAGCAGCTGCAGTCACTTCCAACTATTATTTCCACCTAGCTTCTAGATCAGCGACTGGTGTCAAATGCCTTGCTAAGTGGAAACAGTGCTTGCCAACTCCTTTTCTGTTCAGGCCAAATATGCTGTTAGAGCCCCTGTGCCCAATGAGGTTCCTGTGGTCTTTCTCCAGGGTTTCAGATCATTCCCACCAAGTACTAATTTTTCACACTGTACTGATGAGCAGCACAGGTAGAAGGGAAGCAGGTCCTTTACCATGTAGGCATCAATTCTGCACTCAAAGTTAGGCAGAGCCATGCACTGACATGAAAGCAACACTGCAAACACTGAGGTCGCAGTAGGATCAAGGTGTTGCAACATTTGAAGGCAATGAAAGACTACAGCTTTAGCTTTGCTAAAGACTCTTTCCTGAAACCTCCCTGGAAATCTGTGACAAAGCAAACAATTGAAACAGCCCTCCTGCTAAGACAAACACAAGAACCTTCCATTCAGATCTCAAAATACAGAAAAAGGTGGCAAGGACAACTATGTCATGCCAAACCCAAGGAACCAATCTACAGAGAGTTCAAATGACCTGTTGAAAGTTTTTTCCTCCTGAGCCTGAATAAGGCTTATTCTTGGTTTGTAACCCAGTAACCCTTATTTCTTGACACACAACCCAGTGTAACAAGCCCTTCACAGAGACTGGATGACAGACAGAGGAATTTTAAGTGAAAGAGTACCCTGACAAAAGCACCCTTTCATCAGTACTGGTTCTACAGCAGGAGAATGGGGAAAGGCTGACAGCACTAGTTAGTCTAATAACGCCAGCAAGGGTTTGTACTATGACCTCAAGAAAGGGGAACAAAAAATTAATGGCAAGAATGCACACTCACCTTATAAAACTATAACGATCAGTGCTGCAGACAGTCTCCAAATTGCCAATAATTACCAATAAGTAGCACTATTGTAAGCAGCACTCCCCTGGGACCACTGTGAGTGCTTTGAAAACTGGCATTTGTAAAGTGAATCAGGGAGAGTTCCGAGATCAGTTTCCCTGAAATCAGCTCCCATATTACTGACCTTCAAGGGTAAAATAGGAACTCCAGTTGTTTACATAAGCTCTACCCAAGGGAAACAGACATGTAAGGCTGTCTCAGGGTGTAACCAGGAAAGTTATATCCATATGGCGACTTAAGGTATGGAGATTGCATAGCCATCTGCAGATTCATTACTGTGCATACTCTATTTGCAAGCATAATGACAGGTACACCTTTACAAATACGCTAGACTAACACATATTTAGCATTCTGGCTAAACCACTGAAAATAAACAACATAGCTCTGCCTTTGAGGATGGAGACAAACAACAACACTTGGCCTCTCTGCTGAAGGAGCTGAGAGACTTCTGGTCAGCTGCACTGCCAGTAACTGGCATTACAGATGCACACAACAGGCAAAACTGTGCAAGAAAGAGGCTCAGGGCAGGCTTGCAGAACCTGCTCCAAGTCTGAATTATCAAGCAGTGAGATGGTTTCTCAATTAGGAGGCATCACTGACCATCTTACTGCTTGAGAGCCCACAGCTCTCCTTGGGGAAAATCTAGCCATTATTCTGAGAATATTGGTCATCGTGCTTAACAAAAGAGAATAACCACGGCAACCTTTTCTGATACCAGCAAACCACCAGCAAGCACAGCACCAAAGGGCCTCTCTCCCTGGATCCTGCCCATCAGCCCTTGAACCTCAAGAGCTGCTGCCCCTTCCAAGCTGAAGTGAGCTGCTGCTGCCATCTCTGCCCAGCCATGGAGCTGGGTGGACACACAGACTGGTCGCCAATAGACAACATATGAGGAACCAGACACACACAGACACATTACTTGATGGAAAAGCAGAGTTAAGTTCCTATAACCTCCCTACAATGAGGCAGCTGAGCAGAGACAGCAAAGCTGGAGGCAAGGCTGCTGCCCAAGCTCTCCACTTACCTGTCACCACACTATACACATGGGGAAAAGCTCTTCCCAAAGCTCCTGTCACAAGAAAACCCACTGCCCAACACTGCCCGGCTCTGACACCAGAGCCAGCAGAGACACAGATCCACATGAAACCACCTTCGGTCCTTCTCCAGGCCACTGGAGCTGACCTGATCCTCAGCTCCTCAAGTTACAGGAAGACTTCAAAAAACTGCTCCGTGTAAAAGCCTTGTTTTCCTGGTTGGCTACAAAAGGCGACCAGTGCGACCCAAGCTCACCCCATGGGTCGGAAAACAGAAAGCAAAAGAGCTGTGCTTTCATTTCCTCAAAACAGGTACAAGCCTTGCTGAAACCTCCTTGGCAACAGCATTTCGGCTTCTCGCAGCAGCCAGCACGGCCCTAGCAGGCAGGCTGGCCGGCACTTTGTAAAAGAACGCATTTTACCTCTATTTAAAGCCAACTGGGATTACTCCGGCAAAACCATTTCTCAAATAAAGTTTCCCCACGACCAAGCAGCCGCTGCCGCCCAGCGCCGGGACCGGCCCGCTCCCCGGGCACCGCAGGCAGGGCTGCTGGGATGGCTCGGCGGGGACTTTGCCTTCCCAGGCGGCTCGCAAACATCTCTGTTTGCTTTGGGCTCTCGGGAAAGCGACGTCCAGGCTGGCCCCGCGCAGGGTCTCCCTCGGCCAAGCGCCGGGGCTCGGCTGCGGCCAGAGGAACCCGATCCCCGCGGGTGCAAGGGGAACGGAGCAGCCCCGCTCCGCCCGCTGCCCGCCCGGCCCGCCGGGGAGGCCCAGCCCCGTCGAGGGGCTCCGGCGCTGCCCGGCCGCGGGCCCGCGGGAAGGAAGGCGGTGGCGGCGGGGCTGGGGGTGCCGTCCGGCCCTGGCCGAGTCCGGCTGCCCCGGCCCACTTACCATGGCGCGGCGGCGGCGGGATGGGAGCCGGCCCGGCCCGGCCCGGCTGGCTGCCGGCCGCCTCCCCCCTGCCCTGCCCTGCCCTGCCTCCCTCCCCGCCCCGCGCCAGGTGAGGCCCCGCACCGCGCCTTCCCACAATGCCCCGACAGGGACTCCCGGGCGGCTCCGCCCGCTGCGGGGGCCGGGGCAGCCTGCGGGGAACGGGGCGAGGCGGCCCGGGGCTCGCTGCGGGGGCCGGGGCACCTTGCGGGGAACGGGGCGAGGCGTGGAGTGTGAGAAGGAGCGGCGGCCCGCACCCCGCTCCCCGCTCCCCACTCCCTTCCTGGGCAGCGAGGGACAGGCAGGGACGAAGAGACCCTGCCCGCACACGGGATGACCCCAGCTGTCACCTGTATGCGCGTTACCCGCTTCAAGGGCACCTTTCCTGCCACAGCGAAACCTGAGTTTAATAAAGAAAAGCAGTTCGTGTCCTCCATCGGCTCTAGTTACTGCCTCACAAGCACTCGGGCGCTACAGACGGCCCGGCAGAGCTTCAGGCACGATTGCTCTGCAGCCCATCTCCATCGAAACGAAACCCGAATAGTTTAAATACCGTAAATGGCTGGGCTTTGCTAACCTGTGCTTTTGACAGAGCTGGATGAGAGAGCAAGACATCATCTGCTCCGCCAGTAGATCAGCAAATCCCTGTAACCTCTGGCAGGGATTTGCTGATAAGCAACTGGTGCCAAAACAATGTGCAACATCCACAGACCCGGCACTTGAATCAAAAGCTCTAAATCCAGGCCTAAGGTTTCTCAAGCTCTTACCAGGAGTCTGGTCCAGATGCAAACTACCATATGAGCATAAAATTAGAAGAGTTAGTACGTTTAAGTCCCATGTTTGTAGTATAAAGGAGAGACTTATGCATATAGCCCTGAGCACGGTGTGTCAGGACCCAGCATACGGTTCCCATTTGCTCTGGACAGAGCTGTGCCCTGCTCCTGCTGCATCTGAGTCATCAGGAAGAAAAGGAAATCCAAGGGAGCTCAGGGACTCCAGGGGACACCATGGTGTCAGTGGCTGACACTGGTGGATCCCTTTATCAGCCTGTGGCTTCAGCAAAGGGGAAGCGGTCCCTTGGTGAGAAGCAATTATGCATGCATAGCTGAGAGGGCAACTGGCCTGAAATCTCTCAGCTGGAAATGCTTGTTTGCCAGAGCAGAGAGCATACACAGGGTGTGCTCCTCATGCTCATTTAATAGCGGGGAGGTAATTTCCAGATTTCTGTAAGCATGCATGACCCTCTCTGCCTGCCATAAGCTTCTCTTTGGTCTATATAGACAGGCTGTTCACATAGAGCCCTCCACTGCTGCCTGCTCAGTTCTGGTTTCTGCATCTACACTATCTACAGCCCACATGAACACCCTGCACCGCACAGCCGCGGTGCAGCGCCCGCCGAGCCAGGCTGCCAGACACCACTGGCCTTGCACCACCTTGTCTTCAGTAAGCCTGCCAGATACAGCTTTACTGCTAACCAGCATCTGTTAAAGGAGACCAAACCTTTTGCTGCATTCTGACAGATAGCTGGGATGAGTAACCAAGCCACACAAAGTGCCACAGTACCCAGGCTGCCTTCCCCTTCCCCAGGAGGTAAATACCTGGCTTGCCTGCAACCACAGTCATGCTCCTGCCCTTGCAGCCCAGCTCTAGCTACTGCAGCCCATGCAGAACAACAGAGAGCTGTCTCAGGACTTACACTCCAAGCATTCCTCAATGTTGGTAAACAGGGAGTGTCCACAGATACCACTGCAGCATTGGGAAAGCATTGTCTCTGTCAACACTGGGACCTGGATTTGCCTAACATGCAAGAATGTGGACACCACAGCATAGCTCACTACAGATGTGGAGCATCAACACTTCCATCTCCAAAATGAACACTCCCCTCACCCCCCAAAAAAAGTTCCACAGAAACAACTCTGTTCAGCAGCCTACATCTTACCTAGCTATGTCATTTACTCCATTGATAGACAAATTTTTTGCTTAACAACCATTTTCCAATAATAGTACTTTTCAATGCAAAGAGCTTACCTAATTAGCCCCATGAACTCGAGAACTAGCCTGCTGCTTCTGTGTTTTCACAAGTACATCAGAAAAAGAAGCAGCAGCAGCAGCAAACATGTCATGCATACAGTGCACATTGACTGCAGTGGCCAACATCAACCCAGTATGGCCAATCTTGCAGGTTAGCAGACAGAAGGATCTTGCTGTCCTGTAGAAACAAGGCTGCAGATGTAGGATCATGCTTAAATGAGATGCTTTTCAGCACAGAAAGTGAGGCTGCACTTCATGACTGGTTAAATAGAAGGAGTAAGGAGTTGGAATTCTCCCTCCCTGCCTCTCCATTACAAGCACTGTGTCTGCATAATGTTGTGATAGAGAAGAGAGAAGATAGCTCAAACTTCCCAGGTAGGAACTACTGATAGTTACCAGTGGCACACAGCAATGGGAGCAGGGGGAGGCAGCTGTGACACACAGCTGTGCCAGGTGAACTGGTGGGCTGATCTTATGCCAGAAAAATGCTACATCATAGACTCCTTTAGGTCTTTCCCTTAGGCACCATTAATTAATTTGAACACAAAAGCTTGCAAAGCAATGCACATTTCTTTCTCTAACTTAAGCAGGCAGCAAAAGGCTTTGGAGACCCTTCTCTCTTGGCTTCTGTCTCTGCCTGGAAGAAAATGTACATATTCCTTTTTTGAGAGTTGTTTGAAAAGGCTTTTAAGTTAGGCAAGCAGCTTTTTACTGCTACTGGATATTACACCTTTTTTGCTTCTATTCCACTCTTTGAGCAGCCTATCACATTCAGAAATAGAAAATATTCACACCAAGAGTTACAGTGGATTCAGTGAGCCTTGAGTGCCTACAGATGTTGGTAAGAGGTTCTCTAGGTCATAGGTATAAGCTTTGGTGAGCCTGGACTTTATTTATTGGAAAAATAGTCATTGCTAAAATGTCAGATGCCACAGACTGACAAAGTCCTAAACCTGCAACAAGCTTTGTCTTAGGCCTTCCTAATCTCTGCAAGGTTTATGGACTGCAGAAGCCAATCCTAGACCATATAAATAAAGCTGGATGTTCTCTAATGATTCACAATTGATTGGTAAGTTATAGTCACATACATTTCCAGGGAAACAAACAAATCCTGACAGCTCCAATTAAGAGAAACAAACCACTGTCTGAAGAACAGCAGGGAGAGAAGAAAGTGTAACATTCTGACTTCCTCTGAAAAAAACCACTTTTTTACTGCAGAAAGAAGCCTTTTCACTGGCACCAAATACAAGAAATGAAGCAGAAGAGTGGTCATTTACACTGAGTCTAGCCAGCCTCGGTGTACTTTTTCAGCCCCTGAAGAGAGCTGCTGCCAGGCACACGGAGCCACAGGCGACTTCAGGTACGTTGCCCTCTGCAAACCAAGGCGCTGAGGCTGACGCAGCCTCTGCCTGGGGATGTTGCAGGAGACCTGCTGTGCAGGTTTTTTTCCACTTGATAGTAGGTGCATAAGGGAAAGAGAAAACTTTAAAAGCCCAATCTAAATTCAGCTGCAGGAGGTAGCTTTTAATTGCACTTTGGATCAATAGAGAAGCAATCTAACACTTGCTCTTGGTTACTAGGCAGGGGTTTGTACTTTTCCAGACAATTTTTTCCTGCTTTTCATGTTTCCTTTTGCTTATTTGCTCACACAATCTGAATTCTCCACAATTTAAGTGCAGAACAAAGCATTCAAACCACTAGAGAACACATTGCATTATGTATCTGTGCCATGTACCTTTTCAGCAGCAATAGGATGTTCAGTAAGTAGCCCCAACATTTAAACAGTTAAAAGTACTAAAAAGTGTTTAAAATAGCAGTTCCAATCCACTGTATTGAAGTGATAGGTCTACTCAAGTACTTAAAGGGTGTAAAGAGCATTGTATTTTATTTCCCAGTTGTATAAAACTGTAAAGCTCCATCCAGAATTCTCCTTCTATCAAGGATAATGTGTTATTGTAGCCCTCTTGTGTTCAGTTCTACTAACAGCTATCAGACCCACAGTCCCCTTCCTTATGATCCCTTAAATCAAGGCTCTGCATGTTTTAACCACACTGCCATTCAGTTCTTTGCCCTCTCCACTTTTCCTCAGTTTCTTTCATGTTTTTCCTTTTTCCATCTTGATTATAAAATCACATTCAGAGCACACTTCTAAACCAACAGAGTGCTCAGTTGGTATATTCACACTGAAAAACATGGGAACTACTGTTCGGAGTAAGAGAACTAAAACATCCCTCATTGCCTGTAAACATATTCCCAGCATTTTTTCTCCATAAAAGGACTGCAATGAACACAATTTACAGCCTAGTTTCCCTGTTTTAGATAGTGCTTATGAGAGCAAGTTTTAAATTGAGTGTCCCACAGACACCCCTTAGACATATGCAACCTTTCTCCACCCTTATTGAAATCACCCTGACAATCTCCAAAACCTCTAAGCACTATTGACAGTCCTGTTGATCCCAGACCTTCCCTACCACCAAGACTAAAAACTCATGTCCACCACTGCACAGTCAGGATAGTAAGAGGCAGTGGCTTTTACAGTATTCTTTTCCAACTTGCAAAGGCTGTAGCAAACAGAAGAGCAAGTTACGGCTGCTTTGCTGTGGGTGCTTAATGAGATGGAGTCTTGTAACTGAGGATGAGGTAATGGGTTGCTTCCTAGAAGACACTCACCTTCCATGTCTTCTGCCTCAGTCATCCTTAGTTCAGCCACTGTGAGTCCTGCTCACTCTTTAGGTCAGGAGGCTCGATCAGTTCAGCTGGGCTTCAAAAGCTGCTGTCACCCATCTCAAGGAGCCAAGCTCCAACAGGGATGTGCTGCAGAGGGAAAAACCTGGAGAAGGAGCCAAAAACTAAGAGAGAAAGAAGGAGAAATTATTATGGACAGGGAAAAGACAAAGGACAGTACTAGAACAGAAAAACAGCAATGGCTTAGCAGCAACATCATCAAGGAATATGAGCAAGTAGTGCCCACTTTTGATCAGCAACTCGGGGGGTTGGACTCAATGATCTTCAGAGGTCCCTTCCAATCCCTAGGGTTCTGTGATTCTATGATTCAATTCATGAAAACATAACAGTTTTTACAGGTACATGCATATAGAATTTGAGAGCAGCTGAAACTGTAAGGAAACCAAGCTTCAGAAAGGAAAAAATCGATACAGACAGTGAAAGCCATGGTATTGTCTCTGTTTAAAAGACAGCTATAGTATTAAAGCTAGAAGGAAATCAAACCCTATTCTGTCTTTCCCTATAGACAAGGCAAAGAGGAGAAAAGCATGTACCTCCATAACATTTGTTATTGCAAGCCAATTTCCTGAAGAACAGGGTAATATAAAGCATTCCAAAAGAAAAATGGAAAGACTACATATAAAAATACAGATGGGAAATCATACAGTCAACCTGTATTTCTACATAAATTTATCTTGGTTTTGAGCTGGATAAATGCTAAGAGATACCTAAGCCTTTGGGTGTCTCACAGAAAGCATGATTCATAGTACACGAGGTCCTTTGTAAACAAAATTGACAGGACTTACTTAGTAATTCAGTTGTCACAGCTAGATGTAAGGCAATCCATGATAACTTTGTGACAAAAAAGCAGTTTAGGAATGAACATATCAAATATTCTGCAGACAAGCCAGTGAATCCCACCCAAATTAGTTCAACTACTCTTTGTCAGCACTAATTATATCGTAAAACTGGTGAGAGACCCTGGGTACTCAGATGAGGGGTACACAGCTGAGCTGGAGCAGTTAGTTATGGCAACTCTGAGCTGCCTGTTTTTTTGGGTGAAAAAGGCTCATGCTATAGAAGCAGAAAGCAAAGTTTCTAACAACCTCATTTATTGCAGTTTATTTTATAAACTATTTTAAATTCAATTTTATGAAAATTAAATTGTATAGATTTTATAAGACATTATTGATACTCCCTTTGCTGAAGTGATAACACAAGCACTGTCTTGTGATCTGTTCAACTACTAGCTTTTACAGAGTTTAGCAGACCACAGGACAGCTACCTAGAGGCCATGCCCTAACTTCCTCCAAATGGGCAAAAAAACTATGTGGGATCATTTGGAAGCAGCCATGTAAGAAATCATTGAGAAGGCTTGCCTTATAGCCCTGAGAGAAGCAGAGAAAGCCTTCAAAAGCCACATCGCAACTGACTGAAAAATGGTTAGTTGCTGACTATTTTTTAAAATGTTAAGTGGCAGAAATTCATCATTTTACATGGAGTTTGATCATGATATTTCACTGTTAGCCAGCACTGAGGACTTTGTCTACAGAGACAAAAAGCACAGGCTACTCAGCCACCCTTCAGAGATGCTAAGAGTTTGTGAAACCCTTTCAGATTCCTTCTATTGCTCCTGAATACCCTGAGGCACAGTGAGGTACACCCCATGTTAACAGGCTGCCATTCAGGCATCCCAAGTGGTACAAAGTCAGATAAGTATATATATATCCCAGCTTGTGCCCATTTTCTCTTTGTGAGGAAGTATCACGAGACTTGTGCAGCTGCAGTCTGAGTTCTCTGTATTTATAATATTGTAGACTCTGCTCATCCCATCCAGTATAAATTAGTATTTCTCTAATACCTCAGATATGTGCAACGGATCTCAGGGAAGGGGTTGATCCTCTGATACTCTGTATTGTAAGAACCTTTGCAGACTTCTGAAGGGGAACCTGATGAACCAGAGGTCTATACAAGCTGGCAAGCAGGACACAGGACAGGGTCCCTAGCTGGGAACACACAGGAGTTCTGTCTCTCAGCTCACTGATTTGTCACAGGCCTCTAACCCCACTGCTGCAGCTCATGCAGCTCCAACACAACACATCTGAACAGCTCTCCCTCCAACCTAGGATTTGGACACAGGCCGTGTAAAGGAGGAGCCAGAGCAAAGAACGGCAGTTGTGCGTTCACAGAATGGAGGAAAAGATGGAGCATCCAAATAGACTAAGTGAGTACCAAGAAATATTTTATTGTACATGTAATCAAAGTTTAAAAAACAGACAAGAAGGAGCAATGGACAGAATTATCTAGCATCTCTTAACTATGCAGGGTACAGAAATACAACTAGTAAAGAATTAGGACATATTAGTACCCTTTGCTCCCCTTCCCTGCCCCAGCAAAGGAAGTTAGACAGATGAGATTAGTAATGCTTCAAACCAAGCCTTCTCAGTAACTGCACACTTAACCTGACATAGTTGAAATATGTTCAGATTCATTAGAGTATGTGCGTTCAAAATAGTTGTTTGTAAACAAAAAACCTATCATTTTAGTGGTTTGTAGCATTACTCACTCAACACCAAGAGTATACTTATATGACTAATAATTTAGCAGCCATAACTGTCTTGTTATATCTGAACTGGCTCTATCTTTAAGTATAACAATTATAGAAAATAGATTCCTTAGGTTTAACAATATGTAGTAGAGAATATATTATCTAGTGGCAAAATCGTAAGGTGAGGAGGCAGAGGAGGTATTCACAGGGAAGGGAGGGAGCTGCATGCCGAGCAGGGAGCATGTTGACTCATCAGAACTAAAAAAGCTGAAGCTTGGGAATGCTAGCTGCAGAGGAGTTACACCTCAGTATCACTGGTGTAAGTTTCAGAACATCTGGTTTGAAAAATATGCTATCCATCCCACATCTACATCAATCTCCCAGCTGAACTCATGACTCTAGATCCTCCTCACCTACCACAGCAGGATCTTAAAACTGTTCTAGCAATGTAACTCATGTTCAGCCTTACATGCTGCAAGGAAGAAGGCTCCCATTCTCTTCCAGAGCCAGATAGGAAGAAGTCTGGAAGTGAATGCAGAACATTATTAGGGCTTATTCTCCCCTTCAACCCTCAGCTTCCTTCCTGATTCACAGGGGTGAAGGCCTTCAGAGCAGAGAGCTGCAACCTTTCTCCAGTACAACCTCATTTTCTCTCAATAGCTTAGAAATAAGCCTTCACAAAAAAACAGTAAGCTATACAGCATGTAGCAAGGGATGAATCATATCAGTGTGACAAGTGCTAAATCCAGAATTGAAGGCAAGACGAGTTCTGGGATTCTCACAAAAGAGGGGCTTTTTTATCCTGCAGTGGTCCAGTAAGTCTAGCAAATTAAAAGACTCTTCACAAAACTTCCAGAGAAGGCCCAAGGAAAGGTAGATCCAAATAACAGTAACTAACGTATCCTGGACTCTAATGCCCTTTGGACACTATCAGCTTTTTGGCTTAAAATGCAAGTGAATCATGACATATTAACAATATCATGATATTCATCTATTTCAGCCTACAGCATGGTCCAATGCAGATTATTAGTGTCAAGGTACACACCCATGACTTGAATTCACTAACACTCATAGCACCACTTGATTGTTGCTGTAAATACAGTCTAACCCTTAAGTCCTCTGCCAGAAAGAGCCTATTATGTTTGATAGTTGTGCAACACCACATATTCCAGGCCAGCTGACCTACCCTCATTTTTTGTCCTCACACATATGCATCTGTTTTCAGAAAAATCTAAACAGCTCCAAGCTTAAACTCTGTGACATACCACCTTAGCTTTCAAAGTCTCAAAATACGTTTTCCTTACAAAGTTCAAATGTAGGAAATTCACACAACTGGCAGACCAATGTATTGACAATACCTCACTAGTTATTTCCCAAACTGCACAGTCATAGAAGTCTCCCAGCTCTTCTTCATACTTCTCAGCTTTGAAAGAAGAAAGGATCAACATAGGTATCTCAGGATTAAAAAACCTGGGTACAGGGGAAAAAGCAGCTGTTCTGTATCTCAGTAATTATTGCTCAGTATTTATCTGTTTTAAGCAACACCAAGGCAATGCTTGAATTTATGCTCACTTCATCAGAGACAGCTTCCTTACCATTAAAGAAACATCAGCCTTTCCACAGGAAAAAGTCTCTAAAATTTAGCTGGCCCTCTTTTCTTAGCCATTACATTTAACAAGGCAGATTTGCTTAGCTTGCCATTCTAACAGCATTACAAGGTTGCCAAAGTATATGGCCCACACCTACAGCCTGTCTTTAAAGTAGAGGAGCTGGGCTGCACGTTTTCATAAGAACTACAGAAGTTTATTAGCTATGCTAAAACACTACTTGAAGAGCCTAGAATTGGTCGAAGACTCACCAGCTACCTAGACAGAACAAAACAGCTGTCCCACAAAAGTGATTTCACTAATAACCAAACTTGAAGACAAACACTACAAGAAAGCCAATAAAGGAAATCTTGTGTGATCAAAGGTTCTCTTACTATCTCATCCGAAATAAGCTACCTGCACTTCAAAGTACCTCCCCCTTCCATAGGAATAACCAACATACCTTTTGGAGGCAGTTCAGTGACTGTTCAAAAGTATTTCTACTTTTTGGAAGAGAGAATAAGTTATTTTACTATTTGCACAAATTGAAGTTACTACACTCATTTAACTCTGATGTTTTAGCTATAAGGTATCTGTACAAGATGTATCAGCAGAGATAGCACATGGTTAACACTACATATGTAAACCAAGAAACAACAGGTTCTTCCATCAAGGTGTCATATTGCAGGTAAGCCATTTTACGTTAGTCCAAGAGGCTGCAAAACTGCACGTCTGCACCATGGAAATTCCTGGTGAGCCCAACAGAAAAGGTGACTGTCCATCCTGGAACAGCAGCAGGAGAAGAATCAAGCAACCAGTGTTTGCAGTAATATTCTTAAGAAGGATTCCATTCATTCGGTGCATATTGCTGTACATAAGGTGCATAAACCTGTCAGGCATGAGATCAGCGTGAAGAGAAGCCAGTTGCAAGGCTGCAACCAACTACTGGCGTCATGTCCCAGATCTGGAAGAAAATATTGTGGAGAATTACATAGCAATATTGTAATACCCCTAAGGGCTATCTCTCTAGGGAGCATAGAAGCAAACATAAAGACATCCCTGGACACAAAGGAATAAATCCTATTTAAACTAAACTTGAGGAAAATGTCATAAGGAGCTACAGCAGCCTTGCTAACCAAAAGCCCCACAAGCCAAACACAGGGCTCAAGAGAGTCTTCTAGGAGTTCTCTGTAGGTCTGTTTTTAAAAGTGCTATGCAGTTTGTTACAAACATGCTTACAGAAAAACAGGGACAGACTGGAACAATCTCAGTTCTGACATGCACAGCACATATATAGCTTAAGCACAGCAAGACCCTACATCAGTCTGATTTCCGTATCAGTGTCTCTAACCAGGGCTTTAGTGGCAATGCTCCAAGGAGCCAGGCAGCTCAGAGTAAAGGGAACCTGCATGTTTCACCATGTCTGTGTCTAAGGCCACCAGCAGATTCTCCTTCTGCTGATGTCTGCTTTGTTTGTCCTGAGGACACCAACAGTAACCAGTTCTGACAGCTAGACTCCATCCAGTGGAGTTACAGGTCATTTCCTCATTCTGCTGCAGGAAGAACAGTCTACTACAAACACGATTCTTGCTGGCCACAACAGTTAGCTTTGTAGCAACAGTTGTCAGAAAGAAAAAAGTATATACAAACGTTAATTCTCTATTAAGTATCTCTAATAAATGCAGGAAAGAAGTACATTAATACCTTCACAATCCGGTCACTCCCACAAGTCACCATTAGCCCTCTGGAGATGTCCATGGACATATGTGAAATGTTGTGTTTTCCTTCATGAAAGGTTGCCAAGGAAGTACGGCTGCACAAGAACAATTGGAATGAATGCCAGCTATCTGATGAAGCTTGATGGCATCATTACAGCAGTGCAAAATAAACTTACAAGAAAATTAAGTTGCTCAAGTACTAATAAATCAGTCCTGAGAACTGCAGTGCCATATTAAAGGGGGCAGAATTAAATTAGCAAGTCGTGCTAAGGCATTGCTCATGTAGTTATACAGGTGTGACATTTTCTTGCAGCCTGACTGTTAATAACACCAGAGCAGAAGTGTGACACTGCATTACTGAAAAATCTTGGTTATAAAGTCAAGCTCAGCAACATTTTTTCCTGCTGGCTATAGTAAATCAATTAGGGCACAGCATCTCTCTTTAAAAAAAAAACACAAAACAAAACAAACAAAAAACGCAACACGACAAAAAAAAACAAACAAAAAACACCCCACCTCAAAAAAAAAAATCAACCAAACAAAACAACAAACAACTACAAGAAAACAAAAAACCCCAAACACTGCCAAAATCGGCATCTGATTTATTTTGGTCCTTTAGCACTCCAGGTGTTCAAGGAGGTGACAAGATAGAGAACAATAAAGTGCCATTCATATCAGGATAAGAAGGGGGTTCCTTCATTGCTAAGAAGAATTTAACGAGGCAGCAAACGATGTTTCCCCAGCAATTTGTTTGCAGGGTGCAAAGAATACTTCCATAGAAACAGTTTTCATTATGTGTACATGAACTAATTGCACGTACATCCTGGCTGCTGTGATGCATTGCCAGGCAGCCATTTCCCACTTTTAAGTGCAATCAACAGCCTGTACGTAAACAGAAATCTTGATACAATCATGTTTCAACTCTAGATCTGTGCTCATGGAAAAGAAGACAAAGTGGATAAAACGGGTTATAATATCAAATCTGATTCAAATCAGCTTGCAAGAGCCAGTTAAGGGATCTCTGCCTTGTACTGCTTTGAGTGCTCAAGACAAAGGTGGCCTATGAGCAGAGAGTCCGCTTGGCATGCTTGTGTAGCATCATGTGTGTACATGGAGCACAAGTGTTTCTGCACCTCAGAAAGTAAAGTATTACTTTAATTTCTTATTCCTTAATACTCACTCTTCATCCTTGATTGACTCAAAACAGGAATCACAGACACGGACCTGGAACTCAAATCCCATGATGGGGTAGCTCGACCGTTTGGTACTGCACTTGCCACACACTGCTTGCCCACATTTTCTGCAGTGATGCTTCATGAAGGAAGAAGAAAACAGACAAATAAAAAGACGCCCACTATATTGTGCCACTTGACCATCCTACCAAGTGTTCACTGAACAACAATAACAACAAAGCTTCTGTTCTGCAACCTGTTAGGAAATCTTCTGTTACTTCCACAAAAGACCACAGACTCTGGACTTCTGAATAGTTTTCTGGACCATTAATGGGTTTACATCCATATTTTCCCTGTCCAAACTTTTGTTTTGCAAGCTCCTTCTGGGAACAGGGGAAAAACAGGGTTGAACAAGCAACCAAGGGAACAACAGTCTAAGAAAGCCATAAACAGATTAGTGTCTTGGTCCTGTCCAGTCCCTCCAAAAAGAAAGCTATTTGGAAAGCTTTCACATTTTAGACCAGTAAGAGCAGGGCCATCACTGCTTCACTGAGCTGGGTACCCTACAACACCTTAGGCTGCAATTTGCTCAGTTATGGGGCATTGAGTGCCACTTCACACAACACTCAAGGATTAGCTGTCCACAGCTCATGTGCAGAAATCAGGAAACACAACAGAGCACTGCCAGCACAGCTGCTCTGCCCCGTGATAGAAGCTGAATGCAATACTTACCATAGAATTTGGAAATTTCTTAGCACTCTCTAGAAACAGTGACCTCTCAATAGACCCTCACTTCAAAGCAGCAAAAATACCAACAATTTAAAAGATCTAACAGCTTTAGTGGTTTTCTGTTTGTATTCTGCTTAAGGATATCCAAGCACTTAAATCAGCGATCTCACCTGTCTCAGCCCTAATGTCTTTGTGTCCCACATTTGCTTTATATTCCAGAAGAAAGGTTGTTCACACTTCTGACAGGAATCACTTTCTAACCACTGAGGAGCCTACAAAAGAGCAAAAGATGCAAACAATCAGAATTATTTTTCTTGACATGGCAGCCAAGGAAGTTTGTTTTAAGAACCCAAAGCAAAGTTTACTTGGAAAAATGCCCTGTCTCAGCTCTGGAGATTACAACAATAGATTGCCTGGTTACAGTACATAGGAAATTTGGTACAAAAAAATCCAAATCCAAGACTACAGTTATTTGTTACCCACACAGCTCTTATACTTTTTAAGCCCACAGCAGTATGTTATGTTACTGTCTCCATAAGAAAACTAATTAAAACATCTAAGTTATTAAACATGCTACAGGCATTCAAAGACTGCTTCTCTGGTTGCCTAGATGATTTTTAAGGGCTAGTGTAATCTAAGCTGTAGAAGCTATGAGGCAGTCAACCCCTCTAGGGGGTAGATAGGGTTGAGAAGTAAATTCTGGACATAAATATCTTTTCTGCTTCCCTGGAATTGCAGTTTGAAATAACTAAGAACTCATCTGCATTTTCTTTTTGCCCTCATCCTCATTAAGCATCCATTCTCCCACCCACATGTTTTTTCCTGCCATAAATGAACTAGGCCAAATGAAAACAGTTAGAGCTTCCACACATTTCAACACTCTCAGATACTTTAACTGAGCATCCTTGTAAGGGATAGACAGAAGCACAACATTTTTAGTACATAGACTTGAATTAGAACATCCTATACAACTTTATGCATCTGATGGGGGAATCTCCCTGAAACCTGACAAGAGAAAACTGGAACGAAGAAGCTTTTCTTCTCAATTCACTTACATCCATTTTTGATAGCAATAAAACACTAATATTGTCAGCTGCATCACCATCTCACCATGAATATTTTTTAATACCAGATGCCCAGTTCCTGCATCTTCAACCTTGATTGCATCCACTTCCTTCCCCCATTACTAATACTGTAGAGGGTAGGAACAAGTCCAGCATTGGGGGTGAGGAGGAGAGTAGAGGAAATTAGTCACCTCTTAACCAAGTGAGATGTTTCATATTGCTTCTTTCAGTTACTTAAAATAGTAGTTTTCACCTAATAGCATTTTAAAGAAGACAATCCACTTCCTGGTCCCCTTGACAGAAAAACAGGATATCTTCATAGAATCATAAAGGTTGGAAGAGACCTTAAAGATCATCAAGTTCCAACCCCCCTGCCACGAGCAGGGAACCCCACCACTAGATCAGGTTGCACAAAACCTCATCCAGCCTGGCCTGATAAACCTCCAGAGATGGGGCATCAACAACCTCCCTGGGCAACCCACTCCAGTTCCTCACCACCCTTATAGTGAAGAATGTCTTCCTAATATCTAACCTAAATCTCCCCTCTGTTTAAAACCATTACCCCTTGTCCTATCACTATCTTCTCTGATGAAAAGCCCCTCCCCAGCTTTCCTGTAGGCCCCTTCAAGTATTGGAAGGCCACTATAAGGTCTCCCCAGAGCCTTCTCTTCTCTAGATTGAAGAGCCCCAACTCTCTCAGCCTGTCTTCATAGCAGAGGTGCTCCAGGCTGGACTGAATCTCTGCATTCTGAACAGCATCTCAAAAACATCATCTCACTTCTTTACCTGCTTAGACGTGAGTTGAGAATTTATTTCAAGACTGTTGAAGCCTAGGCCACTGGTTTCTCCACTGTAAAAGCTTGCCAGCAGCAATGGCTGTAGACACTGCAGAGAATGGCATCTCATTGAGACATGATCTTACCTCTTCTCTGCTGATATCCATGTTCCAAACTGCAATTCCCCCATCAGCTGAACAAGACACCAGCTGCCGTGTCAGCTGGAGGTAACAGATAGCCTGCACCTTGTCACTGCAAACAAAGCAGATACTATTTACCCAAAGGTATTTAACCAAAGCTTTGTTTCCCAGTAAACCCAAATTTATCCTTGTAGAGCTACCTAGGAAGCCAAAACTGATTTCCAAACACTTTGCTAAGTCTACTAGGTAGAGCTACGAAGATGAGCAAACAGATGCTGTCACCTAAGTACTACCCTAGCAGCAGGATGTTGCCTAGAACAGCGTTCCTACAGGCTTGACCAGAATACCAAAGGTACAGTTGCATGTTGACATCTGCTGGCAGGAAGCACTGACCGGGAGCTGAGTGTCAAGTGGCTCAGAGTGTGTGTGCAAATACTCTGCTGTGTCAACAAGGACAGTCAGTTATCAAAAACATAGACAACTGGAAAAATAAAGAGAAGTATTTGTTTCAAGATATAGCTAGGGAGCAGATAGAGCTTCCAGTTCTGCTAATAAATCACAATAAGTCTGCAGTTGCAAAGCAAAGCATGTGTTCACCAACAAAACAGTTTAGTCATAAATGAAGTCATGGCAAAATGAAAGTATACCCTAAGAAACTAAACAAAGGATCTCAACACCGTGAGACTGCTTTGCAACATCTAAGTTGAATTAAAAAAGCTGTTCTCCTCCTCAGAACTTACTTTCCCATACAATATGAAGTTTGATGCAAAGTGTGATGTTTGGAAAGAAACTAACTGTTTTAAGTCTTCACTAGGACACATGATGCAGCAGTAACAGTCACTGACTTCAATTACTTTTTTGTAACCAGTACTTTATTATTAGTTCTTTAGCCATAAAACTAAATCCTCAATATTTAACAAGAGTTATAGGGCTAAGGCTATCAGTCTTGACCAAAGGTGGATGGAGGCATCTATGGAATTAGACAAGAGGAGAATGCACTATACAAATACATCTTTAAACATAAACAAGATCTCTACTACCACTGCATTTCTCAGTGGAATGCCTCTGCAGTGGTGAACTGTCAGATTGAGTTAAGGCCCTAGATTTAAAAATGGTAGCTAGTGTTGTGTCTCTGCAATAATAAAGAGTTTATTAAATACAGACAACTAACTACCTAATCCACAGTCCACTGGAGACATGACATGTTTTTCTGAAGCTGAGAGACTACCCCTGTAATTTAGCCAATCAGTTTATCACTTCACTGCAAGAAAGTTACAGAGAACAGGAATATATTGAAGCTGCTTCTACATGGGCACACAAACATGCTTACAGATCAAGTTTCTAGCCCCACCCTCACAGGCAATTCAGTGAAGTATTTACAATACAGAAGAATGCAGCTTTTACAAGATGATTTAGGATTTTTACCCACCTCTTTCACTAACCTACTTTTATGTAATGTCCTGTTTTCATTGTTTAGAAGTATGTTCTCATGGTTTTAAAGGATCATTAACATGGGGGGGGGGGGGAAGATTTATCAGTAATGCTTTCCCAGAACCAATTATCCTTCCTCCCTCTTAAAGTCCTCAGAGTTCTACAAAAAGTTATTTTCTTCATTATTCACCAAGATTGAAATGTCATGCTATTTAGTCTTTCTAAATAAAGGGACTCTGTGTTCAGTACAGAACATGTAGGAAAAATAAGACACTGTTACATACTGATGTCCCTGGAGCAGCAGTGTTCGTCCCTTCCTTCCACCAATATCCCACATGATAATGCTGTTATCAGAGGCACCTGAGAAAAGCAGTCGTTGAACAGGATCCCACCACAGGGAAGTAATACTTCCTAGGAAAGAGCATTCAGCAGTCAGATCTAAGGGAGCCACTCCCCAACACAAGGATGCTCTTCTGGGTCATTAAGGTGAAAGCTGAGGCGTTTCAACACAGACTAGTGCAAAAGCATTCAGAGATAAAGGAATCTCTAGAGATAATTATTTTTCTCTTAACTGAAGCAATCTGACGGTGTGCTTGAAAGAAGAGGCATTTATTATTCAAAAAAATCTCAGCTTGCCTCAAAATCATTCAAAACCAGCTTTATCATGTCACAGTCATCTGCAAATCAGGAGTCTACTCAGCTTTAACAAAGTCAGCTCTGTGCTTACAGATATCAAACAAGGCAGCCTTTTCCAGCATCTCAGAGACTCATGATCCAGTAAATCATTCCCACCTAGTCAGCTGATATGAAAGTTGCCAGTACCACATGGGAAGAGACATTAAGTCTTATTTGTCTCAGCATATTATTAAATTACACATTCTTCTGTGATGTGCGTTCTTGCCTTACTCATTACAGCCAATAGTGGCTTCATATCATGTTACAGACTATTTGGTTCTTCATTTAAGGACTTCAGCTATACCACACAGCGTAAGACATTTGTCTTTGACAAGATGGACTCTAAAAAGCTCTCTAGATTTCTTGCATGTAACTTATATTTCAGCTAAACATAAGAAACTCAACTAAAGTCTTAAAGACTCATCAAAACAGCAAAGTCTGCATTGGGAAGTATTAAGTGCCTTTTTTTCAATCTAGACTAGAGGTTGCTAAAGCTGCTTTAGGTATTATTATGGTGCTACAAGGTCTCCAGAAAAAAAAAATTTAAAAAGTAAAACATTCTCATATTTTCTTTTCAATGTTAAGGAGTCTAATGTTTTTAAAGGTGGCCACCTAGTGGGTAACTTGCATTTAACTGAATCCATGCATTTACCTTTATTTTTCACACATAATAAAAATACTTCTTCGTATTTATACAGCTGAGATTTCCCCTCAGCAGTAATGTGTCTGTTCTTTAAGAGACAGCCATATGCACAGCTTTGAACAGCTTTTGATAAATGCTACCTTGCACTAGTTGTTTATCGAGTATCTATCCTCAAGAGGTAGATAACCAACCAGATGTCCCACCCCAATTTACAAAGAGGTTCTATAATCTGGGTCAAGTGGAATTAAGAGGAAATGTTATGTTACCTTCATGCCCTTTGAGTGTTGTGATAACTGAGCATGTATTCTGCTCAAGCTTCAGGAGAGTGATCTGTCCAGAATAATCACCCACAAATGCATGTCGAGTTTCATGATCGTATCTGAACACCAGTCAAGGAGAAGCTTCATTTGCTCTTAAAGAGAATTTTATGAGACTGAAACAGATAGTGCATCTCTCAGCTACAAAGTCTACACATATTGGAAAAGAACATTTTAATCCACCAGAGAAATATTTACAAAGCTACTTTTAAAGGGGTCAGACACTGTAATAATTAAACCTTTTCTCTTTTCTCCTCACACTTCCCTACATGTGCAAGTTGGACAGTATGGAAAATAAGCAAGAAAAGTTTTAGAAAGCCACTGGAGAAGCCATGAGATAATCCATTTCCCGGTTTAAGGCAAGCCAAGTAGATTTACCCCATTTCTAGTAGATATTTATAGAATACACTCATGATCTTCTTCCACAAGGGATGCCAGAACTCCTCAGGCTGCTTGCTGCACCGCAGAGGTACCATCAGGAGCACCTCAGTGGACACTGGGTGGCATTCAGTCCTTCTTAGTATCTGCTCCTATACACTCTTAGTTTTCTAGCATGGTATACTAGGTGATGCCCCCAGGATAGGAAAACTAAGATACAAGGATGTTGACCATCCACAGCCAATGTTCTAGCTACTGCAAGAGTGAGACCATCTAATTTCTTGTTCTGTTTTCTGCACATTCAAGTTCACTGATGCAGGTTCTTGAGCACAGTATGGAAGACAACTGTGTTTCAGAAAGGGTTCTGCCATTTCACACTGACATAAAACCAGGAGCACATCCTAACAGGGGATCTATTATTAAAACATTAGGGTGTTTGGCAAAAGCATGATACATAGTAACTGTTCTAACATTCAGTGTTTGTCACTATGTAACTACTACCCGCAGAAACCAAAACATAGCAAGCTACATGGAACTAAATCATTTGCCACCTTTAGAAGACTTTTACTATTCACAATACAAGCAAGAGCCAAAAAAAGACCATACAGATAATACCACAACCCAAGAGTTGTGTATAAACTCCCCCACTGCCCTGGTGCCACACAAAACCACAGGCAGCAGCTAGCAAAGTAGCCTGTCCTACGCAACAGAAAACACTAACTTTCAAAAGTCCCTGTATGAAAAAGCCCATCCCCATAGGTGAAAAAGCAGAGGTTTTGCCAACTGATGACATTCTGGAATCTCTTAAGCCTTCAGAATCCTGAGATAAACAATTCAATTTCAACAAATCCACTAAGACCACGAACATGTGATCATTCCTTCATCTGGGAAGTTCAGGCTGGCATTATCCCCACGAATCCAGTAAAGAATAGGCACTCTGCTTTGATTTTCAGAAGCTTAGATACAGGATCATTAACAAATAACTCCTAAGGAACCTTCAGACAGGGAGACCAAGCACTTAGTACACACACCAGAAAGCTAATTTTTCCAAACAGGAGTCCAAAGGCAGGATCAATTACAATGCATTTTCAAATGCCATGACCTTCAGTGGAAATGTATTTTTATCTTGATAGAAAAGGCCTCCATTTTCTCCTATTTGTACACTGGCATCTGTTGAACAAAGTGATTTGCCTAGGATTTATACAGGCCAGACCACTAGTCACTTCCACGAGATGCTACAAACATCTCAAATTAGGAACCAACCACACTGTGATTTCTGTAAATCAAGGTCACAACATCCCCTTCTACTAACAACAACTAACAGAAATAAAGGTATTAAATATCTAATCAAAATAAGGGTTTTCAGAGTTCCAAGTGATTTAATTTTAGCTTTTCATGGAAAAGGAGGGACCAAATTGAGCTAAAGGAACAAAGTACTCTTCCAGTTTCAGGGTAGCAATCATTTTTCAAAGGATACTGTAGACATGAAGCCCAAGAGGTGAAGTAGTGTCTCCCCAACATACTCCCACTCCTGGTGCACATCCAGCTGACACACTTATCATGACCAGTGCTGATAACCCACTCTGATGTCAGGCAGAAAATAATAGCAGACACTCGATTCTGATGAGCTGTGGGAAGAAAAAAATTCTGGGTAGATTTTTCCAAAAATCAAAGTAATGTGTTTTTGTGTTCTAATTCAGAGAGACACAGGCTGAAGATGATATCCAAGCAATACTCAGGGAGATGTTTTTACCATCATATTATACTTGCCTCTAGGCTGAATTAAAAGGTTAGCATTGTTTGGTTTGGTATTTGCCTTACAAATAGCTTACAGGAACCAAACACAGCAGTCAGCTAATTTAAGCCCTTCTCCCACAGAGAGAGAAGCTGAGTTCAGCCCAGATGCCCAAGATTCCCTGGTTAAGGAGCAGGCAAACCCTAAGCTTCCTCTAGTTAAGCCAGGACTTCTGGGGACTAATGTAACACATCTAAAACCCTTAACTGCTTTCTTTAGGTGCCTCTTTTCCTGACTGCAGGGGAGCCACACTCAGATTCATGTTTTTAAGCACCTGAAAGAGTATCTAGCTCACAGCATTCAAACCACTACCTGTGACAGCAACCAAATCCCACTCAGCTTTGTTTAGAATGCTGCCACTAAGCAAGAAGTTACATGAGCGTTACAAAGAAGTCCCCCTTGCACCCCAAGATGCAAGTACTTCCCTTGACTGAGTTGTCAAGTCTTCCTTAGGATAAAGAGGGGAGGGGGGTTGCTGCTTTAAGAACAAGGTCTTTTTCTCCTAGGCAAGAAAATTGCTTCTGTCAGTGTCAGGGAGTCATAAGACAAACTGCACTTTGTTTCACTACATAATCTCCAGCCTTTAGGGGTCTCCTTCAGGCCTTTCACATTAATATTCCAGTTTTAACAAAAAATTGAGTTTTGTATTTCCTCTAAGAATGTGAACACAAATGTTGAAATTAGCATCTCTATAAATACTAGAATAATCCCCTCTTCCCCTGTACCAGAAAAATAAGATCTTCTTTATCTCTATTACTTTCCCAAGATGACAGAAAAGTCCAGGACTCCTATCTTGAGCTAGAAATAACCAAGGCAAATGATTACAGAAAGGAAGTACAGAAATACCCAAATGCACCTTTGGAACACTCTTACCCTAACATTCATGCAGTATAACTACTCCACTGGAAGAGCATCATCTGAACTCACTAGTCCTGGGTCAGTACACTCGCAGACTGATGATGTACTGAACTTAATGACTGCAACCCAGACTCAGCTGACTGAGGATTATTCAATAACCAAAGATTTGAGATGCTTCCCCTTCACACGTTAGTGTAAACACTGGTTAACAGTTTACCTGGATAGGTCTTCACAAAGTTCATCTTATTAAAGTCTTCTGAAATATGAAACTCCTAAAAGCAAAGTGGAACAGTTAGAAAAGATACTGCACTGATATAAGCAATACTGATACCCAAAACAGAGCAATAACCTCACAAGCCAAAATTTGCATAGCAGCAATGTGTCTCACAAAAACTAGCAGTTTCTCAGGCTGAAGCACAGCACACTGAAACACCAATTGCAAATTAGGGTTATTAGTGAACTACACTTTTTCAACAGGAAGCATAATTTCAGAACTGAGTTTGCTGAAGGGAGATTATAGGAAGAGATCTCCTTTGTTCCCATCAGGAACAAAAAAAAACTATCTTGTAATATTTAGGGTTTAAGTATCTGAGCCTTCATAATGGACAGATTTAAGTGAAAGTCTACTCTATTTGATCCATTAGACTTACTCACATTTTAAAAGTCTCAGCTTACAATTTCAAGTAGTTATTACTAGAATCACTATTCTCTGTAGCTCTGCATAGGCTATTCACAGTAGTTATCGGTAGAATCACTATGACACTCATAAAGTACTCTGGTTCCTTTAAGGACAGTTACTATTTCAACCTTGTTTTCATAGAGACAGGAAACCATTAAAGCATCTGAGACTCACAAGATTCCCCTCCTTTGCTGAGAAAAGAGAGGAAGAACTTTCAACTTTCTGTTCTGCCATATTTATCTGCTCTCCAGGAGAGGGACAGCAATTATAGCAAGGGTATAGAGAGACAGAAGGAAGACTTCCCAGAAAGAAACTAAACCAACTCTGTATTTTGTAATTTCAGAGCTAGTATTAAAATTTCCACATCACAAAAAGATGGGCAGCAAGAAAATCTGAAGATAAGTGTATGGCAAGATTCAGGCAGCAGATCAATACTTCTGGCCAGTAACTGCAGTTCACAACCCTTGTTCCTGCACTGCCAAGGCATTCTGCCCAGCTTAATGTACTCCTCAAAATAATTCCTTGATGAAGTGCAATTGTTTGGGTCCACGGTCACACTAATGGCCCAATGACTTCTTGAGGCTGGCTGGCTCACATCTAGCCAGAACTACCCTTTTTTATTTGCAGTCCTCCAATGTACACCTCAGGTGAACTGCCAAGGAGTTCAGCCATTTAGTAGTAGCTGCACTCCAAAAAGAAGGGAAAGAAAACAAATCAGCTGCCAGCAACACCTGATGTGCACAGACAATCTAAGCAATTCTAATCTACATTCTGAAGAAAAGTCACAGCAACTTACCATGATAGCTCCATTATCCTGGCCTACAAATATTCGTCTGCTGTCATGATGATAAGCCATGGCTGAACATGGTGCTGCCAAAAAAAGAAAGCACATTGCAATTACTGAGATAGAGGTATTAGGATACACGTAACTTTTAATAAAACCCATTATTTCACTCACAACAAAAACTATTTAAATAGCTTTATAGAAATTAGTCTGCACAGATAATGTCTCTTGGTAAGAGAGTTAAACTCCCATATGTGGACCTGAGGGAAGGCACATAGTACAGGAACTCACATATACTCCCGGGAACCATATGCAAACATGATTTTCTGCCACAAGGTACAACTCAGTAAAAGGAATTTTACACAGGCTGGAAGCCTAGCTACCAGCATTTGGATGTCAGCTTCATAGGGACTTGTGTCTCAACATCTGTAACTTTTAGGAGTCTCATGTTTTTGAGATTACACACTACCTCTTTTAGTAGAAAACTTCTAAATGCCTACTATTCTTTTTTAAATTAAAAGCTAAAATAGATGTGAAATCCAATGGCAATAAAATTACAATAAAGTGTCCTAATTAAAATTTTGCAAAAAAAATTTCACTGAAGAATGGCCTCATTCAGCTTCCAGATTACAAGGATGAGAAGGATATAGTATTCTAAACTAATACCCTTTTCTCCAAGACCCTCAGAAAATGTGATCTCAAAGGTGTTTTTAGAAATTTAAAGTCAGACAGGACAGTCCAAAATATTACAGTGTTCATATTGCATAAGGACAGGTCCATACCTACAGGCACACTTTACCTTGCATAAACCTGTTCAGAGCAATGTGAATAGTCTATTTAGAAAATGGATAAATGGAGCAACTGCTGTAATTTAGACCAACTATTAGGAAAAAAAGTTACAGCTGGCATTCCTAATCTAGATCCTAGGCTACTCAGCCTGCAGCTGAAAAGACATGGAACATCAAGCAGTCCAATTCTTTGGTCTTCATTTAACATTTGCACACAAATTACTGCAGAAATTGTCACTTCAGACTACTCGTTGTTTGTATGACATTTTACTTTGTTCTTGTAGTCCCTCTTTCTATATGTGGTATGCTTGTAGGTAGCAACTCTGCATTAAAAAGCTACAGCAAAGCACCTAGGCTGAGTGATGTTTTAGTATTAAAAAAAGCACACTGACACTCAAGATACACTCAACACTGAAGCAGCTACTCAGTATTGCTTTCTCAATAATCTAAATGCTGAAAAAAAATCCTGCATACCTTGGAAAGTAGAAAATATTCTTCTGTCTGAACTTTCAGCTAGTGGTTTAAAAAGCTTACCTGTTCAGCAGACAAGTAATTTGCAAGCATTTGAGGTACCTACAGCTGCAGATCCACACAGTGACTTACCTGGTGAAGGATCTGATTCTAACAGAATGCTGCATTAGACCTCACCCACTACACAGCTAGTTTCAAACTGACACCTAAGCTAGAGTTGCTGCAAAGTTCCCAAATTCAAGATGATGGAGTGAATCCAGCACTTGGGGAAACAGGAAGGAAGCATTCCCACATACAGCACCAGTACAAACGCCATGATGTTTGTGGCCATCACTTACCATCTCCAGCATTGTACTTACATGACATGGTGTGATAGATGCTGGGCCAGTACTGCCCACTGTCTCTCTTCAGCCATACTCGTATTGTTCTGTGTCACAGGAAGAGAGGGGAGAAAGACAGTTTTAAGTAAGTGTATCATCCCTTGCCTCTGAACCAGTTCATTACCCACATATCAGCTCAAATCCTCTTAACCTTTGTGCTACTCAAACATAATAGAGAAACAACATAATAGAAATAAGAGTATTCTAATTTAACAAGAAAAACAGCACTAAGAATAGTCATCCTGGGACTCCGAAGGGTTTTCTTCAAAACTATTTATACATTGTGTGACAATGTATAATGTGCATAAATGTGTGACTTCAACAAGTGTGACACAGAAATACTATTTCAGCTCACCTGTGAAACTGCTACATATTGCATCCCTTTTATTTCGTCTCCTTGGCTCTGGCTGATCTATGTCAAATTCAAGTTGCAGGAACTTTCCAGCTTTGGCAGAGCAAACCACAGCTTGTTTTATAGCAGATTAGCACTGCAAATCATTGCCTTATGGAAGTCTGAACTTGTGCATATTTACAACTTCTCTGTGCAACTCATCCTTCAACAAGCCAGATACTGAATATTAGCAACAAAAGCACCTCATCCTGTAGACCAGCACATTATTGACACCTCTATCTCCAAATATTGGCATATAGATCCATAGAGGATATGGTAACTAGTTGTATATCATTCCCCCTAAGACAAACCTCTACTTCCTCATGTATGAATGCAAAGGACAAGCAGCTTTAGTAGCAGTTACTCTGCACTGCTCCTCTGGCTTAAATACAAACAGGATTGACTAGCCAGTCAAATGAGACTTGAAGTAAGTTGACAAGATAACTTGGACAGCATGTTAAAGCTCTTTATAAAAAGAATTGCTTTTAGTTTTTAATCTTCCAGAATCAGGGCTTGGAAGGATAGAAAAAAACAATCTTAAAAAAAATAAATTAGCATTATATCACTCATAACTGTCAAATCCTGGGAGGAGGGATACAAGAATCAGCAAGGAAGTGGAAAGTTATTTCCAACTAAAAACATTCCTACAACAGGCACATTTGAAGGAAATCTACATCAAGAAGTTAAGAGCAGACATGTAGACAGTGCTAAGGTTATTTTAAGACTACTTGAAATTTCCTCTCCAAACCATTGTTTTCCTTCTTGGTACTGTTTAAATCCAACTTCCTCACTCCTAAATGGAAACCAAAATAATCTGTAAATATGTGTACCTGGAAACATAATTTCACTGAGACGTGTTGTTCCATTTACTTTTAGCTAAAAAAAAAAAAAGCCTGGTATTTATAATTTTTTAGAAAAACAACACGGGATAGATTTTCCTATAGGATTGCCAGTAGGACTTTAACAAAAAAAGCACAGGAAGGGACTGGTATCTTGCATCAGGACTAGAACTATTCAGGTTGAAGATATAAATGTAGCATTCTAATTTTATAATCCATGTAAGGGCTTTTCTTTAAAAGACCACTCAAAAATAAAGCAGAAAACACCCACCCTTAACGTATTACTTTCCTTTTCTAAAACTAGAAATCTGCTGAGCACACACTGCCTCAAAACAGTAATTTTCAGCTTTTGAATTAAGTTACTTTTTACACCAGTTCAGTGGCAAGTGCAGAACAATGGTGAGATCAGGCCCAGGCTGCATGGATTCATGAAAAGCAGGTCCTGTTTGACCAACTTGATCTCCTACGACCAGATGACCCACCTAGTGGATGAGGGAAAGGCTCCGTTGTCTACCCGGACTTTAGTAAGACCTTTGACATCCACAGCATTCTCCTTGAGAAACTTTGGCCCATGGCATAGACAGGTCGACTCTCATGAATTAAAACCTGGCTGGATGGCCAGGCCCAAAGAGTTGTGATAAATGGAGTTAAATCCAGCTGGCAGCCGGTCACAAGCGGTGTCCCCCAGGGCTCAGTATTTGGGCCAGTTTTAGTATTTTTACCAATGAACTGGATGAGGCAATCAAGTGCATCCTCAGCAAGTTTGCAGGTGACACTAAATTGAGTGGGAGTGTTGATCTGCTTCAGGGTAGGAAGGCTCTACAGAGGGACCTGAACAGGTTAGATCAATGGGATGAGGACAACAGGATGAGGTTTAACAAGACCAAGTGCTGCAGTTTGGTCACAATAATCCTAAGCAACGCTACAGCGTTTGGGAAAAGTGGCTAAAAAGCAGGTTGGTGGAGAAGGATCTGGGAGCACTGATAGATGGCCTGAACATGAGCCAGCAGTGTGCCCAGGTGGCCATGAAGGCAAAAGGCATCCTGGCCTGTATTAAAAACAGTGTGTCCAGAAGGAGTAGGGAAGTGATCGTGCCCCTGTACTCAGCCCTGGTGAGCCCACAGCTTCAGTATTGTGTTCAGTTCTGGGTGCCACAGAGTAAGAAGGACACTGAGGTCCTGGAGCATGTCCAGAGAAGAGCAACCAGGCTGGTGAGTGGTTTGGAGGGCATGTTGTATGAGAAGCAGCTGAGGGAACCAGGGGTATTTAGTCTGAAAAAGAGAAGGCTCAGGGGAGATCTTACTGCTCTCTACAACTACCTGAAGAGAGGTTGTAGACAGGCTGGTGTTGGTCTCTTCTCCCAAGTAACTAGCAATAGGATGAGAGGGAATGGGTTTAAGTTGTGCCAGTGGAGGTTTAGGATGGTATTATGAAAAATTTCTTTACTGAAAGAGTGGTGAGATGTTGGAATGGGCTGCCCAGGGAAGTGGTGGAGTCACCATCCCTGGAGGTGTTCAAGACGTGTTTAGATGTGGCACTTCAGGATATGTTTTAGTGGTTGTGGTAGCTGGATTATGGTTGGACTCGATGATCTTGGAGGTCTCTTCCAACCTTAATGATTCTATGAGTTTACTCCAGTCCTTTAAATCTTTTGCATTAAGACTGTCTCTTAAAAGTTATCACTTCCTCTTTATGATAATCTACACCCTGCTTCATGGTCAGAAAGTTAACACCTCAGAAGAGAAGTTGCTATTTTTTGCTAACACGAGAAAACAAAAAAACCTCAATGCTTCCAAGTCATTTTGATGATGCAAATGCCAGCAGTAGCATGGGTCAGGACATACGCATTTTTAATAGCTTTTTAAATCCATTTTTTAAAGCAGCTCAATCATACTCAAACTGTTCTGAACATTTCAGATGGTAGCTTCCACCCTTCCTAATTCAACTCTGTCACTTTTACCCCAAATGATGTAATCATTTATGATATACAAAGACTAGGAGGTATTGTAGTGATTGAGATCATGCATTGCTGATTTTCCCAAAGCAGACTTTGTTTCCTCTCACTATTCTGGTCCATTACACTAAGCTAGGAATTAATGTAAAGGAAGTAAGGATTTGCTTTTTCTAAACAAATTATTGCCTCCAAGTATAATTTTTAGACTGATAATCAACAATACAGTCCCTCACTGAAGTCAAGAGCCCAAGCAAATAACTGCAGGAGTTAGCAAAATTAACTTCTGAAAGCTCCTTATTTTGGTTTAAGTAAGATTGGACTTAGCTATCTTCATGCTTGCAAAGCTAAGCTGTCAGACAGCTGTACATCTAATTATTCAAAGCTCTGACTGAGCAAAATTTGAAGAGCTTGTTTCACAGCAGTCAGCAAATAGCCTGTGCCAAAACCCCACTTCTCAATTCTCTCCTACAGACCTGTTGTTGTGGAGAACCTCCTTTTGTTAGGACAAATTAATCTGTGAAATACCAGTTCTAGCTTAAAGAACTAGAGAAGTCTTCCAGTAATGTTGCTTCCACGGTCTCCTTCTTCCATAAAACTGTTTTATTATGAGAACCACCATATCAATCCTAGAGTCTTTAGCACTCTTCTCAAAACTTGGTCTTTATTTAATGAAGAGGCCTGTGCTCAGTACCTGGGAAGAGCTGGATACTGCTCACCTTTCCTTAACCATTCCCTATTAAAGGCCTAGAATGACGCAGGTTTCTTTGACAGCAGTCTCACTAAGAATGTAAAAATGTTGAAACTCATTAAGGGTCACCCAAAGACAGTTACATATGTTTAAAATTATAGTAGACTCAGATACCCGGGAGTGGCTGAAGGAAGTAAAACAAGATTAAAAAGAGATGTCCAGACTTCCTTAACATTTGAGTATCGAACCAGAAGTTGCTTTCAGCTAGAAAGCATGCACATTTATAGAAGAGTAATTTAAAGGGGTTGTTGTTGTTTTAACATAACGTAAAGAAACACACACACAAGCCATCTTTAAGCAATACTGAGTGTGGTCTTGCCATACTCTAAGGATTTTGCTGTTTCTTTTGCACACTGAGTAAGCACTTGGTAGTGCTGGAGAAAAAAATTGGGGTTGGAAAGCACATAAAATCCTTCACCATTCCAACAGTGTTTGTGCTCATGCCACATAAGCTGCCCTCTAAAAGCCAAATGCACATATGTCAGGGAGAAAGAAACGATGAAAGATTAGCAGGTAAATCCAAACTTGTTACAATGCAAGTACTGCTGCAAGTACTACACAGCTACACTAGTCCTTCTCCAATAACTTAATTTTCCTAACGCCTTCAAACCACTAACAATCTATATCAATTGTTTTCCTAACGAGAACAGGAGACTGCATTTTTCTGGTAGTCATAATCAGAAGTACTTAGCTTGCTATTGAACATGTTCCCAAAACAGCACTAGGGCTCTGGTTTAACCAGAGTGCAAAGCAGGCTCAAGGACACAGCTTGCAGCTGATGCTTTTAATCAAATTTCTGCTCAGTAAAACATTAGTTTTTACCAATATTTAAATTCCAAAACAAAAAACCACAAAACTCTAATACCACAACTTAAGCAGCTGTTCCAATGCAACAGCAGCTGCTGATGGTCACACACCACCAGCATTCAGATGTGCTAGTGACCCCAGAGATCCCGTTAGCCTGTAGTAAATACAAGACCTTCATCTTGCTTTTAGGTTCTTGTACACTAGCTCACCATTCCTCAGAATCCCCAGCTATGGCTGGGAAGCACTCTTCTTGCTTCTAGTTATTTGTTGGCAGAGAACAAAGATAACAAGGCTAAGCCCAGAGATTTGACTCTATCACAGATCTGTGCAGCCCACGCTGGCCTGTCTCAGCTCTGGGAAAACATAAGCCAGCCTTAAGCAGAGGGATCTAACTCTCAGCTGGTACCTGAGCTGGCTGCCCAGACTGAGGGACACACTGCAGCAATTCCAAACATTGTCTTGGAGCCAAGGTCAGGCAAGATGCCTGCAGGGATACAGAGTTAATCATTCTTTCTAGGTAAGTTCTGAGAAAGCTTCACAGATGGCACATAACCTGCTGATAATTCAGAAAAATAACTACTTAACCCCTGCAGGTATTCCTGCTTCCTGCTTCCTTTTGTGCCTTCAAAACTTTTTTTTTTTTTTTTTTAAAAAAGCTAGATTTTTCCTGGTATTCACAGATGCACTATGGTATCTTTTGCACCCTCAAAAAAATTAGAGCCTTCACTTGTAATTCTAGGAAAAAACATCTAAAATGAAAAGAACTACAACTCTATGACGAGGATAATCTACAACATTACTGGAGAATGTTTGTGCACCAGTGTTTTCCTCACTACTTAACTTGTAAACACATTCCTCTCTCGTTGTTACGAAATACCTGTCAGCCTTTACAGTATTAAGATGCAATAAAAAAATACTTTGGCCCTACTCTTTTGGTACACAGCAGCCCTTTCACTTCTCAAACACTGCACTTTGCTTGCAGATAGCAGCATAATTAGGAAAAAAATTTCACAGTAAGAGTGGTTAGACACTGGAATAGGCTGCCCAGGGAGGTGGTGGAGTCACCATCCCTGGATGTGCTTAAGGGTCATTTGGATGTGGTGTTGGTGGATGTGGTTTAGGGGATAACTTTGTAGAGTAGGGATGACGGCTGGACTCGGTGATCCCAAGGGTCTTTTCCAACCTGAATAGCTCTATGATTCTATAATCAGTTATGCAGAATTAGCACCGATACACCATTTTTAGTGAACAAACACAAGCGCAGCAAGTTTGATAACACATTAAATGGTAGGTAAAGGATATGTGAGTGAGGAGGCTTTGATGTACTGTAGGAGGCACCCCAGATTAGAGGTAAATACAGTGCAGCAGTTTCTGAAAGTTTAAAGATCTAAGTAAATTCCCATAGTAAGGCAAGCTACAAGGATTTAGTTTCCAAAGCTTCTCTTAGAAATTTACACACTGCCCAGATCAAGACGCAGCTGCATCCTTGGCTCTTACCAACACAGTCTAAGCATGCAGACTGCTAACCTGCAGCATGAGACTGAGTTTAAGGGCTGGCACTGTCTGCTACAGGCAAGCCCCTGCAAGCCTGTATCACGAAAGTCCATTCAGATTTAACTCAGACATGAACTCTTAAAAACGGCTGCATCTTCTTCCCTTCTACAAGAAATACATCAGGGCAAACTGAACACAAACATGTTAAGATACAGCCATGACAGCACCAAGAAGCCAACTTCATCCTGCACAGCCCAGAACAGCATGTAAGAGCAGAACAAAAAGGAAGCTGCTCAGTCCCAGCCAAAACCTGTTTCCAACACAGACCACAGAAAGTCACTTCCATGGGAAGGGAAGAGATCAACCAAGTTCATCTTTCAATCAAACCCAGAAAATATACTTAACACATCCAAGTGTCACTGACTGCTGCAAGTCGGGTACAATTACTGCCACAGTTCAACATGTAGCAGTAGTGCTTCAAAGGGTCAAGATATAAATGCTGCTGCTTTTACATAAGCATTATTACATCTATTATGCTAATATTAATGCACCTATGAGCATTTTTTGATGGCCTATTACAATAGGCACCCAATCTGATGGCTGAAAGAAATATTTGTGAGGAACAGGGGTCTGACTCCAAGTGCTTCAGATATATATTTTCAAATAGCATTTAAACAACATAAGGAAATCTTTGCCTTCAGTTACCCCAAGCTTACAAAATTTCTACTTCAGACTTCTAGAATTCAGTGGTAAGTTTTTACTCCAGTCCCAGGAACTGATAGCTCATCTAGGAATTATGTGTGCTAATCTTCAGGGAAAATAAGGGGACAAGATGGAATCCAATTAGCCACTTTAAAGAACTACTTAGTAAGTCTTCCTCTTCCAATTCAACTACTTCCACAACTTCCAGTGTACAGCCAGCACTTGAAAACAATTCTTAGCACACCAGTGAAAAATACATTCTTACCACCTCTCCACAGGCAGAGTAAAGACAGAGTAGAGCTTTCTGATTTCTCAGAAGTGCTGATAATCAGCGCCAGTAAGTGCAACTATAGCTTCAGGATTTCTAACATCAGACTTACATGATGGCCGGTCACTAAGAAGTGTGACAAATTTGACAGTGTTTCTGCCTGTCCTGCAGAAGAGCACCATGTTCTATACAAATGTTGTTGTCTTAATGATCGCTAATGAAAACCTAACATTATCTGGTAAACTTAAACCAGGACAAGTTTACATCCTTCACACTTTATCTGTTCCACTAACCCCCAAATCCTGACTTACCATGTGCTGTTGCTAGCAGCATGTTTGCTCTTTTTGACCAAAAAATAAATGCCAGAAAACCTAGTTTACCAGTTCAGGTAACACCAGGGCTCTGCTGATTTTCAACAGTCAAATCCTACCGGTTCACACAGGATCGGGTTTTTCAAATGAGAAGTCATGCAAAAATTAATCCAAATTCAGTTTTAAAAGTTTTATAACAGTTACATTTTCCCTCCACCAAGCTGCATCTCAAAGAATACACCTTCATACTTTAACATGCTCCTTTCAAACACTGCCAGAGCTTCTTGGCAGGAGCTCTTAAGAAGCATCTCCTGCCCTTCATCCCATTTAAAAGTCACTTTCCACACAGCAGGGGGGAAATTCCAGCTCTCAACACTACACTGCAGACAACTCGCTTCTCTCCTAGCCAAAGCCCCCTTTTCTACTTGTTTCATTTGCACTTTCGTTTCCTCTGAATAACTGCTTAATGACCGATGTTTCACGTGCTGCGTGACCCAGTGTCGAGGAGCTGGACGAGACCCTGAAGACATTTTCCCTTTCCAGCAGAAACCAGCGTCCCCAGCAGCTCATCACGTCTCCCTTCAGGTCCACCGACTCAGTCCCTGAGCTGTTTCAGCCGGAACAAAGCCGGTTTGAGACCTTCACGCTGAGCCCTCAGCACGGGCTTGTTCAGGAGGCTCCTCCTGCCCGGCCCGCAGCAGCAGGACGCACCGACGCGCGGCCGCGGCCCCTCCGAGGGCAGGAAGTTGGCTGGCGCCGTTTTCCTCCCGCTTCGGTTACTTCCCCAAGGCTCCAGGGTCGCGGCCCGGTGCCTCCCGGCACAGGCAGAGCGCACAAACGGGCTGTCCCCCCGCGCCGCGCGTCCCCAGCTCAGCCCTGCCCGCTCCCCTCGGCAAAGGCTGCGCCGGGCCTCGGGGCGGCGGGAGCGGACCCCGGGGGCCTGACCGGCTTCCGCTCACCTGTCCTCGCTGGCCGTGATGACCCCGTCCTCCTTGGGGATGAGGAGCGCGGCGCTCACCGTGTCCTGGTGCCCCTCGACCTTGCTGAGGAGGACGGGCCGGCTGCTCTGCGGCCGCGAGTGGATCTCGGCCGCCATGTTGCCGCCCGGCCCGGCCCGGCCCGTCAGCTGACGGCGGGGAGCGCGCGCCCGCCCCGCCCCGCCCCGCGCTCGGGGCTTGCGGGGCCGCCCGCCCGGTGCGGCGGGAGCGCGGGCTGGGGGCGCCGGGCCGGGCCGGGCCGGGCCGAGCCGCTGCCTCCTCTGCCGGGCCGCTGCCTCCTGTGCCGGGCCGCTGCCTCCGCGGAGCCAGCAGGGATCCTGCCGGGAGTACGCGGGGCTGGGGCCGCCGCCAGGCTGCGGGGGAAGGGATGTTCCCTCCCGCAGCAGTTCACGGAGGGATGCCGGCCGAGGGAGGACGCGTAGCCACAGGAAATAGCTTCTCTGTGGCTTTATTAAAGCACCAGCAGCTACAAGGCTTTATCCTTCAAGGGCTTGAGCCGCTGGATTGTGCTCGTCGTTGTCTTCGTGTCCCGCGCCGTGGAATGTTGTCCCCGCGCTTGATGAATCGGCAGCAGAGTCCCTCCCTTCCCTCTGCGTCGTTCTTTGGGGATTCCTACGGCAATTTTCCCCTGCCCCGAGAGAGGAATTGGATCTGCCTTACTGGGTTCCCCAGCTATTTGCCAGCCAGCAATGGAAACAGACCCTGGGAGAATGGGTTCAGCTTCCAGTTTTTAAAATACTTGTGGTTAAATACACTCTGTTTTGTCTTCAGCTCTTCCCTGCTTCCTCATCTTTCCTCTGTGTTTTCTGAGTCCGCTTTTTCCCCACCACCTTATTCCCTCCCTCAAAATCTTGCCCACTCCCCACTCACTCTAATCTTGCCTGTATCATGGTGTTTTTCCTCCTGTGTTCCTCTCTGCTTTTTTTTTTTTCTTTTCTTTTTTTCCTCTCCATTTCTTAGGCTTCCCCCATCTGCAGTTTCCACCACTCTGTTTGCAGCACCACCACAATCATACATGGCACAGCTGGATCTAAAATCCTTCAAACAGTATTTCAGGCCTTGACCACGTCTGGTGTGCAAGGTTACGCCGTGCTTGCAAACAGCAGCACAGTGCTTGGCTCAGTGGACATGCCTATAACCAGAACTAATAATTCTCCCATTATCCTCAGAGGTTACATCCTTCTACGAGCTCTTCCTGCTTCTGAGCTCCTTTGCAGGGGCAGGGGGATATGAACATGTCTTGTATTTTCTGTCTCCAGAATCACAACCTGCTGAGTCTTCCTCACGAAACCCTTCCTCCTCCTCCCTTTCTCCAGCTTGCCTCCTGTTGTCTCCCATACAGTCACAAGATATAGCACTGTCATTTCTCCCCATCCTCCTGTGCACCACAGAACACTCATGCCATAGCATGCCATAACAGTGAGTCTAATTTTAAGGCATCTTTTTCCAGGTAAATAATGTCACAGTCACATGTTACCTTGCACTGAAGCAGCAAATTCCCCATTTGTGTGTCCATAACACTTTGAAAGGTGCTATGCAGACCTGTTTCTTAGGCTGGATCACATCTGCTCTTCTGCTACAGCAGAAATCCAGCACAAGCTGTCAGTATTTTGTCAGTAAAAGTCACAACCTGAGCAGATCACATTTGTATTGCTCCTTACCCATGCTGGCTCTTACTGCTTCTCATGCTTCTGTCTCTGGAGGAACATGGCACAGCACATCTCATCTCCTTTGCCCTCAGCAGGAACACACTTTATCCAAGCAATTCTTTACCATTGTACCCTCCATACTGGCCTCTGTTGTGGGGAACAGGAGAAGACTTCACTTTCCAGCTCACTTTAACAGGCTAAGAGCCACCAGCCAGGTTACTGCTTCACAGCTTTCCTAGTTAAACAAGGCATAATTATCACGTAGAATCAGCCATCAGGTGACCATAAAAACAGATGGGAAGATAAAGGAATGCCCCCCAAATCAGCTCTCCCTCTTCCCCAGCTTCAGGGTGTGGGAACAATGACAATGAGTGGGCAAGGGCTTTCCCAGCAGGATCCTGGCCAGCAGTACTTGCAGCACAGCTTCTTACTCCAGCTGCCTGCCATGGGAATCATAGAATCGTTTGGGTTAGAAAAAAGACATTTAATATCAAGTCCACCATTAAACCATGTTCCTGAGCACCACCTCTAACATGTCTTTTAAATATCTCCAGGGATGGTGAGTCCACCAACCCGGGGCAGGTCTGAGCTCATAGGGAGGAGGCAGAGACCGTCCCAAAACAGCTGGGAGAGCAACCTCCGAGCCTGGGAAGAGCCGAGGCTGAGAGGACAGCCCGGATCATCCCCTCTCCTCCTGCAGGCAGGGTCTCTACAAGCTCGGCGGGGCGGCCCGGGCTCCGCAGCTCCGGTGGGATCCAAGAGCCCCCTCGGACAGGCGGGCCGGGTGCGCTTCCAGGTCTTGTCCGCCAGACGGCGCTGCGGGGCGGGTGCGCTTCCAGGCCTTGTCCGCCAGAGGGCGCTGCGGGCCCGGCCACCCCGCAGCGCTGCGGGCGGGACGCGGGGGATCCCGCTGGAACACCCCGGGGAGCAGGTCAGCAAGAGCGGAGCGTCAAGCGTTTGGCCCCTCGCCCTGGCCCTGGCTCCTCGAGGACACCCTCGAGAGATCCCAACAGAAGAAATGTAACAGAAAAAACCAGAACAAACCTATTCAAATTCCATCATTTTCTCGCAGTTCTTCCACGTGTTTTTGTTCGGTGGTTGTTTTTTTGTTTCGTTAAGTTCAGAGAGCAGTGCTGAGGGGAAGCACCACTTCTCAAAGGGACGCCCACTGACCCTGCAGCACCAGAAGCCCCACCGTGCCTGCGGAGGCTGACGGGCAGCGCTGCAAGAAGGGCCAGAGGTGGCCTGGGTCTCTGCTTCTCATGGACATGCACCTGCCAGCAGGGCCTGCAGCAGGCTGCAAGCAGCAGGGTTCTTGCCTCAGCCTTTTCAGGAAGGTGGAAGAGCCCAGGCTGGTCAGATAGAGCAGAAGATAAGCCCTGCTTTCCCCACTCTCCAGCACCTGTTTGGCTGCTGACCCAGCCAGCACAAATTATTCTGGAAGTGAAACAAATGCTGCCTGTGAACCAAGGAGACATACCCAGCCCTTTGGTCCAGGGCAGGGTGGTTCACCACCAGTATAATTAACCAGTGCCCACAGGCTCCAGCTGCTCTGTGCCCCTGAGGAAAAGCACCTGATTCACTCTCCCTATTGCACAACAAACACCTTCAAGGAGCTGGTTACACTTAATTACAGGGAACTTCGTGCATTAGGAACCCAGATCCAATATTCAAGGGAGATGCCATGGGCTTAACAGCCAGGAAAAAACTCAGGGTTAATTATGCCCCGAGAAGTATGTTGGAATGGAAATGTCAGCATGTTAATGCACATATATGTTACATAGATCCCAGACAGGGGTCAGTCTTCCAGACAGTAACAGTTATCCCTGCTGTGGCCTTGAAAGGAAAAAAGGCATCCCTGGGAACTTCAGGGTTACCTGAAGGACAGAGAAGACTGAAGGCAGCACAGCACTGAGATGGTTGTTAGTTTAAGCCAACAGTATCCACCCAACGTGACTCCATGTCCTGTAACACACTAAAAGCATCTTTAATCAAAAACCTCACAGTAAATTGTCATCTGGTAAGTGGACCATGCCCAGATGGCCAGAGCAGCAAGCCTCACAAACCAAGAGCTGGAAGTTCTGTCATCAGCTGCAGCACCAGCCTCCTGGGGAGGAGGTTGGGGTGCAACCCCCTCTGCCACTTCCACCTTCAGGTTCTCTACTGCCTGTGGTAGGGGCTTGTCTCCTCCTGGGTGCCACATCCAACACATGAGGCTATCACAGCTTCCTGGCACCACAATAATGATGAAAATTATTAGTGTTAGACAGGTTTCAACCTCTATGGGTAGCAGCAGCATTACTAATAAATACATGCAGTTTAAATTGATGGGGCTAAGCTAAAGGGCTTTCTCTGAAGTACAAATAAGAGTTTTAGAATGTTGCTTACAAAGAGGTATTTTAATTTCTCTCTTTTTCATCTTTATTAAGCCACTCTGCTGCTAGGAGGCAACACAGCCACATTTATAAAGGAGAGGCTGCTGTCAGAGGAGGGCTGCCTGCAGGGAATTCAGTGTGATACCAAGGGATGAACAGCAAGTTATCCTTTAACACAGCCCCCTCCCTAACACTCCCACCCACTCCTCTGTCCAGCAACAAGATTTGAAAAACTACCACGTGTTAAGGAAATGTGGAAGTTGTAAAAGAAAATCAGCCTTCATAGAGCTTTCTCAAGCTATGAAAACAAAATTGAGACAATTTAGCAGATTAATAGCCTGCTATTTTTCCTGCTAATTACTTCATGAATAACCACTTTCTTCATTACAAATCTGGCTCAGGAAATGTATGGCAAGTTTTACAAACTCTTCTTCCCTACTTAGTCTCTAGCCTAAAGCTGTTGTAACCACAAGCATTTTCCATGATCAGGAATGTAAGACTGAAGTCCTGGGCAGGGATTGAAGACAGTCTCTCTAGGCTTTCCACCTCCGAAAGTTTACAAAGGATGTGTTGCCTCCACTTTTAAATATGGAGAAACTGTGGCATACCTAGGGAAAACAGCCAGTAACAGCAAATAGAGAATAAGATTGTCTAAGTTGCAGTTCTGCATAGAGTTACACTTCTGCTTGAAGATTCCTACCAATCACTAAGTGAGGAGATGTACCCATTCAGTCTGCCTCTGTTCCTCTTTGAGAACAATTCCTCCTCAGCCCTTCTGCCCTCAAGTGGGGTGCAGAGCTGTCTGTGTTGCAGGACTTAAGGGCCCAAAATCACCTTAGCTTTTTTGTGGAGTAAAGGCAAAGTTCAAGTGCAAATCAGCTAGTAGGAGTAAAGGAGGCATGTATTGAAGCAGAACCAAGCAGCACAAGCATTCACCTTACGCTTGATATTCCTGGAGACAAAGATTGTCTTTTTAAATTTGACACCCTCTCCAGATTGCAAGCAGTTTCCCCAAAGCCTTTCAAAAGCAGCTAACAGGCTGCTACAGTAAGGGTTAACAAGACTACAGCAAGAACAGGCCCAACACTAAAACATTAAGCTGAACTCCAGTTACTCTGTTGAGCAGGACTGGAAATTTGATATGAATCAACTCCCAGGACTGAAGAGAACAGACAAGGTTTTTACAGCATTACTAAAAATGAAGTTTTTAGCAGCTAACCTAACCCTCTCCTTCCCAGGCTCTTATTTCACTTCCCTTCATCCTGATCTCCTTTACTCATTTGATAGACAAACACCATCAGCATCTTAGTTCAAACCTGCTTTTGTTAAAGCTTTCTTTCCCAGCAAACAAAAAAACGCTGCTTAGGAGTATCAGAACTAAAAAAAAAAAAAACCCTTTCACTGAACAGTGACGTATTTCACCAACGTACTGCAGAACCCAGAAGCTTCCAAGTAGCCACACGTGACATTCCCCATCAGTTTGCTCAGAGCTCAGCTTGGGCAGATAGCCCCAGCCCCAATGGACTGAATTAGCCTGTTCATTTGCCAAGGCAGGCTCCTCATTGTCCAGTTTCGACCTGGTTAGGGAAAAACAAAAACCCAGTTACTCCTTATCCAGTGTGCTAAGCAATCATCTTATTTTGCAAATTATTTTAGGATTTACAGAAGGGATCAACAGTTTACAGAGAAACTGTGCTAAGGCAAAATATATGTCACCACATTTTTCTTGCCTACACCCAATTCCAAACCTGCTTGCTGCACAAAGCTCATACTGCGACTGTGCAAGAACTGTGGGAGCTCAGGTGAGTGCCAAGCCCTTAATATTTGAATTCTTACCACAAACATAAAATAGAAGCAACCAGGAAATTAATTCTCATACTGCAATTCTATTTTTATATCAAAATAGCAAGACTGTTTCTCTGAAACACAATCCCAGGCTGCTCCAGAGCCCTAAGGCAGCACCTTGAACCCCAGCAGTCACTTCTCAAATACATCATATACCTTCTGAAGTCCAACTCAGGTCCTAGCTATACAGTTTCAAGGAGGCAACATTCTTCTCTCTCAGTTTGAGGATCTGGTGGTAGGCAGCTAATACATCCCATAGACAGCTTGATGTTTGCAGAAGTCAATGCAAGCAGGAAAAGAGACCAGCCATAGAGCCAGACATTCTTCCTAGAGGTGTTTTGTTACTTCTCTCCCACTTATTTTGTACCTGTGCATTATCTGTGGCAGTGTATGATGAGATCACATTCTGGGTTTGTACTGGGTTAGGACTGGCCATTCAAGACACATTCAGGTCTCTTCTGCTGGAAGCACTTTCACTTCATCTTACATTCTTACTTCACAAAGAGGCTCAATGTTCATTCATCCTCCAGCTTGTGGCTACAAGCAGCAGTCATCTACTTACACCAGGGCTGTGTCAAACACTGCAGGAATTTCTCCCCACAGCCCACCCTCACCAGCCTGCCTCCTCTCACTGCTAGTGTGCCCTTAAGAGAAGCAGTCAGTATCCAAGATTTACCTTCCCCATCCAAACCCCTCAATTGCCACAGGAGCAGAACACATGCCTGCAAACAAAGAACCATCTGTGACAAGCCAAGGGATTTACTGCTTATCTGTTGAAGAGTGTTGCACTCAGGAGAGTTCTGCAAGGGGCTGAAAACATGCAAGTGTGCATATGACCCATACCACAGGGAGCAAGAGGAAAAGCCCTAAAGGTGCATTGAGATCACCTGGCAGTTTTAGCCGAAATTCTGGCAAAATACAAATTCAGCAAATACAAAGTTTGCTCTTCAGATACAGAACTTGGGGATAATTAATCCACAGCAGACTGACTTCAGCAGAGAAGGTAATCAGCAGCAGGCAGTAAAAAGAAAACACAAACAACCAAAACCAACCAACCACACAACAACAACAAAAATATCTCCCAGAACCACTCTTCTTTCACCTTCTTTAGAATAAAGTCTCAAACAAGTCCTTCACAGGGCTCTGGACCCAAATACCCATCAGCACACATCCATGACCCATTGACTGTTCATACTGCAGTTTTATTTTTTCCTTTGTACAAAAACAAATATAAAATTTAAATCCAATAGAAAGTGTATACTAGCAATGACAAGTTTACATTACAATAAGACAGGACAATGCGATGTGTATCTAACACCACATTAGTTTTAAAATTCTCAGTGATACATGCACTATATAAAATAAAAATTGCTAGAACTTTTAATCTATTTCTACCAAGAATATCCAGATACCAAGATACTCAATAACCAAAAGTCATCTTGATAGACAGTATCTACAAAATTAGACTATTGCCACACACAAGAAACCAACATTAATAGAAACATTTATCATTCTTTGTTAAAATCCTCTCACAAAAGCCATACATAAAATTCTTAGTAGATACAGAAAAAGCTCAAAAGTTTGTTAGCATAGGTAACCATTCAGTAGTTCAAAGAATCTTCTAGACATTTTGAAGAGATATACTGTAGTTTTCAATTTGTATTTTTCCCCAGAAAGCCAGAACTAAGTCGACTCCTGTTTCAAAACCTAGTCAGTGGTTACAACTAGCTCTTGAGTGAAGTCAGAGTAGCGTACAAAATATTTAACAGAACAGGGGTGTCACAGGAGTGTTTACTTCTTGAAGAAAGTCTTTTCCACATTCAAGGTTTGTTTATTTGTCCCATAAACAAGATTGTACCTGAGGGATGAAACAAAACCAAGAATTACCACAGTCTGTAAACAGAGTTAAACTTTTCCATGAAAGCATGAAGTCCACAGAGCACAGTTGAGCCACCTCGTCACAGTCTTGTCTACCCTCCTGCAAGTTTGGAAGCCCAGGGAAGCATATGTTTGGATAAGCTCATATTTCTAGAGACACGCAGTTCCGTTGATGCTCTGTGGAGCCTCAGGACAGGGACTGCTGCCAGGAGCCTACTCTTCCCTCAGTGCACTTGCTTCCTACTAAATAACATATCTATCACCCACATGTCACTGCAAGAACCAGATGAGTTATCCAAAGTAACTGGGGCAGCTCTGCTCTAGGAGAGTCAAACCATACTGCAAAGAGACCACAATCACTGTTTAAAACTCACTTCTGTTCACTATGTTTTAAGACTCACTTCTGTTCACACCAGGCTGGGGCAACACCCTTGATCCCCAAATCCTCTTTAGCTTTTACCCTAGCAGTGCTTTTACTTTCCATCAGAAAGCTGGTTCCTATTCACCAATTTGCTATCAGTAACAGTTATTTCCTCTCCACTCGGGAACTATGAGTCCTAAAGACTGTTCTTTTTGTACTCAGGAACCTGCCATGCTTATTTTTGTTAATTTGGCAGCCAATACTTGTTCTTTTCCCCATTCTGAATTGCATTCCAAGTACAAATATCTAACATCAAAAACTTTAAAATATACTGGCAGGATATTTTTTTAAAGCAATAGTTATTCAGTAGCTCCAGACTTCTGTCTCTCTTGCATAGTGGATACTGAACTTACAGGCAAAAATTGCTCATGATAATACAAATGCTACTTACCTGTAGGATTATGCCGGATGAAAAAGACAAACGGCCTGTCTACTATGAACCAAGGAGGGGATGATCTAGCTATTAGAATTGCAGCTTGCAAGAAAGAGAAGTTTTAAAATTAGACAAGTATCATAACACATTATATTCACTATCAGAGTAAAGCTTCCCAGCATGTGCTAGAAGCTTGCACAGGTAGCAACAGACCTACCAACTTGGAGTTTTAAGGCCATACAGGTCTCATGTTATTCTTATAGGAACCATATTAAAAAGATACAACAGAAGACCTACAGAAAGCTGGAAGGACATCTTGGATTGTCACACCAAGGATGTAGTAGCTTATTCCTCTTTGCCACCTGGATACCCAGAAATATTACATTGGTGGCCAAAGTGTTAGCTACTAGAAGACACTTCTCTAGAAGTAAGCCTGCTGTATTTCTTAGAGTAGAACAGTCTGATCAATATTGGCAAATTGGGATTTTCCTGGGAAATTATTTAAAATCCATCAACTGATCTAATCTGAAGGCAGCACATTCCTGCAACAATCTCCCAGTGGGCTATCTTTGCTTAGGGGTACAGCCTTCTAATACAACTTTTCCAAGCCTGACAGGTTATCAGTACAGTCTCTTACTTGTTGCTGCAGAAGCTTTAGTTCCATCTTCACTAACTTCAATTTTTGTCTTTTGCAGAACATTAGATACATGAAGACCTTCTGTTCCTGAAAAACCCAAGGAGAACAGCACTTTCAGTAAAACTAATTGCAAGAGTCCTGAAGTACCTTGTAGCCAGCAACTATGCGTGTGTGGCTAAGAAAAATAAAAGCTGCTACAATCCTGCTGAAATCCTGAAGCTGCAGTGAACAACACTACTGGTAATACCCTTGAGTACAGTCACTGAGCTTCTAATTGTAAGAAACAGGGAATAACCCATCTTCTCCTCATTTACTAGGTTTTCTTATTTGATGGTCTATGTTAGAAGTGTTTACTTCCATTTGTAGTTTTAAATAAACAAATGACTGAAAAAGATATGCTATCTGAATTGAAGTTACACTCTCATTTATCTCAGTGTTAGGGGGCAAAAAAGCATCCAGCAAGACACCTTGCTTACAATGAAACATAGGAATTTGTTTTCAAGTTAAGCCAGTACAACACAGGCTTTTTTGTTAAATGTCTCTGTGGAAGCTAATCAAGAGTTTAATGGAAGCAGAGAACAGAAATAAGCTGACATATTAGAACCGTAAGTTCAAAGTTGTCTACACCCAACTTTCAGATACTAATATTTACAGCTCTTGTTTGATCCAGTTCCTTAAACTATGAATTTAATTCTTGAGCTTACTACAGCTCAAGAAAATTGAGTCATTAAACACATACTTCAGGGAAAAGTTAAATACTGCAGCTGCAGTACTTGTTACAGTTAAGGTACAGTATTGTTAGAAGTCCTGCTATAGATTTTAGACAATGCTTGAGACCCTCAGGTTGTAATATCAAATCATAGGAAACTGATTTACATGATTTACTGCTGTAATGCAAGACAAGAGGAAAAATAAAAGCCACTGCAGTGTTCAATAGAAGCAAGAAGCTGTACTTGGCTGGCTACAAAAATAAAACTTTGCTCCAATGTCATGGTAACACTTATCCAAGACAACACAGACAACCACATTGGTAGCAGAGCACTTAATTCCATGCCAGAAACTATGAATAAGGACCACCATGGATTAAAAAAAATAACTTACTTGTTATTTTTGCAAAGTTTGCCTTTGACTGGTCAAACATATCTGTAATTCCAAGGGCTTTCAGAGGGTCCTTTAAGTCTGTTTCTGCTACTGCTGTAAATCTAGTTGGAACAAGCAGAAGGCATTAGCATTAGGCAGGAAAGTTGCCTTAAGCACTCTCTCCTGTATGAGAGGAGATATACACATATGACTCTCAAAACATTCCCTGAAGGAAAAATTGATTATATTAGTACTTACTTCGGTAAAATAACCTGCACTCTTTTTGCTACCATGGTTGTCATCCAGCTTCCTATTGTTTTTGTGCTGATGTGGGGGATGATGGCAGAGAGCGGCGTTGTGCTTTCCGTAGGCAGAGCAATCAGCATGCTTATCATTTCACCATGATATGGCAGCTCAATGATGTTATACCACAGCTCATTGGGAGTACTTGTAGTGCCTAAAAAAAATAGGCAAAGCTAATGAGCCACAATTCTTAGATCCTTAAATCTCTACTTTACCTTTAGTCACCTACTGCTATAACAGTCCTTCAGGAAAGCTTTGCCCACATCTTAAAACTGACTCTGAAGAGCCACAGACTGCCTGCCTGCCAGGTAAGCCTTCAGAAGTGGCACGGGGCCTGTACAGATGCTAGTTTGACAAAAAAGAGAATTATGTCATGAAGCAAATACTCATTTGAATTTGATTTGCATAGTTTCCCAAATCTCATAAATCCAGAGCAAAAAGCCAGCTATGTTAAAAATCACCAGGTCTGTGAATCAGCTGGATTCTACTTCTGATCTCAGCTGTACCACAGCTGACCAAGAAACAAGCAGCAAGAAAAATCAGCAGACTATCTTTCCAAGCCAGAGATGTTGCAGACCATCTCTTTTTCCTCCAAGAGCTATTGGAAGAGCACCCATTTGAAGCAGTCTGTTGCATTTACTTCATTTTCTTGCTTAATAAGGACCTCATGAGGAAGCAGGCTCCAATCCTTCAAGGTAGCATGGAGCAGCCACTTTGAGGCAGTGCAGGAGGCCAATTAGATGAGGAAGGAGACGGCAACGCCTCCCTGACTTACAGCAAGTGCTGAGAAGACTGTCTTTGAAGAACTCTCTCCTCCAAGTTTCCTTTGGTTACTGTGGGATTTATGGCATGTGCCTGGGAAGCAAATGCTTTTTATAGGAGCTTCAAGTGAAAACTTGTCAGTTTAACTACAGACTACAGGGTTTCTGGGGAAGTTTTTGGATAGCAATAAAATTTTATTATTTTCCCCCTTTCTTCATGTAAGTCTGCACTTGTCAGCAAGCTGGAAATCTACATCTTGAGTAGAAATTTAATCTTGTTGCTAGGGCCACACAACCAGCCTTTACTGAGCTCGTATGCCTAGAAAATTGGCAGTGCTGCACTTAGTTTGCAGGAATTGTGTCAACCTTGGCAGTTTAATAGTTCCCTCTTATTGTAACAGTTCTTCTCAGACTAGGGCACACAGATCAAAATACTGGTTGTGTAAATCAGCTACCCCACAGTAACGAAGGGTGAACTGTCCAACAATGAGATATCACTTCCCTGATCTGCTAAATACTACTGAGGAACATCAAAAACAGGAGAGCTCAACTTCAGTCAACCGGTGAGATTTAAGAAGTCTAAGAAATTTAAGCTTTTAAGGATACCTTTGCAAGCATAAATAAGATAGAAGCCCTGTGTTAGAATATCCAGAGATACCCAACCTAAACTAAGTCTTAACTCAACAGTATTTCTCTAGTTCTTTTCTAGTCTCAATAGCTTTTCTAACTCAAACACAGGCCAACACAATAGAATTTTTAACCAGCATCAGCGTCAAGCCTTTAAGATTATAAACTTGCTAAAGCCTGTTTTAAGTTGTCACCTTCGTTTAAACCCCACAGGTACAAGGCATACACTGCACCAGGCTTCCCCACCTCCCCAGACTCACTTGAAACAGTTATCATGTATTACATTACATCAGCTGTAACATATACACAGGCTTGGGACAAAGCTACAGCTGTTTAATACAGATATACTAATACAAGTTGAGACCCACTGACAGTAAAACTAGGCATTTAAAGACACCACGGATCTTGGTTTTGGATTAACAGCAAACTGTACTCCCAGGCCTGTTCCTCAAGCTGTATTTAGTATGTATGGAAGCAAATTCCAGGCAGCACTGCTCTCCTTGAAAGGATGCAACAGAAGACTTTTTTAATCAGAGCTTCAGTCTTATTTTGACCAATAAAATCCCCACAGGGCTGCAAACTTGAAGCTCTGAAGTACACTGTCAGTCGAATCCAGCTGCTTATGTCAGCTCAGAGAGTCTCTGATGGAAGTCTGGCTGAACCTGCTGAACTTCTTTTCATTTGTGACTCAATTTGAATTTTAAGAGCAGCTTCACACCTTGAGAGATAGGCCAACCTACTGACCCTGTGCTCCTCTGGGTCCCCCAGGACTGTGGACCATAGAAGTGCCATTTCTTTACTATACAATAAAATAGATTGATTCTAATCCAATCTTTTTTCATACGCAGCTCATTGCCAGATAATTCTTTGGGTTCTGTTTCTGTGGGCAGTTTTCCTTCATTCAGACCCCTTAAAAAATAAGAATTCATTGTACTGCAAAGCAAAGTTCTCAGTTTGGGTACTTCAGGTTTTCCTTTTTAAAGACAACAGGATATGGCAAGTACTTTGTCAGACTATTTAAGCAGCTGTTAAATATCTTGCACAGCAAACTCATCCATACCTCAGCAGGATGAGATACTTCTGTAACACAAAGCCTCCTACCTAAGCTACAATGAACAACACCACTCAATGCCACATGTACACCAAACTTCTGTTTTAGTTGGAAGGCAAATAATAAAACTGTTGGTGGTGACAGCGGGAGTTCCTCAGCTTACCGCAGCGGAAGATAGATAACTGGGACAGCATAGGAACTTGGTAGGTCTTCCCATCAGCTCCATGAAAGGGACGTTTCTTTGTATTTTCAGGTCGAAATCTTGACTTCCATAAGCCCTTGAAATACACAGCATTTACTAGAACCAGTCTAGTCAAACTGCCATCAATATCATCCGGAGCTACAACCTGATCAATCATACCTAGAAGAAATAAAGAAAGTCTGAGTATTTGATGTCATAACATTGGCCAACTGCTCAAAAGAAAACCCAAAGCACATACTACTTTAGGCCAACTCCTCACAGGGTAACACATTTGAGGTTCCTAAAGCCAAGGGTGTTCTTTATCAAAAAGTAAACCTTTGAGATACTTAGAACACAGACTACTCGCTAATCAATAGACTGGTGTTATAACTGTAACAGGGCCTTATCCTTGCCAGCATGTGAGCAGATCTAAGACTCAAACTAAGCATGTTAGTGGCAGCAGGCTCAGCTGAAGCACTTCCACATTCACAGCTACTTGCAACATTGATATGCAAAACTAGTGAAGTAGTAGGGGAAGAATCTGACAGCCTCATTCCACAAATACCACATCCAGCATAATCAGTAACACACTCTTGCATCCAGAAGACACTGGTTTTAACTCCAAGATACCAAACGTATAGTTCACCTAGACTACATGTTGCAAAACATGATCTCAAGCTCTAGCAAATGTAAACTTAGCAACTAGAGACTAAGAGACTTGAACCATGGGGAATTCTGTCAAGGCAGGGTAAATTAAAAAAACCTCCACTAAACATGACTTCTAAGAACATGGCCATATCTTGCAAGAGTTTAAGGCAGCAAGAACAAAAGCTGAACTGCTCTACAGCTTTCCACAAGTCCCATTTACCAAGTCAAGCATCTGAGTCGCTTTCAAGTATTTTTGAGAAAGCAGAGCTCCAGAAGAACTCTGCTCAGATTTCTCACTGGTTGTATGAAGGCAAGGAAAAGCAGAAGGTCCCCTGATCCCACAGGCAGATGGGCACACAGAGTATACACATCCCTCAAGGCCACCAAACAGGCACATCTGCTGGGGCAGTGGGACTGCAGATGCCTGGCCCATGAGCTCCAAAACATGCCAGCTTAAAGACAGTTTTCAGTTGCAAGGCACAGTGTTTTCTCCCTCCTCATCTTTCCCCAGTACTTCGAACTGGATCCGAGACGTCTCAGACACCACCCTGCCACACACAAAAAGCACTAATACTTACCCCTCGTTTCATTTTTCACCCACTGGTTGATGGAATCACATGCTGCATTTGGGTCTTCGAAGTCCACGCTCTTGACACTGCACTGAAACACCTCTTTGTTCCTTGTAACAAAAGGCACTTCCATTTTAAAGCCACTCTTTGCAAACACTGCATTAGCAATTGTAACAATGTCTTTATTCTTTTTTGAGACTACGAGCCTGTTTATCTTCTTTAAGGCTTTACCAACTCCTAGTTGGAAAGAACAGCAAGTTTAATTTAGAATAAGATGATGAACAGTTACTTTATATGCAACTATTAATGACATGAAAGGTCAGACATTTTAAGTGCTGGACTAGAACAGGAGACCAAAGCAGGCATCAAGAGACCTTCCAAAATAACCATTTCTGATCTCTCATCTGAAGAACACTAGCAAAAACATGGCCTTCACTGTGATGCCTGCTGCCCCTCTAGCTATCTGCTCAGAATGCTATGGACAGTGCTGGGGATAATATTTGTATTCAGGTCTTTCTGTAGAGCTACTAACCACGCTCTTCCGCAGAAGTGACTGTTTCAAAGTGTCATTCATATCATATTAGCCCAGGTCACCTGTAAGCTCTGCAACAGCTACAAAGCAAGTGGAGGGGTCAGGCTGTTCACTCAGAGCCAGCAGGTCTGCAGGATTATGCAGGTAGTCTTGAACCTCCAAGTGCAAAGCTAAAGTTGTTTTCTCACCATTCTTCCTTTCCATTTACTGGAGAATAAAGGAAGCTGTAGAGATTCCTCTAAGTTCAAGTCTTAGTTTCCTTAAAGACTAGGTCTTCACCTACATCAGCTACAAGCAGGAGTCAATCCCTTAACACTTGCTCTTGCCTTTAGAAAAGGAAAAAGGGAAAGCAGTAGGTTCCAGTGCTTACAGTCAAGATCCTTAGGACCTGACAGCATCAAGTGCTTGCTAGTTCCTTCACTGTACATAAGAGAAGGCATATGGCAGCAGAGAAGAACTGCTATGTTCACCATACCCAGTTCTCCCCATTGTTATGGCTTATGAATGAGTGCCTGTCTACACAGGGAAGCTATTGCCAGGCAAGCAATTCACATTCAACCCTCCTATTTAACAGGATTCTTGGGTGGCCATTTTTACAGTGGTTATTAATGGGCTCGCTGTCTCCCAATATAATTTAGGCAAAAACATTTCCAGATTGCTTCCTTATGTAGACAAACTCAAGAAATGAGAGATACAAAGGGAATAAGTTATTTCAGAATTGTTCTCTTAGCTGCATATGAGAAAAAGCCTCAGATAGCTTTGCTGTTTCATATATGATGAATGCTTTAGCAGAGTCGTTTGGGTGAGTTTCTACATGTTCACTCTCCAGTATTATGGAGAAATTCTTTTGGAGAACATACCATAACAGAGGTTCTCAAACTGTATTCTGTGAACCACTGGTGGTCCACGGAGCACTTGCTTGTGGTCCGGGGAGAGCTGACTGGTCTCATGATGCTGGCTCTCCTCTGTGCTTCCAGCTGCTAAATTGCATTAAAAGACAGCTAAAGATAAATTAAATACTTTCCAACAAAGCATTTGGTGTAGTTGCCAAAGGACTGTAAGGCAATCATGAACAAGAGCAGAGGAGATATGTGCAAAGAGATAAGTAGCATTCCCTAAACAAGTCTCTAGAACAAGGTACTGGCTGCCTCCTAAGGAGTTTGAGAACCTCTGCATCAGAGCTCAATTAGAAAATGTGCAGGCCAAATAAAACCAGTTGCCTCAATTTTTGCAATTACATATATTTTGAGGATTCAAATGTTCCTGAAGTTGGTTATCCAATGAAGAGATTTCAATCTACAGCATTTAGATCTCAAGCTGACAAATCATTTTGTTATACTTGAAACCCAGAACCAAAACAGCAAAGCAAATGAAGACAGGACAACATGTTATATGACGATACTGCTCAAGATTTTAAAGTGCACTTACCTCTTGGAGGGTTTCCTACTCCTGGAAGGAAGGCAGAATGCCAGCACTAAGATGTTAAATCTTGCTGACAAACACTCACAAAAATACTCAGCATGTAAAGTAAAGCAGCAAGAACCTTCAGCCTACACCCTCTTGAGGTGCAGACATTGGCAGAGAATATGAACACAGATGCATGCAGTGTCAGGCAGAGGGACAAGCAGAAACAGCAGTTTGAAGAGGGCACTACAAGAATTACAGGTTCAGGGATCCTCACAGCAGAAACACAAGTGAACAAAGCTGAAGGGCATAAAAATGAAAGTATCAAGTGTATGCTTAGAATTTGCACTAGTTTCAATGTGACAACATCTTGCCCTGTTATCTAAGGAGTGGCACATTAAAGGCTGTTCAGTACAGGCTGAAATGGGATTCTGCAGCCTTCCTGCACAGTGTTGCCACTGGACCATGTTCTGGATAATCAGTTTTGCAGGGATGAAGGCAGTTCTAGCCAGGGCCCTGGAGTCATAACAAAGCTGCTTAGAAGCCAGCTCAAGTCTATGTAACAGGTCCATACTCAAATTGCCAATTAACTTCAAGCATGTTAATTTTGTGCTTTGGTAAACAGAGTTAATTGGTGTATGATGCAATATACCACACTTTGAAAGCCATCTCAAAACAGAATGAAGATTCTGACAAAACACACCCAAAGCCACCTTAGAAATCACTGACCATTTACGCTGTATCTCATCATAGTTGTCAACTGCTTCTTTGTCTTGCCATCAGCACCCAGCTGCAACACCCCCAGGACTGATGCAATCCCATGAGGAGAAACAACAACATTGTCCTGAGGCTTAGCTTTCACTATTTGATTGAAGACCTGGATTCCAACATCAGAGCTAAGTTCCTCCAGAGGATAAAAACTGAACTGGGAACATACAGATGTTAACGTCCCAAGAACAAGGAGAAGTGGGAAGTGCCAGTTCATGATTTCTGGTTAGTTACCTGTAACAGAACATGAGGGAAAGTAAAGTTTTCACAAGTACAGCATTTTTACTTTCAACTGAATTTATTTTTTACCTAAGAGCAGGCAAGTCTTGCACATGCTCCACGTACCACTCAGAGCTCTAGCAACAGGACTTACATCCAAGATAACCATAATACAGCTAGATATTATTGAATGTGTGACAGGACAAAAGCCAAAGTTGGGAGACCACCTCCCACCACACACAGTTTTGTGTTTCCATTAAATGGAGTCTTGGCATTTTATTTAAACTGCCCCTCAGGACAAGTGAGTGCTAGGCAGCCTTGTGGTACAGCCCTCATGCACTAAGATGTATGTGCAGCACACTTTATAGATCCTCTTCTGCAGTAAACAGAAGCATGTATACACATGCAAACAGACCTTCTGCTGTGGGAACTTACACCTGCCTAGAATAACACAGTAGCTGCATAACTGGCATTTTCCATAATGGGAATATAGAAGGCAACTTTCAGATTTTAAAATGCAACGTTAAGTTTGGATTTTAGCCTGTACTTTTCCATTTAAGTAAATTCAGCAGCTAACAGAAGTAAGTTCACATTCCATTTGGGCCAATCTTCATCTGCAGATCTAAGACCTAACAGAATTCAGTATCGTTACACCCATGACCTCCTAAGAACTCAGGCACAAGCAGCAGCAACAGTTTGTTCAAGACCTCTCAGCAACTGATTAGAGAACCAAGCCCAAATCTTAAACACTGAAACTACCAGGCTATATTTCCTCCTCATAGAAGTGTATTCAATCCCTTTTTTGTTAGGGCAAACAGGTACGTAGAGGAACAGTCATACAGTAAATCTCCCATTTAATGAAATTAAGTTCCTGCTTGCCTTTGAGAGGTTCAGTGACAACATTCTTATTTTAAGACATTTCAGTTGCACAGTTCACAAGCCCTAACTTACATTTACAGACCAACAAGAGAGCCTGCTCCCCCAGTGAGCTCAGTTTGGTGCTCCAAGATTACACTCATGCGTTAGCCTCTCAAACAGGCTGAGGAGCTAACTAGTTCCCTAGTTCACTGAAGCCTAATCAGACTGCAGAAGATACATAGTTGATTAAAATGTCATTTGCATACCACATGAAAACCCAAAATTGGTGCCTCCTCCCTTCAGCCCGCTGCTCAGCCATGCACACTTGCCCCCCTGGCTCCAGGAGCAGCATTGAGGAAGGGAGCACATTTCAGCAGAGCCTTCACCACCACACACCACAGGAGTGCTCCCTGCCACCCCACAGCCTACAGACATGCTGGAGCAATGCATCAACAGGAAACCAGCTGCTGTTTGTGCAGATTCATTCAATCATCTTTTAATAGCACATACTCCAACTGTGCTAAGACACTTGCAATAACAAATACAGCATTTCCTACACCATTTCAGGGGACAGAATTGGCTTCATCAGTTTGCTGCTGCAGCACAGAATAAACCAAATGCTGAACATGAAATAATGCAGGCATTGAGACATCTTTCTCCCCCAACCCAACTGTTAGTATAGCTGTGACCAGAAGAACCTGTTGGACTGTTTAAAGTTATGCAAGAAAAAGCAAAAAGGCTGCCCTACAAAGCAGGTTAACAGCCCGCCCACTCATTAACAGTCTTTCCCATCAATCTGCCATTCCCTCAAGCAGTTGTGGAGTCACTGAAGGTGACAAAGTCCTTCCAAAGGAGCTCCATACCAGCCATCAACTGGCACTAGTCAAGCTTACTCTGAAAACTAGACTGGCTTGAGCTGCCTGCAGCTGAAACTTGTGGGAGGAAAAGCAAAACGCCAGCAACACCTCACAGAGAAGGTTACAGAGTCACCTCCTGCACCCCAAACCAGTGTCTGCAGCAAGACCCAGAACCTGAAAGGGAACATGAAGCTGTATTTTTCTTCTAAAGGTGTTATGGAATATTCTTAAGTGCTCTGTGATACTAACACAAACAAGCCTCCTGAAATATCTCGTTTTGATGGGAGGGAAGGTAGCAGCTTTACATCGATGGCAAGGCTGTCTTGCCAGAGGCAGGCATGGTTTGGCACTCCAAGAGAAGCTAGGTTTTGGGTTTAAGGCTTGGGTTTTTTTGGTGACTATCTCTTCTCCCTTCCCAGAAACCCAAGGTGCAGTTTAAACAAAAATTATTCCAATATTAACCAGGCTTTTACTTTTAACTAGTACCTTGGCAAATAAAATCCAGAACAACTCTGACAAAACCAACAAAAACCACAGAACTAGTAAGAGATTCTTAGCAGATGCACTCACAAGCAACCAAGCAGTTAATGTTGGTGCAATACAGCCTTGTCCCATGTAGTGATGGTGCCCAGGGATAGTGACAGGCAAGGCAATCAGAACACACAATTTGAGCTGTAATTTGAAAACCTTGCTTTTGATTGAGGCAGCTCCACTGATCCAACCAGTAAACCAGAAGAGACTGGGCTATTTGGAGCCTATGTACCCTTAGCACATTACATTGCCAGAAGCATATTAATAAAGCAAAGGCAGGAGTGATGCTTCTATGAAACCAAATAAAACAATGTTTCATTGCCACTTACATGCTTCATCTGCACAGGCCTAACAAATCAGACATTTTTTTCTTCACCTTTACCACAATATATTGCAGGTCTCAAGCTTTGTAATTCACTGGTGATAGCCCCTGCCAGACTCAGTAACAGCTACCAAGAGCCTTGCATTTTCCCCACATCACATGTGAAGTCTTGCCAAAACAACCTGACTCTGCTCCTAAGGCCACTGCTGCAGGATTTTGGTTTGCATTTTGTTTATTTTGTTTTGTTTTAGGGAAAAACTGTCACCTCCTGCACCTGGTTTCCCTAGATATCTCCATTCTTGTCTATCCTCTCCCTCCTGCTACACCATCAAAGTAGGTTGGTGTCTATTTTGGAGCACAATTTCTACCAGATACCTGCTCAATAAGTGAAGCAAAGTTGTGCAGGGCTCTGAGAACAGGAGAAGAATAAAACTGCTTTTCAGCATTACAGAACAATCACTTCTTGGCCCTGCATAGCTTAACCAGTTGAGGAGCTAATTTCATCTTCAAGCAGAAGTAGCATTCATGTTATTAATGCTTCTGGCACAGATTTCAGTATATTCAACTTCTATGCAGTTCAGTAACAAGAAGTACATTTGCATAACCTGAAAGAAAGCTTAAGTACAGTGCAAGGAGAAAGAAATCCAAAAGGATGTAGGATGTGTAGGATGGAAAACAGTTGACCTGCTATACAGATTATCAACGAGCTTTCAACAAGCTTTCATAAAGCTGAAGCTAAAAACTCAGTTACAGTTAAATTTGTATCTAATGCTTCAGAAAGCCAAACAAAAATACAAGCTAGGCATTTATTTGCCTATGACCTTTACATTTTTACAAAGTTAACTGAGAAGGGGGAAGGTGTATAGGCAAATTCATTTACATAAGTGTGGGCTTTTGAAAGATGCTGGATTATAAAAAATCCCTCAAGGTAGGCTGCCCACTTCTTAGCTGGAGAACTTACAGGAAGGACAACAACCCACAACTTAAACTTCTGAACAGATATTGGAAATATGACACCAACCCAAAGAAATACATCTAGAGAATAATAAAGGAAATATAATTTGTTTTGCAAACCTAGTTCTTAGCCCTAATGCTAAAGTTCCTGAACAAAAGAGACGAGTGTCATGCACTCAGCTGTATGAGTGATGCCTTGGCCATGGCAAATGTACTGACAACTCTATTACTCCACCTGTCCCACTGAACAGCACCATACCAGGTCTTGTACACCATGATAAATTAGTAGTTACTACCTATCTCTAGATGCAGAGCCAAATTCAAGCTGATGCATATTTTTAAATAAGTAGTCCAGTCAAGCACAGGACTTTGGGGAAGGAAGGAGAGGAGCACTGCAGCATGTCATATCTGCACTGCTAGTTCTGTGTTGTTTCATCACAGATGATGAAATGTCTTCAGGCTACCAGTCTCCAGATGACCTCAGCCCCTATCTGGTGCTGCAAACACTAACCCTCATACATAGCAGGCAGCATGCTCAACTCTCATTAGGCTCAGCTACTCAGATCACCCACACAGTTTAAGTTCTTGGTTGAAGTATTATGGAAGTATTTATGCCAACAAAGGGGACATGATGCTTTTGTCCTGCATTTACAGAATGCTTGGTACAAAAGTGAAGTTACTTTAATACTGTTTGATTTGGGTCTATAAAGGCATTTGGTGGCATTGGGAGAAGATATTTCTTCAGCCCCAGGTACAAAAAAGCTGCTGAGCATGGAAATCCTGTTACAGAAGAGAACTAGCTTAGAAAGGACTTTGTTTTCAGACAGCCAGACCAAACTGCTGCTTGTACTCTTCCCAAGAGGAAGGGGAGAAGTTAGCTTGGTTCAAGTTCAGAGGCAAAAACATGAGCTAAAAAAATACCCAGATTGAAAATGTAACTTGGAGAAAAGACTCATCCCAGCAAGCCCAAAGAACACTATGAAGTGAATTGAGGATGAAACAGTGAACTACTTATAGATTTTTAGATACTTATACTGACTGCATGAAGCACTGCACATTAATATTCTGAGACACCTCTGTTTATCTTGAAGCCTGACTTCAACAGCAACAAGGTATAACCCAAAAGTCTCCTTTCTTGCAGCTACAACCTGGATTCTGCAGTTTCTTTAGAGACATATCACACAAGGAAATGTATACACTAAAATTTACTTCTGTGAAGAGCTGTAACCAAAACAGCTGCAACAGCAGCTAAACAATGAAAGTAAAAGCAGAGTCTTGCAGCATTGCTGGTTTCACTATATTGCACCCAAAAAACTCAAAGCCCCTGAGCCCACACAGCAGTTCCTGTGCCCAGAGAAACTATGGCTGGAACAAACATTCAGGGACTTCTGAGATGTTCATTTTTCCTTGTCAGTGCCATCTGTGCTCCTAATTTAAACATCTTATTTCCACTGATGCGAGAGCCCGAAGAAGGCAGTTTCACTTCAGGCATTTAACCAACTCTCTCCAGCGGGACTGAATAAATACTCAACCAAACTTGTTAACAGTCATTTAAGGAGCTGGCTGAGCGCATAGCAATTGTTCCTCCAAAGCAACAAGAACACTGGTTGCAATGGGAAAGTCACATGCTGGGTCTTGTTTTTCAGATTATGCACATTTGGTAGCATATTAAAACACTCAACCTGTCGGTAGTCTTCTCCTCTCCCCATCACAGGTGTTTACAACTCCTCTTCTACCTAAGCTTCTTATATCCTAAAGGTTTTAGCTTCAGTATCTCCTCCTACCTCTGCTATATCTAACCACACTTTGGGGTTTGGAGCAGCGGGACCCACAGTCTGAATACGGGCAACTTCTGAAGTAGCTTCTTCCACACAACAGAACTGTCAAGTGTTTCATCTTCCTCCAGGTTTTCTGGTACATCCTGAATGTTGGGTTTTTGTCTAGTAACTCTACAGTGCTTCCTGCTTTAAAGCAAGGAAAAACTTCCCAGACAACCCCACAGATACAAAAAAAAAAGAGCCACATTAAATCGACATGTCAGGTAACACAAAATATCTAACAAAAGATTTTATTAGTCAACACCTGGAAGGTTTAGTATATGCAGAGCATTACTAAGAAAGAATTATTATTAGCATTTAAACAACTCAGTACTTACATTGCTCTGAAAAGTAGTAAGTTACTGTCAACATGAAATAAACAACTTGTACAGAGATAAGGTGGAAGTCTTTAAAAGATTTTGTATACAAAGATACTGGTCTGACTTCAGACACTACAGCAAACACTGCACACAACTGCAAGAAGTATGGTACTGGTTCTGAGGCTCTCCTCTCCCAACCTTAATCCTTCCTCTGCTTTTTCTAACTCTCAGCTTGTTAGTGCATTTGTGTTTGTTTCAAGATGGACCATCTCCATCTGGAACACCTCCCTTTCAGCTGTCCAACCAGCCTCCCCTGCCAAGGGGGAATTTCCCAGAAGAGTGCCAGCTTGTGAAACTGGCTGGACCCAGACAGTAATCATCTCTTTGTCCAAGCACAGCCCCCACATGAACATAGAGCTTAGTGCTTCTTTATGAAGAGATGTGACCACCACTTCTTGAGAGTTTCTATTTAGCTTGAAGAACAGAGACACAAGCTCCATTTAAAATTTTCTGTAGCCTCACAGCTAGTGTTTCCAGCTCATAAGCCAGACTGATTCTCTCACTACTGTATCTTCTACATCATTTGGTGGTACCTCATGTTAGTTCACTGCATTATGTGAAACTGGTCTCTGTAAAGTTGACCAGAGATAACTTCCCATTTCACCACTCAGTTGTAACCATACTAAAACTGCATAAAGACTATTCAGAGTTTCATGAACATAGGCATTTTTTTATTGTTTGGTTTTACTTCTATCCTTGATTTGTACATAATCTGAAGAGCCAACTTGAGCTCTGTTTCATGAAGCAAATACACAGTTTCCTGATATCACTGAGCAGGGTGCTTAGAGCAGTCTGGGACTTTACAGTTAAACCACCATTTTCAAATTTTATCTACATTCTCTCATGACAGCAGGCTCACCAAGTTTCATGTGTTATTTACTCCTGTATTTAAAGCAGAGTTTCCACAGCCTTCTCCAACATCTATTATCAAGTATTACAGTATCAAGAAGATTAAAGAGAATTGTGGTTTCAATTTGCTTTATTAAACAGGTAGTTTTGTAGATCTTACATTCTTTATGCAATGTGGTTATTTTAACATAATGAAGAAACAGCATGGGACAGTCAGCCCATCATGACTAATGCTGCAGAACCAGTTTCCCAAAAAGACACAGCACAGTAGTGTTTCACAACATGGCAGTGAAACTATCTTCTTGATCTGGATTCACTCCAGTAGAGTGAACAACGGTTCGATGATTAAAGCATTTGCCTAAAACTTAAAATGGAAGATTGGGTTATAGAACTGTTAAGTTTTGGGGGAAGAAAATCTGTGGAACTACAGCTCCTTCATTTACTGTACACACACAGTGCTCATTATGCAAATACAGGCTCATTAAGAACCAAAGGCAAACCTACAGCATTGCAAGTTCCCATCAATACAGTTCAGGTTATTAACTCTTTGGTAATCAGCTGCATAAATACAGATTTATGAAGTAACTCCACAAGATTACCAGTGGCTGGTGTCTATAAAGGTACCTCACCACCCCCGTTACCTTAACCCCCACTTCTCCTATGGTATTTGACCTTCTTAATATTCTTTAAGGAATAAAAGGAAAACCCTGTGACCTTATTTATTTCCACTTGCTGCAGGACTCATCCGATACCAAGACTCTCACACCTCTACACCCCTGCAGAGCAAAGTGAAACATGTTCCTTCTCTCTGCAGGTAAATTTTAACCTGCTGTCCAGTGACACGTGCCCCATCTCTTGCACATACCAGACTAGGAGAGTAGAAATAGCCTTGCTAAGAGGGCTTCATGGCCACTCTGAGACTGTGTGGAAAGCAGTTCTTGGAGCAAGTTGAACATCAATCAACTTCCCAGTACACATCCTTTTTCAGAAGGGTTAGGATACTAGCATCTATAACCCTCAGACTTTGAGAGCTGTTAAGTAAACCTTTACAAAAATCTTTGTAAAAAGTAACAGAAGCTAAAGATACAGAATTGAGTCCTCAAACGAAGAAAGCATGTAATTTGCTGCAGATGTTTATTATGTTTAGATGCATGTTGTTTACCTTCAGATTCCACACCTTTTAGATTGAGTTTACAAAAGAACCATGTGTACTTCCTATTAAATAAGCCAAGTTCCCATCATTCCACACCCCATAGTTCAGTCTGGGTCTACAGAACAACTGAAAATGGGGTTTTCTATGTACCAATAATATTTTTATACTTTTAAGAGGATGAGAGAGACAGCAGGATGTATCAGCCACATGGTATCTAACCAAAGCCTATGCATGCTTTGGTTACATGCCCAACTGGTAACAAGAGACAGGTTTTAAGTCTTTCAAGTGGCCTGTAAGAAGCTCCACTTGAAAAAATGCAACTAACTCGATATTACCAAGTTTTTACTTAGTCTTCTTCCTACAAGAAATAAGGGTATGGTAATAACAGTGCTGACAGTTCTGCAAAGTTACATGGTTGTATTTGATACACAAAAAATAAAAATACATTGGAACAGCTCCAGTATTCTGTTCATAATAAGAACTTTTATGAGAACTCATACAACAGATATCCAAGACCTGAAACCTAAAGTATTTGTATCTAGCGAATGCTACCAGCTGACAAAACACCAAGAGATCAGAAACACTGTTTTATCCATTTACTTCATTTGTGGTTGGAGATCCAGAGTGATAGGTGACTAACCTTTTATTTGCTTATTAATCATGCTGTACAACATTAATAATCAACCACTTCCTGTCTGCAAGTGAGTTTAGAAACTCTGTTCTCATCTGAAATACTACACAACAAATATAACTTTTAAAGTGTAGTGTAGCCAAGCATAATAAATGTATTAATATTTAAGATTTTAAAAGCATTATTTTCTGTCTTTAGGACAGAAGCTTGCAGAAACATCAGTTACTAGTTTTCTAGTAGACTTTTCTCAACCATTTCAGAACTAGCTTAAACATTACCCAAAAAGGATAGGAATATTGACATTTTTCTTTACAGCATATAGAAATTTACTTACATTCATCTTCCTTGCCTCCCTAGCTTCAGAAGCTGAACCAGCCAACCACAGAAGCATCAGAAGGCACAGATGCTGCAATGATGCAGAAATCACACCCAGTAAGAATGCAAGAATGAAGAATTGTGCTGGGAACACTAACTATAACAGACACCTCTGCAGCCTTCTGCAAGAAGACTCACATTAACCAGTTAATAAGAGAATTAACAGCTATTTAGAAGACCTGTATCTAAGAAAACGTGCTCTTCTCATTCATCTTGCCTTGCTTCCAATTAATCTCACTGGCTTTACTACAGTTTTCTGGAAAGGCAAGACCTACATTTCCATAGAAAAAAGGAACAGCTATATATGAACTTTGCACAAGATTCCTGCAAGACTAGGTCATGGCCTGGTATTATTAAACCATCTGATTCAGTTCAGATTGAAAGTTTGTAGGCTGAGTTGTGAGCTGCATTGGCCGAGAAGCCTCCACACAGCATCGCTATTTCTGTAACAGATGACAAACCTCGGCAGAGGAAGCAGGCAATTAGCTGGGAAAGAGGCCTCTTAAGCTGGGCTGCCAGAGCAGCTGGAAGCCTCAAGCTTCCTTCATTGCTGAGAAAGCTCCATGAGCTACTCCTGGAAGAGGAAGTATAGAGCAAGATGGAGATGTACTGCTAAGAGGTAAATCCAACAACTTCCACATAAGATTTATTATATTGCTTAAGGATATAAACTAAGAAGGTAACATATTGTGAGAGGAAAACTTGTTCAGTTCTCCTCTTGTTTTTGTACCTATAACCTGTCAGAGCCAAGGACAGAGACTGCCTCTCTCCTATGAAAACAAGAAACCTCAAAAGCCACTCACAACCTTTGGCCAGCACAAGTTCAACAATTCAGACCAGATGACACAGCCATCTCAGAACCAGTGAGGACCACCACTAAATACCACCATGCCCTTCTGCAGGAATAGGTGTTTAAAGCTCAAGTTGTTAAATAACAAAAGCATTTAAGAAAACAAAGCTTGGTCAAAACTACATAGCTGATGAACATGAATTCCTATCATTTGCACATCAGCTGAGCAAAGAGAGCTACGATGTATCACATTTCTCCATATTGTTGCTGGAGACTCCAGCATGAATTATGACTGTGGCTTACCGTCATTGACAACTGTTATTTCTCACAAACAGTTCCTACCTGCTTGCTGAAGTCACGACATATGCACAGCCTTGAACAGGGGTTTTCAGAACCAGTCTTGATACATTCCGTAATTGTTCTCACAGTCCCAAGATACCAGAAAGAAATTCAGACCACTGTTTCTAAAGCCCATGAAAAGAGCAGGAGGTTGCCCAAAGCACACTGTTTATTTACATCATGTTGCTGAGTATGGTCAGCAAGACAGACTTTTCACCATGGGGAAATGAATCCACAGGATGAATATGCTTTCATACTTAAACCATTTGGTGGCATATTTATCAGACCCCAGCATGAGTCACCTCCTGATTTCAGCCTGGAAATATAAAAAGCATCTTTCTGGCTATTAAAGGTGAACACTACACCACAGACAAGATGCAGTTGCTGCCAAAATGCTTGTTTCCAAAGACCCTGCTCAAGATGTGCTAAAGGATACATAAAGCATTTCATTTAGCACGTAAGTGTGTTTCAAGGCCATGACAAACAGTTCAAGAAACTCATACTAGCAATGTCAGTAAAACTGCCTCATCCTCTTCCTGTCCATGATCACTGGCTCCAGCTTCATCAGTGACCTCTTCTGTGCCTGCAGAATTATTCATATAGTTGAGTTGTGAACTAGACTCCAGTACTGAGGAGACAGGAAAAAGCAGAACACAGGACAGCTTTTTCGCACAGCATGCCAGCCTAAACGTTTGTGTAGCTGCAGAATGCTACTGCCTTTATTTCCATCTTTCTGGTCTCTTCTCCCCCCTTCATTTCAAACAATGCAGAGGAGAAACATGTGAGATGTACATGACAGTACATATTCAGCTTTGTGTTTTCATACACTTTCACATACTTTAATAAAAAAAAAACAATTTATCTTTTCATAGTTCTCCAATTTACACTCTTAATCTTTAAATTCATACATAGGCAATTGGGAAAACTGATGGCTCAGCATAAAACCATGACACCATACTACCTGCTCTCCAATGCTAAAGAGACAATTCTTTACATCACTCTGCTTATTCAAATGTTTATGGTTAGTACAGGTGCACTGAATTACATGGTACTTACAGGGTAGTACTTTGCTGTAAAACACAATTTGTAAGTGATATCACTGACAACTGGGAGGATGCCTGGAGGGAGGCAAAGATGACTGTATCCAGCAACACTTAACAGATCAGTGATGATTAATCCATCTTTTCCTTGTCTTCCCACAGATAAAACCCTTTGACCCTAAAGAATAGGAGAATCCAGTTAACAGACCAACTAACTGGAAATGTTTTGATGATGAGGCTGGATTTCCCCCTAATAACTATTACAAAAGCATACTCTCTCTGGCATGCTTGTGATTAAGCAATCCAAGCAGTCCAGACAACCCTTACGCCAGCTTTCAGGAAAAGCCTTCCACTGAGCCTCAGCTTCTTCAAGCATGAGCACTGCAGGTTACCTAGCAAGAATCAAAAGCTGCAACCAGCTGCATAAACCACAGATACTGAGTCCACCACCACAGTAACACAAATAACAGTCTCCTAGAATCACTTAGGTTGGAAAAGACCTTTAAGATCATTGAGTCCAATGTCTGACCCTACTCTACCAAGTCCAGCATGAAGCCATATTCCCAAACGCCACATCTAGACAACTTTTAAACACATCCAGGGATGGTGACTCAACCACCTTCCTGGGCAACATGTTCCAATGACTGACAACCCTTTCAGTGAAAAAGTTCTTCCTAATGTTTAGTCTAAACCTCCCCAGGTGCAGCTTGAGGCCATTCCCGCTTGTTCTATCACCAGTTACTTGTGAGAAGAGACCAGTACCTACCTCTTTACAATATACTTTCAGGTAGTTGTAGAGGGTGATGGGGTCTCCCCTTAGTCTCCTTTTCTTCAGACTAAATAGCCCCAGTTCCCTCAGCCACTCCTCAGAAGACTCATTTCCAGCCAGAGGTCCCTCTGAAGCGTTCCCTTTACTGTAGAGCTACGCAATTTAGACACATCTCCATTTTAAATTCCAGCAATGAGGTGAGGTGGTTATTTATATACATACACACACCTCAGTCTAGTCTAAAAATGCCCAGTGCAACTTATCAGGCTCCCTGCTTGACATTTCTCTGTGTAGCAGTTTGCTGTTAAGAAGCTTCAGGACTGGAACACGTCTGGCTGTGCAATTTAGAAACCCACAGTAAAAGTCTCTGCATGCCACTAAGACATGCTATTCTCCTGGTTGTCAATGACAACACCAAACAGAAGCTTCAGCACTTACGTGCACACCTTGAGACAAAACCCACTGCAGATCTATATTGTTCTCTTTTTTGTACTTCCATGAGTTTATATGACTTTCCACATAAGGTACACAGAGCTACATCTAGACAGTTGTCTATACTGATAGCCATATCACCATCTGAAGCAAAGAGGAGTTTTTATAACATCCTGATGCCCAGGTAGCAGATGAAAGGTTAGCATCCAGATAAGCAGCTTTTAAGCATCTTAAGAGCACTGACAAAATTTGCTGACAGATTGTCTGGCATACAACTTGTCCGTAATTTTAAATAAACTGTAGATTAGCATTTATTACTCCAAGTTTACTTCTGTGCCAAAAAGCTGCTATTCTCACAGATTTAATCACACCTCATTAAATGCTAAGATTCCAAGCTAGCACATCTTATACGTATTTTAATCATTCTGCTTAATCATCCTGCCTTTTTATTTGCACTGGTCTTCACCCTACACACTTTTAAAGGTTCATCACATCATCCAGCAGCTGCTCGTGGATTTCTACAGCTTCTCCCCCCTTCTTTGAAGCTTCACAACAGTACAGCTGTTTACACCTACATACATTTTGTGAATAGCCTCTACAAAACCAGGTTTCTAATTAATTCCTGTAGAAAGCAGTGAGTAAGATGTTGGTAAATGCTCACACAAGTGACAGTGAAGGGAGAAGAGGAAGTAATTTTTCACTGCAATGAAAAAAACCGAATCAGTCTACCAGGTTTCTCTTTCAGGAAGTTGCCCAAGAAGGCAATTAAAACTACAGAAACTAAACCACATTTCAGAATCATGCGCAGGTATGGTGAAGGGGGAGAGAAATATCTCACACTGAAGCCTCTAATCCATAAGCCAATATTCTTTAGCTTTAAGGGAAATGTGCCATTTTAAAACCTACTTGTTAGCAAAATGGTATTTCCAAAGGTGTTACTTCGCTCTGAAGATTCCCCTGCGTTGCACAACACTGACCCAAGATAAGGAACACCATTTTGGACAGGAGACAAAAAACTCCCGAAGTGTACTTAGCATTTCCAGACCCTCCCAGAACTCGCTACATGAAGCACGCTCCCACTTCAAAAGAGAGCCAAGGTAAGAGTTTCAGCTCTCCGGTTCTCTGCTTCAGCATTTAGTGCCACCAGCACTCGATGAATTCTGTTTCAGTAACACAATATATACACCCTTTGCTCCCCGAACTGCAGCTGCTGTAAAGCCTCCCCTCCCATTTCTCCATCACTTCATACGTAAAGAAAAGCTCAGTTAGTAGCTATTTGCTGATTTTATTATTATTATTTTTTCAGTAGAAGAAAAGCAAGCTCCCTCTCACACCGGACAGGAACCACTACCGAAGTTATCAGCTTCCAGTTTTCCAGCCGATGCTCGGGACGCGGGAGCTCCCGCAGCTGAGGGAGCCAGCCCGGGGAGCCGGCAGCAAGGAGAGCAGGGGCTCCCCACCGGCGCCGGGACACCAGCCTGGAAACCCGCCTCTTGGGGGGTAAAACAAACAACAGCTCCTCGCTTTCTTAAAAAACCCAACCAGGACACGAAACTCACCGCGCCAGAAGCGCCCGCTCCCGCCACAGCGCCCACGCAGCCGGCACCGGGAATCTCGTGGGAGCAGGCAGCAGGCACAGCCCACCCAAGAGCCCACCGGCACCAGGACAACGCGTCCGGACCGACCATTCGCCCCTGGTTTGTCAACAGGGAAACTTTGGTTCCTCCCCGCGTGACGCCCGGGCCCCTCCCTCCTCCGCCGACCGCCAAGCGGGCTGCCCCGGCGCCCCAGCCCGCCCCACGCCCTCCGGTAGCCCCGCTGCCGCACGACGCGGGGCCGACCAGCCCGCACGCACTCACCTCCCCGCAGCCGCTCCCGCGACACGCACCCGCAGCCCCGCTCCGCGCCGCTCGGCCGGGGCGCGGCGGCCCCGCCATTTATAGGGCCCGGGGCGCCCCGCCCCCCGCAAGCCACGCCCCCGCCACAAGCCCCGCCCCCTCCTGCCGCCCAACGCGGGTGGGACAGACCTGGCCCGGTCCCGCGTCCCGGCCCGGTCCCGCTTCCCAGCCCGCCCCACGGTAGTAGGACCCGCTGTGCTGGGCGCGGGCGGCCGCGTCCCCTCGCCCCAGGCCTGCCCAGCAGCAGCAGGCTGTGCCCCTGCCCCAGCCACCCTTCCGAGCCCCTCCAGCCGCTCCCGGGGCGCGGGGGGAGGCACCGGCCACGGCGGGGAGAGGAGGAAGCGGAGGCAGCTGTTGTGGTGCCCGCGGGGGTGAGGCTCAGCCCTGCAGGACTGCTGAGGGGTTAGCGAGGGGACGGAGACCACCGAGGCCAAAGCCTGAGATGTGCCCTGACAGCACGAAGCCCCTTCCCGGCAGCGGCGTCGTGGGAGATGGGAGGATTTTGGCTGAAGGGGCATCTCCCACCTCCTCCGCCTTCCTCCCACTCCCCGCAGCTGTGACCGCTGCTCCCTCCTGCTCGCAGGACAAGGAACATGTGCCAGCGGCCCAGGGACACCATCCCTCGTGTGGCACCAGGGTTTTGCTCTTACGAGCCGTGTGAGGGGGGGTGTGAGGGAGCCGAGCTGCCGCTCCAGCAGAACGGCACGGGCACGTCAGTGAGACAGGAAAGAAATGAAGTCCTGGGAAAACACATGTGAATCATAATGCTGACTGACAGCCCTGGAGACCTCTGCTGACAAAGCACAAGAGCAAATTTCCACTATTCGTACCAAAACGGTGCTGCAGACAGCCCCAGAGAAACAGGCAGAGCGTCGGTCTGGGCAAGGACAACACTGCCTTGTTAAGTCATCCTTTCTGCTCCTGTTTTCCAAAGAATTTCTCATGTGTGGCGCAGTCCAGCTTTGAAGAGACAGGACAAGTATGTAATAAACCACATTTCTTCCCTCAGGAGTTTGGCCTCTTCTGGATAAAAAAAATCAAAACAACACTCATACCCTGGTGTGAGCCAGAGCAGCAGTGGTGGTGGCCGCTGTAGGTCTTTAAGGTGGAGAGCCTCGTGCCCACCAAGGGGGGCTTGCTTTGTGGAGGTCCCCTGTGCCTGGGCGAGCCCCAAGTGCTGGCAGGCAGGGTGAGGGAGGTGGCACAGCGTGGCAGCACGTGGAGGCAAGGAGGCAGGGGAATTTGGCTGAGACAAGACGCTGGCCCCAGCAGGCTGGGCTGTCAAGGAATGGTTTCTTCGTGGGCATTGCCAGCTGAGGTGGACGTCTCAGCTTTTTACTGACTAGCACAATTTTACTATTGTAATTAAAAACTATCTTCTTTTCCCAAAATGCTTTATACCATCATTTCTATAAACATCAGTCTGTTTCTGAGTTGAGATTAGAGATAATTAAAACCAGTAACAACAACGACAAAAAATCTCACCTTTTGCATGACTTTTCATATGAGCGAGGACCTCCTTTGAGTGTCCATTTTCTCTCATGGATGAAGACAGAAAGCTATTTAGACCACATCAGATCTCCTGCCCAACTGCTTAATGTCATGAAAACCACATGGAAAATGTTATTGAGTGGTTTTGGGAACTCTTCGGTACAATCTGGTTTATGGAAAGGAGGCAGAAGAACCAGACCATGAGTAGCCAGCTGTACCCAGATCTTGGGACAAGAATCCTGGTTCTACTCCAAAAGGCTGAAGACCTTTGCAGGTGCAAACTTAGTAAGTCTGTCTTCAATTAGAAAGAGGACTGGGAACTTACGTTCCAAACAAATCACTATGAAATAGGCTCAGTTTTGATTATACCCAGTTTGGGCAGCACATTTCCAATCCAGTAAGAGTTGCAGCCAAAAGGCAATGCTCTTCTTCCCTTTTCTTCTAGCCACATAGTCCACAGCAAGCAGCTGGAATAGCTGTGGACAACTGCCTCTCTCTCAGGCAAGAAATCACTGTTTCTCCTCATTTGCAAATGGTTTAAGTGATCAAATTTGTGCCAGTGAAACAGTTAACTAGTCACATGTTTTGGAAAAAGTGAGGCATTACACTTATTAAGAAGGTAATACCAGCAAAGGACTCATTTCTAGAAATTCAAGCATCAGGCAAAAATAGTTGAAGTCAAGAGGAGTTTGGGGTGAAGCTGCATGAAATTGACTCACGCATTTTAACAGCTGCCAAAAGAGGAGCACTTAGGTCCCCTCCTTTTTCCCCTACTTCTTTGAGTGTCTTAGGGTCCTTATGTGATCAGTCTCATCCTGGCAGGGAAAAAAAACCCAACACTGAGCACTTTTTTCCATAATTTATTCTCTGAAAGAGCCTTCTGAGGGGCTTGATGAACGCTGAACCCACTGGAACAACAAAGTGGCCAGACCTACCGCAGCCAGGAGCAACACTGACTTAGACCACTAGAGAAACTCAGCCACAGGAGGCATTGCAGATCTGGCATGGAATCCTTTAGATGGGGGCATGTGGGATACAGTTGGTTGCTAGTGGAATTAATTTCATAGACATGCACCTATGTACAGAGATTAAAGATGCATTAATGATAGCAAAATTCACTGACAAGTTGCATGTGCCGTGAGGCTATGCTTAAAAGCACAAGGGTTCTTCAGATGTCTTCTCAGCTTAGAAGGGCAGATTTCAAACTGTACATCAAGTTGCTAATGAGGATACAGGAAATCTCATCCATTTTTTCCACTTGGAGCGAAAGATCTCTTCCCACAGAGGGAAATGTTGATGTTTCCCTCAGTGATTGAGGCTTAAAGAGGAAGCTGACAGGCAGAGAGTCGTGGTGAAATAGAAAAACTGGCTCCAACACAAACAAGCCTAAGCTTGACAAAATAGGCTGTAGTTTTAACTAGCAACTTAGGAGAAGACTTAGGCAGAGGCCCGTAATGAAAACTACTGCCTTTTGATGCCAACATTTTTAGAGCACCATTTCTCAAGCAATTCAGGTTGGAAATCCTATATAAAAGTAAAAGGAACTTCACAATTCCCAGAGATGTTTTATAATGCTGAAGTAAAAAAAATTATGGTAAAAGTGATAAGCCTGTAAAATTTATTGTTTCATGTATGGTTTTGTCAGGTTGCCAGGACAATGGTGCTGCTATATGAAGAGTGGAAAAAATGACATTTTCTTTGCTTTAAATTGTTATAAAATTTTCAGTGCTTTACAACCCCCCAGATGGTTTCTATAACTCCCTCTGGGGTTGCAACATATTGACTGAGAAATACTGATTTATATAGCAAACTCCACTCTCTTCTCATTGCTGGCAGAAATTACTGCTTTGTATATGTGTGTGGCTGAATATAAATAAAAGCCCAACAAATGATGAGATCTGAGGCAAAATCCACCACCTGGCAGTACATTAACTCAGGTGAATTTCCCTAAATTTACACTGGTGTAAGTAAGAGGAATATTTGGCCCTAAATCTTTTAGGTGGGCTCTGGATTGAGGGTTAAATGCTTGCACTGTTTCACCCTGCAGAAACAGCAGATTGCCAGCTGCTTTTATGGATGGTGGGAATAGGGAAACATTTCCGATCAACAACTCTCCTGTTTACTTATTGGCTTTCATTGTGGTTTTTTTGGTAGACAATTATATTAGTATGTAATGTGTATCATCAGAAGGGTGTAAGATGATTCTTACTGAATGGTGGCTTCCTAAAGTGCGTTGGAATCCAGCAGTGAACCATGAAGAGCTCAAATCCCTTGAGTGATGAAAGCCGTGCTCTTGCCCACAGATCATGAATGCTTGGCCTGGTGGCTTGGCTTGCTGGGTGACTCTGGCCACTGCTGAGACTGGGTACAAAACACCGTGGTGCCCAGTGCTGTGCTGCAGCACACAGTGGGGAGGAGGCAGTGCTCTCTTCATCCCATACCTCAGGGGTTAGGTGTTCATTTAGAACATAGGCACTCCACCAAGGGCAGAACAGTTGCTGGTGTTCCCAAGAGAGGTCTCCAACCACCTTGTTGGCTTTTCTGGAGTGAGAGAGAGCTCTTAGACTCTCGTGTTGGTGCCTTCCTACTTTTCATGAAAGAATAAAAAATGTATTTGATGAGGCAGAACGAAAGGAAGTGCATGGCAAGGTAGCTTCATATTCAAGTCATCCTTTGGGAGGGTGGGGACTGCAGTTCCACTCCTTGCTTGCAAGGCAGAATATTTTGTATTTTAAATTAATCAGCCAGTGGATACAAAATATGAACGACCCTTGAGCAGGGCAGAAAACAACTGATAGCCGAGTCCTCAGTGTTTCCTCTGCTGCTTTGCATTGCAGTACCTCAGTCGCTTCTTGGTGCTGAGCCTTAACCCGTGCCCATAGCTTTGCCAGGGTAAAAGCAGAACTACTGCACTAAACTGTCCGACAGTTTTCAGTTTGCAGATTATAAAACCTTTAGATGAAGAACCTTCTCTGCCAAGGCACGCATGCAGCTCCCAGCTCCTTCAGCCCCCATCTCAGCTGAAGCCATCTCACACAAAAGTTAAGAGAAGGCAGCGAGCTGCTTCCAGATTACCTTGGGTTTCTGTGTGGATTTGTGGCTAAACCCCATCAGTAAAGCTGCTGCTTAAGTTTTTGTATTGAGTGTTTAAGCTGTAGGACCCAAGTGTCTAGAGCTGGCAAAGCTGTCTTGTTGTCAACTACTTCTTCTCACTTGGACAGCTGTAAAAAGAGCAGGCAGTATGAACAGCTCCAGACCTGAAAGAAGGCAGCAAAGCAGAGTTGGCAGAGGGAAAAAAGCACGGGCAAATCAGAAGTAGGAGCCTGAAGCACAAACAAAGCAAGTGGCAGCCTTGAGGCTGGCTTGATGGAGCAGAACTGAGCCACTGGCCAAGGCATGGCCTGCTTCCCGAGGCCAGGACAGGCGTATGTCGGTAACAGGGTCAGCAGAGAGGGTTGATATGAATGCATGCCAGGGTTTTTTTGGCTGAAGTTTGTGTGTTACTCCAAGCTGGGAATGCCACCATTTGCTATTGTAAATACCCTATTCTAAAACATGGGCTCTTGCACTCCGTTGAAGGAGGAAAGATCTCATCTGCAACTCCTCAGTGCCAGGAGAGCACAGTACTGCCCGGTCAAGCCTAAATTACCTTCCCTTGCTGTAGGCAGGATGCAGCACTTAAACTCCTTTGACATGCATTTCCTAGAGATGAATGGCAATTCCCTCCGTGGCCCATCATTTACTATCAACATAAAAGAAGAAGATTATTAGAGTGGGGAACTGCCCGCTCTTGCTATATATAGTGCCCTGTCTGCTCAGCCTATAACATTTTGCTATTCAGCGGTAAATAAAGCTCTAAGGAGGGGAATAAAATGGGGAATGAAATGAAAATCAAACTCAGAGAAGCTGCTGTAGAAAAGCAGGCCAAAAAAATTAAAAAAGAGCACACTTCCAGAACAGACAGGAATAAGCCTTCTACATGGGCTTAAAAGCAGAAGGTGGCATTAATGGAGCACATCCCACCACCTTCCTCGCAGTCTGGGGCAATGTGGGGCTGCAGCCTTTGGGGTCTGCCTGCAGAAAGTGAATAAATCAGTCCTTCTGGCTGGCTCCTTCTGCCTGGCACCTGCCAGTACGGTCTGACGTGAAGACTTCCAGCTTTATACCTAAAGGAATTCTCACATTTATATTTCAGCAAGTGCTGGGAGGCCGCATCTATTTCTTTTACATATACATATTTAAATAAATTCAAATTTCTTCCTCTTATGAATCATCGTATCATCATGAGTCACTGTCTGGACTTATTAGCTTAAACTCCACACAGTACACACTTGTAAGGAGAAATAAATAAATAAATAAATGTGCCTTGACTACTCCACTTGTAGTTGGGTATCTTGTAGCAATGAATAGAATAGAATTTTCTAGCAACTGTCTTGTGAGAAAAAGTGGAGTAATTCCCATTTTACAGAATAGTAGTGGAGGTGAAGTGGTCAGTCTGTGGCTATCCAGGAAGTCTGTGGAAACGACCCCAGATCTGTAGTGTTTCAACATAATTGCTAACCCATGGGATCAGCTTCTTCTAAAAACAGATGGAAAAGCGATGCATAAAGGAAAAAGAACAAAGAAAGGGGTTTGGTTTGGTTTGTTGCCAGTGAAGAGTAAAATAAGAAAGCCATTAACAAAGCATTTTTTCATGTGATTCAAATTAGACCAGCCATAATGGCTGAAGACAGTTTTGCTTTTATTCTTTTTTCCAGCGATATTTTCAAATTTGGGAGAGTTTTTCATTGTTGTTTTGCCATTCAACATCAACAAGTTGAGTTTGGTGCCACCACCGGAATGGTTCCCTGCAGAATGTCCCCAGTAGAGGAAATACATTAGTACATTTTAAATCTGAGCCACATTAGTGCAACTTTTCTTATGCTGGGAAACAATTTATCTGGAGGAAGTGCTCTCCAACAAATGAAAAATGAATTTTATATTGCAAACTCATGAAGTTCACTGTTTTGTTTTGGGTTTTTTTCAGGAGTAAGGAATGAGCGAAAACAAACAAACAAAACCTTTTGGACAGGAACCAAACAGAGGCATAAAACATTAGTTGGGCTTTTAGCCAGGAGTTACTGGGAGATCTATGGTCTCGATGAGTTTTTGGTCCTGCTCTTCAGGAAACACACAATACAGAGTTTTTTCAAGATAATTTAATGATAACAACTCAAGGCATTTTGGTTACTAGCTGTAGGTTTCTTTCTTACTGACCCATTCTTGTGGAAACCTGGCCTTGGCTCTGCATTCTGCCTGAGCCATTTGTTTTTAGATATTATTTTCTTTGGTTCTTTCAAAGTGAAAAAGAAGAAAAGAGGTGATAGGGAATATATAAAAAAACAAGCAACACAATATTTTCAAACTTGTAGTCTCTCTATTTGCTGTTTTAGAGCTTCTTTTATCTGAAAATTCTTAAACTTCAATTTTACAAAGAAATATTTATAAAAGAAGTGTTTTCAAAATGTGCTTTCCTGCCAGCCCAAATGAATGCTTTCTGCTTAGCCATTTTTCCAAGACTACCTGGGTGTTTTCATACTCTCACGTCACAACACAATACAGAGTGATCAGCTCACACTCTGAGAGAGCATCACATGAAGGCACCGTGCACCCAATTGCAGAGTTTGGATCTGTTCTGTTCCATATACTGAATTCTGGGATATGTTTGCATCATCTATTTGCAGGAGTAAACCACAGAGCCTAGAAGGGAAGTTTATTGTGATAAATAATGGGAAGTTGTAGAGGTGGGGCAGTTAGCACTATTTCCTGCATTTTATTGATAGGGAAACAATAAAAAGCTAATATTCTCCCCAGAGATTTACAGATAAAGACTTCAGATTTTTCTTAGGGGTTTTTTAATGTATGTTTTTTTCTTGTTTTTCTTTTCTTTTCTTTTCTTTTCTTTTCTTTTCTTTTCTTTTCTTTTCTTTTCTTTTCTTTTCTTTTCTTTTCTTTTCTTTTCTTTTCCTTCCCCCTTTCTCTCCCCCACTTCAGTGACTTTTCAGGCTAACAAGTACTTTGTATTCTCTGAAGATAAGTTCTAAAGGAAAACCCTATATTCAGCTCAAGAATATTAAATTAATTTAGATGACTGTTCTCTTTGAGAAGCCTGTAGAGACGAACAAGGTTCAGGGTTTTGATTTTAACCTGCTTGGATGAAACAGGCTGCTGCTGAGCCTGAGAGAGCATGTCATTGGCCTCCTCAGCCAGTCTAAAGTACAAAGTTAATAGTCCAGAAGAGAAATGCTATGGCTTTGATTCCCCGAGGGTTCAAACCCCTGTCTGAAACAATTAGCAGCTGCAGCCTGTAATCACTTGCCATTCAGGCAGGAAGCAAACCCAGCAGTGGGCAGCCAAGGTCCAATGCAAATGTACCTTGCTCCTGCCTCTCTGCCCTGCCCTGGCTTCTCCTTTGGAAAGCACAACAGCTAGCCCCCAAAAGCAAGCCTTCCAGCTTTCTACCAGAACATACTTCCCTCCCCAGAAGTCAGTTAGACCTGACACCCTAGCTAAAGCTCAGTGTCTGCAGTTAACTCACCCTGGCTCAAAGCAAAGACTAACTTCCAAGTTTGCAAGCTGGAGTACTATTCACAGGGAATCCTTCTCAGCTCATTCTGCCAAAATGGCATAGAGGATGGCAGATCAGGCAGCCTTTGGTTAAAGTAAAGGTTTCTTGCCTTTCAAATAATTAACATACTTCAGGTATTGTTTTGAAAACCCTGTAATTTCTTAGCAACATGTTTCGTACTTTCCTTCTGGTCTCTTTATTTTGCTTCCTGCACTTAAACTCTAATGATTTTCATGCTAATGATCTTCAGCTTCTGTTGCTTCTGTCATACTGTTCATACCTTCTCTTAGGTCTCCAGGGCTTAGCAATTAAACACTCAGCTCCAGTTAAAAGGAAGTTTTAAATAGATATTTTATATATATAGATATATTACTTATTTTATATGCCAGTGCCTATTGATAAACATTATTTGGAAACACATTTTATCCTATTTTCTATTTTCCCAATTTATTTCTCCACTTACCACCCCCCTTTGGTGTGTTTCATTCCTCAGTGTCTGGAGTTTGCCCACTGCCTTCTACATTCCAGCACCAGCTTCTTCCAAGACTGATGTCCTTTCTGCTTGGTAGGAGAGATTCAGTTTAACTTTCCTCACCTATCGTGTAGTCCAGACACTCCCCTGAGTCAGTTTGTGCTGCAACAACAACAAAGACAAGATTATCGGGTTCAAAGGTTTAAGAATTAAGGCGTATCACAATCATTTGAGAGATAATGGAGAAGGTCCTTTCTCCCATCTGCTTCTCAGAGCCAGAGTTCAGGCTAACAATTTCTTAAGTCATAGTTTCTGCAGTTTATGAAGGTTAAGTTTCTGAAGGCAGAAGCAGACCAAATGGTTCACAGTTCAAAGCGCTTTAGGTGCTACTGCAGCCAAACTGATGTAAGCCCTGACTGAAGCTCAGATATACTGCATCTGCTCAGGTCACTGCTCACAGAGAATGATACCACAAGGACAAACACAGGGAAGTGGGGGACAGACAGGATGCTGAACCACTTCCCAGGCATCAGCCTGCCCATTCCCATGGGATGCGGGTGTTGCGGATGGATGCAGCCCACGAGCTTGCCCTGTGGTTAGCCTCTGCCACAGCTTCCCATCCACTTCATGTATTTCTGGCCCTTTTGGTGGCAGTGGCAGGTCAAGCCCTGGCTGGCTGGCCAAGGCCAGCCCCTGCTGTGGGCAGACCTGCCTCTGCCAGTCTCCTTCCCTGCTGCACCCACACAAACTCCATTTCTTTCTGAGGCTTTGGCAGATGGATCCAGTCATGAATCCTAGCATCACTAGGAAAGCTAAGGAAGATGGTCAGACTGTTCCAGGCTGGGACCCTCTCACTGTGCCAGAAGGTAGGAGGCTAGACAGTTACACCAGCCGATGGCTCCCTGTAGAAGCAATTAAGTGAGCTGGAGTCATCTTGTGAGTCTAAACAGCTCTGGGAGAGCACATTTCCCTGCCAAGCCTGGACCTCTGGCTAGTGCCCGAGCACCAGGAGTGCCCCTCCCTGAGCAGAGGATGTCGCTGCAGTGATCTGTCTTGCTGTGGCTCTGCAGACAGCGACCATCATTTCCACAGCTATCATGAGTGCTTGGAGATATGTTACTATCTCCAAACTGTGTCCACTGTCTGCATTTTGAAACCATATGTAAGCTGGTGGGCTCATGAGATAGCCTAAAAAAACCTCAGCTCTGCAGCAAAGTCTCTCTCTCAGGATCTTCCTTGGGTCAGCAGCTTTTCACCTCAAGCACACATTGCCCGGCAGACCAGAGATCAAAGCTACTCCTTAACCAAGACAGAACATGAACCCAAGGTTGTCTCGCTTCTCCTCTTTCTAAAGGGAAAAAAAAGGTTTTTTTTCTTTCTGTGCTCTGTCTTCCCCACCATGTTTCAGTGTCACAAGAGGGGACATAAATCAACATCCAAGACCGCTCTGTGCTCACCACAGTGAAGACTTACCCTGGCCACACAAGGATCTTTTTAGGTTTGTTTTTGTTTTTAACTGGGATGAGGTGATCTATATTTTATTTGCAGCTTTTGTTTTGATCTGCTCCTGGATTGCCTTCATCCACTTTTGTCAGCTAGGATTTTGCTGCTTGGTTTTCTAGTCGTGCCATTTGGGCCCAGTGGAAAAGCTTTTAAGTCAGAAAGCTGGCAGCAGTGTCCCCAGCTCAGCCTCACTCTGCCCCATTGGGCTTGACAACAGCTCAGAAGTGATTGGTGCTGTAGCCCTGATGCCTTCCCTTCAGATGAGAGCACTGAGGAGAGCTGTGGGTGCTGGAGGAGACAGGATCACTGTAGAAATATTCACTTGTTTTAGCTTATCTCCAGAGCTAGTTACTCAAAGATCATAAATACATAAATAAATAATAACTTAATGAGTTCCTGAACAGTTGACACCAAGAGCTGTATTTCTGTAGTAAATATGAAAATATGTCCCTCTAGCCACCATGCCATATGGCAGCTGATATCTATAATTCATGTGGTATATTGTACAGGTTGGAAGTCATGGAGAACCATGTACAATGTCCACCCAGCTTAAAAATGGCTGCAGTTAAGTCCCATCATTGAGGATCTTTCTAATTATAGTCTGGGAGGGAAGGGGCAAAAGAGGAATAAAGAAACAGGAGGCATTAACACTGGTGTTATCGCATCTTATGCCCTACCCTATCAGAGGAAGTAATTTTTTGGCAATTTACCTGTTATCAAGAAGGTCTAGGAAGGTAATCCACATGGCAATGAGCTGAAAAAACAACCTCAACTTGTCTTGGGAACTTCCCACTCAGTTCATACACTAGTCCAAAGGTAACAATCTCACTCAGTGCCTTTATGCCTGCCTTCTGTGGTTGGTATTTGTTCCTGCTGAACAATCATTTCTGTTGAATAAATGGCATCTATCAAACCATTGTTTTTAGTAGCTTGTAAGATAAAGGCCAGGAATTAAGCCTAAATTAGCTCTAAGACAGCTCAAAGCACCAGCCTTTAATAGCCCCCCATTTCTTGTAAGAGCACTTCCAGAGAAGCCATTTCTCACTGTCATTTCTGGCCAGCCCAGTCCTCAGAGGTGCTCTCACCTCTGCTTTCTTAGGGTGGTTATTTCTCTCATAGAATAATTCCTGGTAGCTTGCCACAGTTTATCTCAATAAATCTCCACGTAGTCAATTTTTATAAGCTTTTTTTTTCATGTCAAATGTTGAGCAATCTAATATTACATCATTTGTACTTAGTGTTCACTGTCATCAAGAGCAGAGAACTGCCTACTGGAATTTATTTCCTTTCAGAGGCAAAAAAAGGACATTTTTACTAAGCCTCAGTGTTTAAGTCAAATACTGTGAGTCTTATCCCAGCCTTTCACACACATGTAGAACCAGTATCAGGCAGCCACCAAATACCACAGAGCTCCCTTGCCTTGCAGCAGTGGTTTGTTCACATGAGCAGGGCAATGCAGGACAACAGAATTCCAGTTCAGCAGCATTTAGAGTCCAGTTTGTGTAGGAATAAATTGTTGCCTGAAGATCAAAGGCAGAGAATCAGAGCTTAGTATCCATACACTGTATTCAAAATGAACTGAACATGTGAAGACAAACTATTGCAGGTCTCTTTTTGTAATCATTAGGATTGACTCATTTAAAAATACTATTATTAAACAGATGCAAGGTGAATTACATCTCTGGTAATAACCATAATACATTCAAGACTAGAATTGTGAGTTATCTGTTTGCATATGTGCCTGCACAAACTGTGCATGCCACTTCTCTTGGCACTAACATAGCAACTGTGTGCACAGAAGTGGCATCTGTACACATATGTGGCCAGCTAGACACCAGCCTGGCTTTGGGCTGAACACCCAGGTTGGACACACAGAACCCCCAGAGCAGTTGGCTCCTGCTTTTATTAAGTTACTGTCAAAACAGTGCAGATAATAGAGCAGCAGAAGCTAAAAGCCAGTTCCAAGAAACATATTCCAAACTGAGCTCACGTATCACTCAAGCAATGCCAGCAGCTCCTTTGATTTTGCATCCATCTTTCCTGAGCACACTGCATTCAGCATGTCACACCTCAGGTGTGATCACACACATTCATTTGTGCCACCCCCTTCCAAGTATCCTTTGCTATTTTATTACCAATCCCGATTATTTGGATTAATTTCCTTCCTTTGTATGACTGGCTACCTCCCAGCTGCCTCTGAAACCAGCAGTTTTGTTTTCCAAGTGGGGGAAACAAAAGCTGCAGATGCTCTTCCTTCAGTCCCCACCACCCGCGCTGCAAAGCAGCACTCAGCACTCTTTCCCAGACCTCAAGTCTCTCTACATCCCTTGATTTCTGGAGCCAGGGAGGAGGAGAACTGCCACTGGTGGTGAGAGGGACGGTGATAAAACGCCATTTTCCTCTTACTTCTTTATAGCAATCTGTCAGAATGTTTCAAAAAACAAATAACCAATCCCCCCAAAACAACCACAAACCCAGCCACCCAAATACCATTGTCCTCAACAAATTCTCTTGTCCTCAGGCTCTTCACATTTTGCCTTCTTGTACCCATTTAACATAGACTCCCTCAAGACTGACAATTATAAAAAATTTTGCTGTGTCTAACAGGAAATCTCTAAGCAGTCATTCCAATATTGGGCACTGTAAGATTCATCATGACAGCACCATCTCTGTTCACACTTCTCCAATATGCCCTTGATAAATCATCTACTGTATTTTCAACTCCTTTTCTGGATTGGCATTCAAACCTTCACTTGGTATTTCTGGCGTGTTAACAGCTGTCTCCCTATTCCTGGTGAATACTTAGCAAAGGTTCTTGAAAATAATCTCAGACACCTAGTGCTCTGTTCCTAGGGCTGCTCAAGTTTTCCATAGCTGCACTAGTGGAGACCATTAGGAGCACTGCTGTTGCAGTCACCCCTTGTGACATTGGTATCTCAGTTTGCTAAACACTGGTTGAGATTAGAGATACACTTATAAAAGACAATGCAGAGGTGGGGTGGGAGATAAGCTGCAACACAAAAAGAGCAGATGAAGAACTGAGGAACACTTGGCTTTCAACCAAATATGCAGTGCATGCTCCATATAAACACACAAGAGAACAAGGAGGTGGCATATGAAAGCCCTTGAATCTGTCAAAGGAGAAAAGAGTAACAGTTCTGGATTATTAAAAATGACCCGATTCACATTTCAGAAAAAAAAAAAAAAAAAAAAATTAATTGGATAAAGATTTAGCTATTTCTCTGGGGTTTGGGTCCAGTCTCTGGCCTGCCAACAAACTCTCAGTGCAACCTTTAGAAAATCACTTTACTTATTTTACTTTACCTCCCTGTCTGTAAAATGGCAATAGTGGCATTTCTTTACTGCGGTGCCAGGCAGCAGAAGTTTGGAGCATGGAGATGCTGAGATGCCACAGAGTCTACTACTGCTCCTCAAAACTTGAATATCCCCCATCTTACAGAGCTGTTTTTGTTGTGCATGCAACAGACCATAGCTAGAAAAATGGAGCAATTAGTTCTGTGACATTTTTAGCTGCCTAACGAGTTTCTTTTCTGCTTGACACACAAGTATTTCAGAATTGGAGCTTGGGTTACCAGTTCTCAATATTTTACACTTTTTCAGGCTGCAATTCAACAGCTGTCTCAATATTACAGTTGGAGCCAACATATTCTGTACAGATTTTCCTCAATGTGTTGCCATCTTTAAAAACCTTTGCCATGCCTCTCTGCTATTCATGGCTTGGTCGTGGCCACCTTTACGTTAGAGATATGGCACTTAAGTGTTTCTCTACAAATGTGTGAACTGGGTTTCTTTTAATGGCAGTGAGATTAATTTCTTTTAAAGCTCAGTTTCAGTCCCAGCACTTTCCCCCTACTCTTCCAAGCTGCACATCATGTGCTTTTTAGTCAGTTCCCCACAAAAATACCACAAATCTCATACATTATAGTGCTCTTTCTAGCCTTTAAATTTGGCTTTCTAGGTTCAAGAAGGTATTTATCATCCATGTTATTTCAGGGCTTTTTTAGTCCGGGTCCAGTTCCTTGGAGTTAGCCCACAAAAATTTGCCCTTATAATGACAGCTCTATGTGCTATCATTGTTAGTATATTCGCCCCAAAATACTGTGCTATATTGAGGATAAGCTTCCTTTTTACTGTTCTTGACCCAGTAAAAATTCTTGTGGTGGAGAACTACACCGTGAAGCTCTGGCCCTTCTCTCCTTGCCTTTGGCAAGGTCAGAGCTGTACTAATCTCCCACTTAAGTTCTCTGCCCTGACTTCACCATCCCTAGTGCCAAAGGGTGCAAGAGTCTTGCTTCATGCAATTAGGAATCCTTACAAGTGCCTGTATTAATTTTGAAATTAAACTGGCAGCATCTTTGCCACCTATACATACATCCATACTCTGTGAAGCTTTGAATTCCTGCTGTTTTGCACATCCAACAGAAAGGAGCCCCTTTCCATGTAGGAGGGATGCTCTGTGGGAGACTGATCACTGTCCAGGTGTGGAACATACCTTCAGATGATTATATCTGAAAAGTTTTCAGTCCTATACTTTGGACCATTTGAACCACAAACTTTTTTAAAAAATCTATTACGTAGGTAGAAGGAAAATATATTTTTGTGTTTGATATTAATCTGAAGTACCTTTACAATATTGTATGTGTTTCTGGAATCAGACTGTATATAGGTAAAAAAAGTTTGTTTTGTTTACTAGTAGGAAAAGAGGTATATTCTATTTTTATCCACTAGGCTTTTCATGCAATCTGCAAGTACAGAGAGATCATTCCAGGCCTCGGGACACCATATTCTTCCATTTCAGTTCTACCATTATATTATTTTGCCTTCTGAAACTAGTTTATGCAATTTGTCAAAACTGGCAAGTCCAGAACTGTTTCTGAACTTCAGAACTATTTCTAGATCAATCACGTACAGGTCACTAAGTATTGTCCTTGTGTTTATAGTGTAGGCAACCTTCATTCTTAATTCACCATATATTAGCAAAATCCATGACCCTTGCCTTCTCTCCCAGGTTTCACACCCATAAATGCTGTAACTACTTTATGCACCTTAGAATTCTTTGTCCTATGAGAAATAATCTCATCAGATTCCCCTCAGAATACTTCCCAAGCTCTAAGTGCTGCCCAGCTAAAACTATTTCCTCCATTCCTCCCCCTCTTTCAGGCTCAGTTTGCCACATGGCATTTCTGGGTAATCCTTCCTCTGTGACACCCTGAGGTGACATCATGAGCTCATTTTTGGGATGGTGTGACTTACTGTCTCTCAGGCTCGATGTTCACCACGGGCAGTGTCCCTGGGTACCTGCTCTGCTTTGGCTCAGGCGAGCATTGCAGGAAGACTTGAGGAGCTCTGCCATGATGATGGTGCTGCCAGGAGACCTGTGTGAGGTAGAGGAACGAGTCAGACACATCCCCCATGTCCTGAGTAAACAGTCCAGCCTTTAAACTAATGGGTGAAGGGAGCAACTGCAACAGCCACCATGTGGCTCTCTGAGTGATCCCCCCCTCCCACCCTTCTAAACAGCTAAGAGAAAATTATGTTTCAACTACCTTATTTCCATTTTTGCTCTTGAGAGGAAAATGGAAAAAAGTATATCTTGCATGAGCCAAGAAAGCAGATCACTGCACATCCTCTACCCACAGGAAGGGAAACACTGGCTTGTGGTGTCAGAAGGAACTATTCTGGGTAAGCTACGGAAAGATAAATGATCTCCTACCACACCAGCTGAGGCACACTCTCCTGAACAGCCCAGATCAGTGCAACACCTTTGAATGGCTAAAGCCAGTGATCCCTCTGCAGCCCAGCCCACCCTGAAGCATTCCTGTGTCACAAACAGCCCCTGGTCAGCTTGGTGATGGCACTGGCCATCCCAGGCAGGGTGGTATCCTGGCTGGAGCTCCTGGTTACCTACATGCATGCAGCTTAAGCTGCCTTTGGATGTGTCACCACTCTTCATCAGCCAGGTTTTAAAACAGTTGTCATTTGGCAAGCTGGATCCCATCTGGGCTCTGCCAGGCATGCCTGAGCAAGTCACGACCATGTTGTGAGCAGACCAGAAGCCACATGCCTGTGTGAGCTCCACCACAAGCTCTCGACCGGCTCATGGGCTCAGGCTAGGGAGCTGGGGCAGCAGGAACATCCAGCAGTCAGCTGGGACCTTGGGCAACACATACCTGCAGAGGACAAGGAGCAGTGCCCAAAAGTGCCAAGCAATGAAACCAAAGGCTGGGAAGAGCTTTGTAGTACACACATTATTGTAAAGAAATCTGCCTGGGCGAGGCCATTGGACATGGACACCAAGAGGTCACCCACATCTCCACATGTTCAGAGACAGGACTCGTTACTCTTAGTCAACAGCACATGCTCTCACCTATTTTTCCTACCTGATGTCACTGCTATAAAATATTCTTTTCCAGTCTAAGCTCCATCGTTTCCTCCCCGCACTTGATCAGTTTTTGTTCCAATTCTGTCTATGGTTCTCCTCATGGAGGCTGTAATAATAATGCTGGTATAACCTCCCATACCCTCTGCTAATGGAAGTCACTGTAGGAACATTACCAAGGGTCATCAGCTCTATTCTTGTTTCACAACAACTAAACTGAGCTGTGAGGAGGTGAAGTGATTTGCTGGAGGCCATTAAGCAGACCCTTAGCAACTGTGGGACAAGAAGCCAGGTCCAATGAAACCTTGGTGGTTGCCCTACCCACTTAGAAACTGTTTTTCCTTCCCAATGCACATGCCTGCAAACAACTCACCTGTTGTGGCAATAGAAAACTAACCATGGTCTTTCAGGCTGAAGAAGCCTTTCACAGCTGTTGTCAAAACCTGGCAATTCTGTGGCCGCAGCCACACCTGGGCTGGAGCAATACCTGAATATGTTAATGTCAAACACAAAAGTCTGCTCACCAAACATCATACACACACAGCAAGGGACTCTCCACCCCAGCTTTTATCAGATATGGACAGGTCAGAGATGGGGCCAGCAAGCTGCACATGGGCTTAGAGCTGACAGAGACCATTACTCTTCCCTCCCAGCCACAGACTGCAGTGCCTGGACCTTAACACTCCCCCCTGGAAGATACATGCTTCACCTGCTGAATGGCTCCTTTTTTCCCTTGGTTCCTCCTTTCTGCCCAGCAGAAGAGTGGACCCACTTCTCCCACAGGCCCTGCCAGGTGAGGTTCCTCCTGCTGCCCTGGGACCCAGGGGGGCTGTAGGTCGGTCCAGCACCAAGACGCTGCTGCCAAAGAAAGCTCGTGGTGACCCACACAACCCACGTCTTCCCAGGGCTCAGCCAGACAGAGCAAAGGGTTAAAAAAATCGTGAGGGATTTCTCTGCAAGCCATGGAAAGGACTAAGAAAACGGAAACTATCCTGAATTTAAACTGAAGGACCCCATTCTTCTGCCAAGCCACTCTGTTCCTTAATCAACTGGGGCCTTGTTTCGAAGTCAGCCAGCAGGGGCTTTAGAAAGTCGTTCAGACAAATCTGTAATGGGAGAGCCACAAAGGATGGCTTTTCTGCAGCACTCTCTACCTAGAATATGCAATGCTTGGGGACAGAGCTGCCCTCAGTGGGGCTTCTGTACCGCTGGAGCTCAATGCACAATGATGCTATAGGATACTTTAAGTACTAAGCTCCTGCTTATTTAAATATGCATTTAATTAAGGCAAGTCCTGTAGGAAATCGAGCAACGAGCTTTCCCAATGGTACCTCTCCTCCTCCCCAAAATAAAATCTTTGTTGATGTTGGGAGTGGGTTTTGAAAGCCCTGCAGTCTTCTCCAAGTCAGACCAATCTAGTAACACTTTCAAAGATTTCTGATAACTACACTTTTATTACTCATTATTATTATTATAGAATCAGGAGAAAAAAATACCTCACATAGTAGCAGAAATCTGATTATTCTGGGAAACTTTGAAGTTCCTTTCTCCAGTGGTAGTCTTTGATGTTCCTATTAAATAAATAATGATTTTCACATCTAAGGTTTATCTTGCAGTGCAAAACACACCATTATCCTCAGTGCAAAAAATATTTTCTTTGTTAGCCACCATAAACATCATCTGAAGCTGTGACTGAGGAGTGCATGAAGCTGACCTGCCCAGCTATGGGGCATTGTAGTTTTTTCCCATAAACTACTTGTGAAGTAGAAGCCAGCACTGCAGAGAGGCTGCAGCAAGGGGAGGAAAGGAGGAGGTTAGAGCAAAATAGAAAAAGCATGCAGGCAAAAAGAAACTCACAGATGCTTTAAAGACAGAAGTGCACCAGATTATAAACAGAATACGTGTCTTCTCATAGGATTTTTCAATCACGGCCTCAGGCACTTTTGTGTGTCAGTGGGACACAGGATGACATTTCTCAAACTGTGTTGTGTTAAAAATAATTAAAATAAAATCAGAATGTACTGTAGAAGGAACTCATTAAAGCCTTCAGTGATGGTACGTGCAGTATGTTACTATGTATAAGCAGGCCGCCTAAAATAATTTATTTTCATGTATTTACTTGAGGTGATAATGGCTTTGGCTGTAAAACTTGCAGGGTCTGGACTCCAGAGCTGCTCGGTACCTCTGCAGCTCTCTCTTCAGGTGTGCCAGGGCTAATGCCACATGCTGTTCACTCGTCCTCCTCGCATTTTTTTTTATTATTACAGACAAAACCTGGAAGCCATCTCCATCATTCCCACAGCTGCCCAATGTTCTTCACAATCCAGGAATGGAATCCCTTCTACTTCTCTCCTGGTCCCTCACTTTCAGTTTCCACCTGGGCCTCTCAAAACCTGAGCCACTGCTCCTCTCACCAGTCCTACAACACCTTTTGTTATCTCTCTGCCATGACATTCACCGGGCAAGACTGGGAGAAGAAATCACCCCAGGCTGCTTGAGGCAGAGCTGTGATCTCATGCTCAGGAAGCAAGCCCCACACGACAGATTGCTGGAAGCTGGGAACTTACCCCTGCAGTACACACTCCTCTTCCACTTGTTTGCTGAAAAATATGTCCATCTGCAGTAATTGGAGGTGATAATCCTGGGAAGTATTTACATCTGAAATGGAAAAGCTGTGTCTAAAATCCAAGCATAAGAAGTGCAGCAATGAAAGGGTATTTATTTTAGAGGTTGGTGGAGAGGGAGGATGATGCTGTGGTTGTGCTCCCATGCAGTGCTGTGCAACCACCAGCCCTGTTCAAACCCTGCCACATCCCTGTCCCCAGACCGGGAGCAACCAGCTGCTGTAGCAAAGTGACTGGGAGAGAGGGCATTTATCTAGAAGCCAGACCTCCCTCCTGGCCTCCAGTTTGTCAATGTGACTATTGTCTCAGTAAGCCCCATCAAATCACCTTTGGCTGACTGATTTCTTCTAAGGGACTGTTCCAAAAGAAAGCTCCTCTGTCTGCAGCCCTGCTCACTGGAGACTAGTGCAAGACTCCAGGTTTTGTACAATTCCTACATGAGGCAGCTAAGAGGAGTTTCCAATGGTTTTCTGTTTTTCAGTCTCCTGAGATGCTGAAATCCTTTCAGCTCCCAGCATTATTCAGATTGGTTTCCCTGTAGTCCAGTTTCCTTTTACTCAACCCAATCTAACTAAAGGCAATCAAACAGAGTAGTAATTCTCCCTTTGTCCTACCAGGTGGGCTATATGCATAATTATGGCCTGACACAAACCAAGCCTACTATGCAGAGAACGTTGGCTGCTTGGTATTGGGTGAACAACATGATCCACATCAGCCTTTGGCTTGAGGATACCCAGAGGCAACAGAAGGGAGAGGGCAGGAACACGCATGTGGGATGTGGAGAGGCCACCTCTGTTGGAAGCAGCTTTCATTTAAATTGGATTAAGCATTTAATGAAACTACACCCTCAGTTAAACTGGATTTAGCTTCCAGGCCACTCTTAGTCATCACGCACTGCAGCGTCCCTCCCAAAGGCCACTCCACAAACTGTGCTGCAGCCCATCATCATCCTCAGCACTTCTGTGCTCTTTGTGTAGCCCATAAGCTGGAAAGAGGGGTTTCTGCACACCAGCCCCACTAGCTCCCGACCAGCAGGAGGAGCCCAGAGCTGCATCCGCTGTGTTAAGACTCTTCCAACGCTCCCATCGTGTATTCAGGGATGTAGTAGCCAAGGAAAGTCCCAGGCTTGGGGTCTATCTGTGTTACATCATAGCAGCTGTACCTGACATAGGGAGTACAGACTGGGTGACACGCTGCTGCTGCCCCTCCGCCAGCCGGCACAGTTTCACACAAACATGTTTAGCACCTCATCAGCAAGCTGTGATTAAATCCTGGGCAGCACAAAAAAAACACAGGCAGGTAAATTAACAGAGAACAAAAATTAGCTCCAGTCTAAGTGGCTTGCCAAACTGTAGTTGGTTTCATGTCCTCCGGTGAGTTCAAACATGTTAGCTGTTCCCAGTACAGCCTGAGAGTTCAGGGAAAGCCTTAAAACCAGCACAGGGGGAACAGCAACTTCTGCTGCCTAGGAGCATGAGCTAATCAAATTACACTAGAGCAAGAGGGTGACAGTTCTCAATTTTTCCAGGGAGGGTGTTGTTCCCTTTGAGAAATGACACATAACAGAAGCGCTTACAGGAACTTTTAGGAAGAAACCATGAACCGCGTACATGGTTCTCAGCCCAAAGTCATCTAAGTGACCTTGCTTCTCCGTTTTCCTTACATCTCTGGCAAGGCCATTGCAGAGGGCACAGTACCATTGTCCTAGTTCAGTACAACTTATGAGTGTGCCCATAGCTTTATCCAGCTACTTTCGGCTGCAGTTCCATCACTGGTTAAGTGAACCTGAAGTCTGTGTACTCTTGTCCTCTCCTTTCCCTTGCACTGGCTGTGGGTTCCCATCCCCATTCCTTCCTTGACGGTGGCATTTACATGACCCCTGGAGCTGAGTGGAGCTCCAGACTCCAACCTGGCAGAAAACAAACTCAGCAAGAAAAACAAATATTTTTTTTTTTTCTAGTTTAAACTACCATAAAGCCACACCCATAAAACTAAAACCGATCTGAACCCTCCATAAGAAACTTTCAAAAGGCAAGTTACAGTCAATTTAGGCTCCTCTTGCACTGATGGTTCTGCAAGATGTCAGATGTGTTTCAGAACCATAGACAATAAAATTTTGGAAAACATGAGTAATGAAAGATCATCTCCAGAAAGTCTTTCTTTCCTGACTCTCTGGGGAAAAAAAAAATGCAATGCTGTTTCTAGCAATTTCTTCTTTAAAGTATTTCCAGAAAACTAAAAAGTTGCAAGATTATGAAAAAACTGAATGAAAAGAAGAAGGAAGGAGGAAGAAAGAAAAAATTAGAAAATGGGAAAAGGAAAAAGATAATTTTAGTTGAAGCAGAAAAAATCTGGAATAAGGGCTCTTTACTGGAATCCAATAAACACATTACCAAATCACACTGTATATTTTACTAGGCTAAGTTATCTTTGTGTGTATTAGAGGCACAGGACGAAAAACAATGAAAAATATTAACCTCCTTTGTATAACTCAATAGAGTTATAAAATATCTAATTGAATAAACTATATTTGACAGGAACAAATGGTGACATTTCCATGTAATGTTGTGTTTTTGGCTTCCTGACAAAGAAAAGCTTAAGGAACCATGTTTTTTGTTTCCTAAGGGCAAGCTCTTCTATTTATATAAACTCAGCAATCAATACGAAAGTATGAGCATAAGCACTTTTAATTTATGAACTGTATACTTTGAGCTAGTTTAATAGTTTAATCTTACGGATGTTTTTCTTAGAGTGCTTATTTTTGTTGTACTGCATAGAGCTGCTTAATGGAAAATACTGCATTAAAGCATAAAACCAGCCATATATGTAGAAAAACAGAAAAGGAATAGTTGAAACACAGCAAAATTAATACTGTGCCAATTTCTTGTAAGCAGAAGAGCACCATTAACTTGAGGGAAAGCCCAACCCCAAACAGGGAGCCTGCCCTGATATCACCCCTAGGCAGAAGGCCATCAGAAGATGCAAAGATCATTTTTGTGGCGAGTGCTCAGGTGAACAAGCTTCTCCCACCCTGGCAAGCACTTAGCACTCTTCTTTTTCTCTTAAAGTGTAAAATTCAGTCCTCAATTGATATTTGGCTTAGGTGCAGTTTTGTACCCAATTCCATGCTCTGACAACGTGGGTTTCCAGCAGGTCCCCTCCAAAGCATCGCTCCAGTGCCTGAGTGTGAACTGCCCAGTGGATCTGCCAGTTTGCATGCGGCTGGGAGTCAGCCAGGAGGGGTCACACATGTTGGTTTAAGCTGACCTAGAAAGGACTTACCAACAACACTTGCCTATAAAAATACCACTCCAATTCATCTCAGAGAATAAGGAGTGGACTTTACAAGACTAGCTGCTGAGTGAATCACTGCTGCCCATTATCCACAGCTGAAACATAAGCATGAATTGTTGTTGGTTTTAGAGAGGATGGCTTTTCCCACCACGTTCAGATCTGATAAGGATTTTTCACAATGTGTATTTCTCATGTAAAAAGCAGGCTCTTTCACTTTGTAATATTGGTGTTAGTCACAGATGGGCTGCTGGTGGCTGCGCAGATGATCGTGTTACAGGGAGTTTCAGCTAATATTAAATGGAAAGTGGTGCGATTTGCACGTCTCTCTAGAAATGGCACAAGAACCATCTTGAGAATCAATATTGATAATACTCTAAATGGGAAGCAGAAAATAAACACACAGAGCAACAAGGAGCACAAGTCACGTGGTGACTCCAATAGCTGGTAAAAGACTACAGCATGACAAAAGAGGAAAAGCAGGACATTTTTATGGAAGCAAAAAGCAAATTCAGCCTAATCAACTTTGCAAAAAATAACATCAGAGTCTGTTCTTCGTAACTATATTCTAATTAAGACCATGCAGTAATTAGCAGACTGCAGAACTTCTATATGCAGCCACAAACTTTACTTGCCAAATCCATGTACCAGTACAGGTGAGCACCACATGCAGGAAGAGTGCATGTGAAGAGTGGGCAGATCCAGGCCAGCTGAGCTGTAGGTCGATTCCTAGGAGTGTCCAGGAGATGGGAAGAGACCTCTCACCACCCTTTGGCAAGGGAACACAAGGCAGAGGTGAGCCCACACTTCCGTCATTGGATGTGGGGTTTTTTTGTTCTGGAATTTGGCCCATGGAAACATAATGAGACAAAGCAGCAGGCAAGCAGGTTTGCTTCATAATTCTAACTCTCAACCCACATCACACACAATGAAGAAAAGTGATAGTCGCTCGTCCAGCTGCTCCAAGGTAGGTTGAAGAGCTCATGATCAGATGTGGCATCAAGTGGCTCATATAGCTCTTACCTTTCTCAGAGTCTAATCTCTCAACACGGTTATGTAGTAAATAATTAACAGAAAATAATATAATCCAAAGAAAATTTCTATACCAGCCAAACCAGTGTCTCTGAGAGCCTGCTGTGTTCCCCAAGTGCCAGCTCTCTTAGTTCTTTTTGTGGAGGAAAGAAAAGGTTTTCAGAAAAGGCTATGCACAGTATTTTTCTTAGCTCATTCTATATTAGCAGTAACTGACTTCTGCTAATCATTCAGTTAAAATAGATACCAGAATTCATCAAAACAGAGTATCATTCAAACCAAGACATGCCACTGAAGACTAGGCAAGTGTGCAGTCCTACCCAGCCTCTGTAGGCTAGTCTCAACATGCAAGCAGGATTCACATATTGAATTAAACATGAGAGTGTGTGTATGCACAACAAAAAAAAAATATATTTTTAATACGTTCTAAAAAAAATGTAAAGCAAGCAAACCACACAGCAGACAGAACTAGGAAAGACATCCCATGGCTGGTTTGGAATTTGAGCACTGGGAGTCTGGACACAGGTGAAAGGTAGAACATGTTCAAAAATACAGAACACCTGGAAATGCTGGAACAAATCCTGATCCAGGGCTGGTTGTAAGCCATAGTGACTCCACTGACCTAGATGCAGCTTCTCTCCTTCAGCTCAGGCTGGAGCCAGCCAGCCTTCTCACTTCCTGACCAGCAGGGCAGCATCCGCATTACCTACATGTAAATAGAAGAGAGGAATGTCAGAAACTAATGTGGAAAGTAGGAACAATTTGTGCATCACTTGGTAGAATGAAGGAAAACAGTACATGAGTAACTGGAGTCCTCCAAGAAGGGAAAACCAAGAACAACACTGGAAAACTTAAATAAAATACAAAGGAGAGTGCTTGTGCTTTCCCTCATTCATGGCCGCACGTCTCTAGCTGGATTACTCAGGCTTGCCCCGAAGTACAGCAGGGTATTCTTCTGCAGCAAGACAAGAAAAGTAGGAAATTGTATGCTCAACACAATATCTCATTATTTAGTACTCGAGAAATCCACATTTTCTTCTTCTTTTTTTTTTTTATAGTTTGCTATTTTAGCTGGGCCCAGATAATTTTTTTCAAAATTATTGTCACTGGTTTACCTTTCTAATAATAGCAACTTGATTATTGATGCAAATTATCACTGTATATTGGTTGCCACGGAAATATCCTGCAACGTTATAAGCACAAAACTGAAGAGTCTGCTGCCAAGGAAGATGCAGCAGCCACAGCTTTGAGGAGGTGCGTTTTTGGTAATAAATGATGAACCGATGCCTCCAAATCTCCTGCACTACAGGAGCAGGAGCCCTGTTTTGCCTTTCTATAGAACTGGGCATGTCTTAGATCACTTTAGAAAGAGACAGTGCCTCATACTTCATGGCTTGAGGGTAAATGGCAGCTTTGTCATACCAGGAACTCAAGTGGGACCATCTGAAGAGCCTTTGCAGATTACAGCCTGTTCCACTGATGCTGAAATACAATCCCAGGAGTACACAGTTGCCAAGAAAAAAAAAAAAATCAACCTAATCTTTTGAAGCAATAATATGCATGAATGAGCTTTACTAAAATACCTTACAATAGACCCATCCTTTCAGAAACTTCCCTTTGGCAGAAGGATTTCTCCACTGGCCACACCCTTTGAGCCTGTAGCCTTGTGATGCCACAGAAACCTACAAAGAGGACAGTCTGATGTGATCTAGGGACTCGTTTTAAAGAGAGAAAAAGGAAAAAAAAAAAACACTACAACAAAAAACCCAGCATGGCTTAGTTCTTCTTGCATGGTCAAGGCAAAAATCACACAGTGAAAAGCCCCAAACCCCTCACTTGCAATCAAATAACTACCAGTTTTAAGAAGAGCCAACTCCTAATCTTGCTCAGAGGATCCAATAGGCCATTAGTAACACCCAGGTTGGGCAAGCCCTGCTGCCACCCTGCCCAGCTGCCTCACCAGAGATACTACATGTGGAAGCAGCAGCCATGGGGGACCAGAAGCCAGGGAGAGAGCTCTGGTGCTCAGGCTGAAGGCTCTGCTGAGAAGCCCTGACACCCACATGTGCTGGTTTACCTCTCATGACGTCTGATTGCAGGGCCTGGTGGAGCAGGGAGCTGTGGGTGCTGGCAGCCGGTGTCTGGCACAGAACACTCACAGCAACCAGTTGTTGCCTGGCCTTTCCAAAGAGCTCGTCTGTGCCACAGAGAGGACATGGGGCAGTAAAGCAAGAGGGCACAAGCCCACCACAAATGCATTCCTTCAGCTGAGAAGAGACATAAATGAGGTTGCAGTAAAGCTCCTCTGTATTTTATTTAATCAGCTTTTCCAGCACCTCTTCTGGCAAGAGGACCAGGCTTGCAGTAGCCCCTGCGTGCATCCCTGCCTTACCTGATCCTATCCCACCATCACCGGGGGGGATTGTGCCTTGGTTGGCCAAGGCTGCAAGTCATCAGCCCTGGCAGGTGCCCGTGCCCTCCCTGTGTGTGTACCGGGCTGCCTGCCAGCTGCTCCTGGAACAACGGCCTCCTGGAAGGCAGAAGGGCAGGCACAGCAGGACCAGCCAGCAGGAGGGGCTGGACCCACCTGCCCTGCACACCAGTGGTCACTGGGCATCAGGAAAGAAACATGGAGAGGAAGCAGCAGCAAACCTTGGCCCGCCCCTGGCTGTTCTGCAGGTACACACAAAGTAACTTTGCTTTGGTAGTCTCAGGCCCACTCATGTCACAAACACTCAATTAGCTTTTTAAAAGTTAAATAAACAAACTGAGCAGGAGATTATAGCTGATTAACTGAAGGCCAGGAAACATGAGAAGCTGCTTTGCTAGAAAGAAAAGTAATTAGCAGCAACAAGACCTACAGAAATTTTTGAGGGGGAAAAAAAACATCGAACTCTTCCAGTTTAAATGTTCTCTTTTCACATGTTTTGCTTGGAAGACTAGCTTAAAATACAAATACAGGCTGGGTCTCAAATACAGAATAAATTCATGCTCTGCAAAAGTCATATATACTCAGATTGCAAATCAAATTAGCATGGATCAATGCAAGTGTTTTTGGTTTTTTTTGGTCTCTTCTCCAAAACTGTGCATTTTGTTAACAACTGTCAGGGTCATAGCTCAGTACTTTCCCCCAGGTACCTGGAAGGCAAGTTGGTTACTGCTGGCAAATGCCTCAGGTCCTGCTTGGAACACAATGGTAGACCAAAGCCACTAGACAATAACAGAAAATACTTCCTTCCCCGTTACTGAAAGGTGTGATTCAGTAACAATTTGGCAATTTCAGCTCAGCAGTGGCTTATGTGGCTTGCTTATCAGTCTGCAGTGGAGCTGCTGTTGATTGTGCAGAAGCTTACCAGGTTTCATTACACCAGTTCAGGAATGTTCTCCACCAGGCTCCCAGAGCAGCACAGAGTCTCCCTGATTCACATAATGAGATCCCCAGGCAGAGCTGAAGCCCTGACCTAGATTTCAATGGCTCTCCAAGCTGTGGTTATGCATCTTCACCATGGTGTTGTTTACTCTTTTAAATTGTAGATAAACTGCAAATTAAAGAGAACCATGGGTCCTTTTTTTCTTTTTTCTTCCCCCCCCCCCCCAATTATCTCTGCTTTGCTGTCCTGGCTGTGTCTGTCTTTGAATTTTTCGAGTATTTCAGAAGAAAACTTGAATCAAAATTAAGACTTGCTCAAACTGATAGCAAGCCTTAGCATACACTTGGAAAAACAGCACTAGCAGACCAGCAGTAATTTCACTGGGAAGGAGGAGGGCAGGTCTGATCTTGACTGAACACACAGAGCTCATTAGTGTTGGGTTATTATTCTGCATTATGGTGTGGGAAGGTCCCAGGTGCAATTACAGCTCCAGGATGCAGGTCTCTGCATGTGGCTAAGGACAATGCTTAAGCTCCTATATAGAGGTGAAGGAGAGGAATATTATTATTCCACTTCCCTGATAGTAAATTGCAAAAAACCCTATCAATCCACAGTGTTGAGAAACAGAGATGGTTCTCAGGAGCTACTTGACCTGGCCAGGTTGGATCCAAACACCCAAATGATAACCCTGCAAGGAAGAGGAGGCTGACACTCCAGCAGTGCTGCTGGTCAGGTTTCCAGAAATCCTCAGCAGCAGCCAGAATCTTCCGAACTGAGATCCGTGGCAGCAGGATTAGACCACTACAGAGGATTTCTGAGAAACCCTCAAACACAGAGCAGCCCTCCTTCCCCTTCCAAAAACAACCATGGATCTGGGGAAGAAAAATCCTAGAGTTTGACTGCCTTCCACCACAGCACATGACTGCTGTTTCTCTGCACACATCCTCGCCGCAGAAGCTGGTGAGGTTGTTAACACCCATTAATGTCCTGTGGGAAACAAGCAGAGCTGGGGTTTCCCAAATTTCCTTTGCTAACTTACTGCTATTGGAAAGCGTGGAGCCCTTTTTTCAGGCTACAGCCACAGACACAGGAGGTGGCATTTGGTTCCTGGGTCTAGTATTTGTTTAAAACCCTGTCTGTGGCCACGCTGGAGGTCCCCATCTGGGGCCACTCCAGAGCAGGGGTGTGTGGGCAGCCGGCATGAGCTCCTTGGAGCCTGCTGAAGCCTTGTTCACATTAAAAAGCGGAGGAGTGGGTGACAATTCAAAGTGTTGCATATTTTTGCCTAAAAATAGCTCTCCCACAATCTCACCCTGTTTATTTCAGCACAGCTCTGAGCTGCCATTAATTTACACTTACAGGAAAAGAGAAGGAATGACAATGTTTTACTTCTTTACAGAAGTGTTTTCTATTTTAGTGCCTAACACTGCGGGTTTCCTTTGCAGCCCAGCCACCTGGAGGCCCCAGCAAAGGCTGGTGGTGCTTGCAATGGTAAAAATGTCTTTTCAAACCCATTTTTAGAAATACCTGTCAGCATTCAGATACCTATAGGGCTGTGAAAGTCCAGCTGCTCCCAGAAGAGCTGTCACCCAGGGGGAGCTTCCAGCAGCCAGCTCCATGGATACACAGGTGGGAGGCACAGGTCTCCACTGCCAGTGTAGGTGGGAGCCAGGGAAGAGCTCTGCCATTCTCAGCAGATCAGTTTGCCCTCTGAATAATCTGAGGAAAAAAAACACCACACAACCAACAGGGCTGAGAGGTGGAAAAAGGTGACAGAATCAGGGATCTTTCTGTGCTATAAGAGCTTTTCAAGCTAAGGGAATGGAGCTCAACTTTGAAAGCAAGGAAAGCTGGAGGTAAAGCCTGCACAGCCTTCTTTAAATCAGTAACTCTCTTTCCACCTCTGCTTTTGCTTTCTGTCAGGTACCACTGCCCTTCCCCCTTACCTGCTCTTTGTGAACACCAACAGAAACCCTGTGGGGCTGAATTCTGCCCCATCTTGCTCCCAGTGTCCTAAGGAGCTGTACCTGTGTCTGGGGACTGATCCTGGAACAAAGCCCAGCTCTGTGTGATGGGAGCTGAGAGAATTGACACTGAGGTGAGTAGGAGGTGCTGCTCCCAACCCGCTGGGGTCTGTGCCCTCCCCAGCAGCCCCGTGCTGGGGACCTGGCAGCCACATGGCCTCTCAGTATGTCAGGCCCCTCTCCCATCTGGCTGAAAGTGGCCCCACCACAAAATTCTCCAGCATGACACTGGCGGGGTTGGGGATCAAGGGGAGCCAGCCCACCCACTCCCATCACAACACCCAGCTCTGCCAGGTGAAGCAGGTCCCCAGGGCAACCGCTGCTGCATGAAGCACTGTAAGCCACCTCTGAAGGCACCTCCTTGTGGGCATGGTACCTCATCCTCAGGAGAATGTCTGCCACCTAGGCCAGTAGCCAGCCAAAAGAAGAGCAGGAAAGCTTTGTCCAGGAAGAGACATAAGCTTTTCTTTCAACTCCTCACCAAGAAAATTTTGGAAACAGGTCCCCATAATGAGGTGGGTATTACAGTTCTGTTGTTCCCAGAGACATGTGAAAGCCAGAAGCTGCCTGGCACAGCACTGCCTGCAGCAGCAGTCCCAGCGAGTGTCTGGGGCTGTTCCTACTCAGGGCATTTTGCCCATGGATACATCCATGAAGCTACCTTTACACCAAGCCCATCACTGGCTTTCAATAACCCTTTGCACGAAGTCCCCACCTTGAGCCCTTGCAGCAGTAGCCTCTTCTGTCCACTGTTTATCTCCAGCATGGGACTGTAAAATGATACTGTTGATTAAATGAGAAAAATCTCTTTTTTTCCAGCCACTCGGGTGGCTCTGTCACGGTGGCCATGACCACGCATGTTACAGTGCCCATTAAATCCCCCTGTTTGGGCTTGTCTCCACTGGTGTGACTTGCTGATGAGGTGCTTGGTGCGTCACCCACCCCGGCTCACTCAGCTCCAGTCTGTTCCTCTGCTCCTCCATATGGCAAAAACCAGGGCTGTGATGCTGATTAGAAGAGCTTGAAAATGTATCCTCTTTAATGCACGGCTTCAAAGGCCTCTGAAAAATGTAAACGTGTATTTTGGGGAAAAAAAATAAAGGTACATTTTTGTAACAGCTCCTGCTTAAGCACATGTGGTAAAAGGGAGACCTTCTCACTCTCTACACCTACCTGAAAGAAGGTTGCAGTGAGGTGAGAGTTGGTCTCTGCTCCCAAGTAACAAGCAATAGAACAAGAGGAAATGGCCTCAAGTTGTGCCAAGGGAGGTCTAGATTGGATTATAGAAGAACCTTCTTCACTGAAAGGATAATTAAACACTGGAATAGGCTGTCCAGGGAGGTGACTGGATGACTTTAAAGGTCTTTTCCAACCAGAACAATTTTCTGTGCTTCTGTAAAAGGCAAGAAAATGGAAGGACAGACTGACTGCCCAGTGAGGTGTGGGACCCATTTCTGTCTCCTTTGACAAGAGGCTGGTGGCTGGGGCCATTCCCAGCAGTGCAGCAGGCTTGGCCCTACCTGGTGCCTGTGGGCACGGCCCAGGAGAAGCACCAGGGTGTTAGTGGTTCCTGGACAGTGCTGGCAGAGAGAGAAAGGAGCAAAAGGAGGAGGGGAAATGCTAGGGGATGCCTGAGCAGTAGGATGAGCCCACCTGGGCAAGGGGAGAGGCTGGAGGAATTCCTGGAGTTCCTGCCTATTTGAGACTGCTGCTTCTCCCTGGAGAGTGTGAGTGCCTCGTGGACTTATTTAATGCCTGCATTTTGTGGTGTTTCCCTGGAAAGATAAGTCTCCTGTATAAATGCAGATCAGTACGGTGAAAAAGATCTGGGTGCTTAAATCAGTAGCTTTTAGAAGAGATGGCTGCTGCTGGACCCCACTGCCTGAAAAAAGGCAGAAACAGGGACGCAGGAAAGAAAAGGCCATTCCTTGTCCACGTGTTCCTGTCAAACACACAGGGTGCCTTTTGTTAATTTATTTTGGAACAGCACTGGAGAGCCACAAGACCAGTAACGGACCATAACGGGCTAAAACTGTGGAGCAGGACTTAGCTGTGTTTAATGAAAAGCCCGGTCCCTGCGCAGCGCCAGCGAGGCCTGCCCAGGGGGCAGCACCCACAGCCACCCCACCGAGGGCTTTCTGGCACCCCACTGCCCCTTCCAGGGGGAGGCCTCTCGAGGGGAACTCAGCCTTCAAATTAGAGATGCCTGGGGAAAGTAATATCAATGAAATCCAAACTACCAAGAGGCAGCGTTGGCAGATGCCCTAAAGGTGATACGGGATCTTTTATGTTCTTCTAAATGAGATTCACAGACATCCATTTGGGGATGCCAATACTGCAGACCCTGCAGCTCTAAATCATCCTTTATGGGTGCATAAATACATGTTTCCTTCTCTGTCACATTTAGTATCGGCCATCATTTCACACACAGCTGTAGATCAGCTCCACACACAGTCTGCCACCCTCTTCTAGCCATGCAAATTTATAGCAGCATTAATGGTTCAAAAATACCAGTGTTTGCTGTGTACTAGATGTCAATAAATCAGGAGGAAGCAACAGTTCCTAACAAAGACTCCAGAAAGCAACAAAGCTGGGCTGAATGTAAGCTTTTTCACCTCGACTAACACATCCTTGTCTATTGGCAGAATGTTTCCATTGCAGCTGTGAGAAAATAATTCCATGGATTATGTCACATCGATTCAAAGTGAAATTCAAAGCCAAAGAGAAAGCAGGAAAACATTCCCTGTGTTCTTAAAGAAAATACCACTGCTTCAATTAGGTGCTACAGATGCTTGGAGTAAACATATTTTCCACTGGTTTTCTTAGAACCGCACTCACTTAAGTCTCCAATATTCTTCTGCATGTTCATTTTTCATCCCAGTTTAACACCACGCCTCTGGGTGTTAGTGGTTAAGGGGATAGTGCCAAGAACTACAAGCCAAGAAAAGCTGGGATAAGAAGGGAAAATATGGCCTTTATATAGTAAATAAACTTTTCAGCCCTAATGTTGTGGCTGCTGTCAGCGTTACTCAGAGGGGAAAAAAAATAACCCACCCAGTGCTTGTTGTACCTTTCATTTCTTGGACCATGTGAATGTCCAGTTTTTCAATCTGCTCCCAATCCAATGGAAATAAAGCACACAGTTGAGCATTCACACCTCTGATAAATCTCATATTCGTGTAGAATTACTGGGATTCAGAGTGAAAACAAAACTAGAGAAGACTTTTCAGTAAATACAGAAATTTTTCTGTTACTATTATGTAAATCCTTCCCTTGCAAAAGCCTGGGCAGGCAAGTGAGGGGAAAAATCACCAGGTTTATAGGTGTTATAAACACAGCTTACTTTAGAGCTAGAAAATCCTTGCAGATGGTACACAACATCTGGAAGAATGTTAATGCCCAGATACAAAATTTGTTTTCTTTCTGTCTCTTTGTTGGCATCCTATTTGGTTTCAGTGTGTTGTGATGAGATCTGTTTTCTAGACTTGTCTCTTAAATTTAAATCTCAAAGCAACATTTATAAACATTAGAACCTATCAGTTATTATTGCAGTGCAGGGCTGAATTCAGCTCAGTGACATTGTGCATAACTATGTCACGTAGAAAATCTCTGCAACCCTTTCTCAAACAAACCTCTAAGATTATTTTTTTTAAAAAAACAGAAACGGTTGAGAAAGAATAAAAATTAGATTATAATAGCATATCCCAAGAAACAAATTATTTGACCGTGGTAGAAATAAACGTAGGAACAGCTCCATTAATCATACTTAAAAAAAACCCCACCCAAATTATAAATTGTGGCTCTTTGGGGGCAGGAAGCATCTCTCTGCTCCCCTGGAGCAGCAGCAGGCCCAGCAGAGCACAGCTCCCCAGCACTGTAGCAGCTCTGTGCTGCAGCCATTCCCCAGCTCCAGCTCTGCCCACGGTAGGTGGGGAAATCTTGGTTTCCTTCTCCTGGCCACCACTGCAGCCCTCCTGAGCCCCCCTGGAATGCTGCACAGATTTTGCTTTTCATCAGCCACACAGGAAGAGCACAGGTCCTCTCAGCTTAGGGTAGCAGGTCAAGTCTGTCCCCAGCTGTTTTCTCTTCAGGAGAAAAGAACCAAAAGAAGGATAGCTGCTTCCCAGCCCCAGTGCTGCACCAAGAGCCCTCCCTGCCAGCTTTCCAGAGGCTGAGGGAAGTTAGCAGCTTTATTTAGCTTGCTAAACTAACAGCTAGGGCAGCAAGGGCTATCTACAACAGCTGTACACCTGAAATGCCTGGAAAATGTGCCCATCAGAAGCACAGAGTAATAGACCTGGAGATGCATGTCTTTTGAAGCTGGATCTCTCCTTAACATCTCTCTCTTCTGCCATAAATGCAGACCAGGCTGGGGGAGGATGCTGGTAAACACAGCCTGCCACAGAGCCTGCAGATGGCCCAGCTGTTACCAGAAATGTAGATAGAATGGGAATATTTTCTTCAAATCAAGCAACACCTAATTGGAACAGTTTGCTTCCACAGCCCAAGCCCCTTCAAGAGTGTTAGCTCCAGCCTCTCGGCATGCTACTACATCCAGCTCCCAGGGGCGCTGTGGAGAGAACATAATTGCTCCTGTGCACGGGTGGCCCGAGCTGGTGCTTATCTTGGAGATGCTTCATGTTTCTTCCCTTCCAGCATGGATCATGGTGTGCCCTGCAGGCTTCCCCTCCCTGTCAGAGCCCAGCCTGGCTGCTGGCCTGGCCCAGCCACCTCCACCTGCTCACCCCACCACTCCTGGCAGTCTCAAACTACATCTTTGGGATTTGAATGCCAAGGACTTGTCACACACAGTAAAGAGGCTGATGTTCATTGCCAAGGTATTTGGAAATCAAGTTGCCACAATGTGTAACTCATTTCAGACACCTGAGTTTGAAGTGGTTAATAAAAAGTTATTACTTCCTTCTTCTAATGGTAAGTCACCAGTTCACTAAATAGCGAAGTAACACAATGGAAAAAATCAATCAAACAAACAGAAACAGCCATAGAAAACCTGAAACCAATCCCCAGAACCAAAGTTAATGATTTGCATAAGATACTAGCAGGTTGGGGGGGAGTATGGACTCTGCCACCAGAGCCTGGGCTCTTTTATCAGCATCTGGGTGGAAGATGAGTGCAGAACTGCTCAAAGCTGGGTGCTGACAGCAAGGCGGCATCCAACAGCCTGCAAGACACCTGACACCTTCTTGGTATCTTACAAGAACATGTTTAGAGAGAGAACATCCTTCTATTAACCAGCGGCACCCTGGAACAGGGTTACAAGTGCCTCAAGTTAAGGAAAAAAAAACCTTTGCAGAAGGGCATATCTTTTACAAGTGCTCTATGAAGTAATACTGGAAAAAGGATAGACCCATTCTCGGCACCACCCTTACTTCAGTTCATCATGAAAAGCACTTTTCTGCCCTTGTGTTATTGGCAGTAGCTTGAGATTTCCTGCTTGTGACCTCGGAACAGAGTGGCTTTCCCCCCACAGTGGAATCTGTCTCATTATCGTCTGACCACAAACATTTCTGGGGCTTCCCAGCATCGGGTCCTGATGACCCCACCAGCCAGGTATGGTGGAGAGATGCACAGCCACCCGTTGGGGTACACTGCTGCTCTCTCAGGGGTGTTGCTGTTCCAGAGGGTAACACAGGCTGCAATAGCTAAATGAGATTTTTTTACCTTCCATCCCCAGCATGGGACATTTCTCTCCAATGAGGTCAGGTGTTCTCCAGAAACTTTCCATAACCTTTGGCCAACTAAATAGTTGCATGTGAGGAGAAGAGAGAAGAGAGCTCAAATTCACTTTTGCAAACATTAGCATAGTCTGCAAGAAATACACAGGCTGATGAGATAAAATGAGAGTGCTTTTAATAGCAAAAACATGTTTTCTTTGGCCTAGATGCAACCTAGAGTTTTCCAGGTGCTCAAGCTTAAACTAGTTGTGTAGATCTAGAGAGGCATTAATTATCTAACAGGCACAAAAGGCGACCTGAGGAAATGATTCCTCCTTCCTCCTATTCAGTGCATGGGTAGAGCAAACCCTGGCTCTTGGATCACTGTTGGATTCTGAAAGTTTAAAGTTTATTTTTCCTTGCATTTCCTTCCTGCTAAAGATCTCCATGGTGCAAAAACCTTTACATTTACCTGTCCTCTTTTCATAGGAGTCCAGCTTTGGGTGAACTCAGTTTGAAGCCAGGGGCTCAGGCCCCACAGGCAAACACTTGCCCTCAGAGGTACAGCTGGAGCCCATAACAAGCTGATGCCAGCAGCTTCATGTTTCAGCTCTTTAGCTGGTTATCAGAGGTGGTGTGTGGGGTAGAAGTGCTCATTTCTCAGCACCAGGTAAATGCAGCCTGCCAGGAAGCCAGGGAGATGCCACAGGGACTAACATACCAATGGCCTTGCCAAGCACCAGCAGCTATCCCCAGACAGTGAGATCTCCTTCCCTGCTGTGCTACCCATGCATCCAGACCCTGGGTGTCAGGGGCTGGTTGTTCAAGTCATCCTGCTGGCCCTGCTGACTTGAGATACAAGCAATTCCTCTCCTGACTAAATTTACAGCAAATGCTCCCAGTTGGGGCCAAGAAACTGCTCTGAGGGACTGTCCTGGGAAATGAGCAGCCACAACTATTTTCAGGAGCTGGTGACAGTGCACACTGTTCCCAGGAAAGATGACTCTCTGGATTCATCTTATCATGGCGTTTTGTTCTCAGCCTTCAAAAGTATTTTTTGCCCTAGCTTTTGCCACATCCTAACCTTCCAGCCAGCATGAGACAGATGCCGCCAGGGAGGAGCAGGAGAGCTGATTCTTCCTGCCTGGCCAAAGGAGAAGCCAAGAAACAATTGCTGTCTCACCATAAGGAAACATGACTACCAGCCCTACCCTCGGTGGCAGATTGAGTTAATTACCTCTCTCCTCCCCACCCCAACCTGACGTTGATGCTTTCTCAGGCAACCTATTCCACTCTGTCATGTGTGTCCCTTCCTTAATTCCCATCTCCCCACTGGGGCTCTGAGCTCTCAGGAGCAAGGAGCTGCCTTGCATTCCTGTGCTGCCTCCCATCACAGATCCCAGCCCAGCTGAGCTATAAATAGAAACAGTAAGTCGGTGTTGGATTCTGCCAGACTTTTACCATCACCACCATCAGACTTGTAGTGGGTGTTTCCTGACTATCACATTTAATGCTGGCTGCATTTCTTCACAACAGTTTGTACAAGTTGGGACTACTTGAACTCAGTTAATAATAATTACAAAATCAGTAAAAAATTATCCAGATGAGTCTTTTCTTACACTCATTTTTTTAGTCTGTGTTGAGCAATATTTTCTCCACACTTAACTAGGGTGGGAACAATGTAGAATTGAGAAGGAGCCCTTACATCAAAGCTGAGACACTGCAGAAGATGGACCTTGCAAAATACAGGAGCTAAAGCAGAGCAGAATGAAACAGGCAAAGGTACACATGGTTCCTCCTCTATTGCATAATTTGATAAGATTATATGATTCTATGATTATAAGATGCTCTCAGTTTAGTTCTAAGAGCTGACTGCAACTTGTCTTCCTAAGGAATTTAAGAGAAGTCAATAGGGCTTCAGCTTTGGGTTAATGCTCTGTACAGAAATGTATTTTGCTTACCACGCAAAAAGGCATTTCAACTCAACGCTTAATTTCTATTCAAACCTCCAAGTAGGGCAAGCCTGAGCATACAGGGGAGATGCTTTCAGCCTCAGCTGAGGACTGCAGCCAGCTGAGAGTCCCAGGCAGGACCATTTCCATTTCCACACAGATGCTGGTTACATACAGCTTGTTACTGTTACGCTCTGCAAGGTGGGGACACTGCACGAGAGGAAGTCAGAGCTATTGCTGTTGTCCTTAGCCAATATATCCAACTGCAGTACTTACAATTGCATTTAGTCACTCTTCATTTAAAATAACAGCGCTTCCTTTAAGGCAGAGTTGATGACAGGAAGAAGAACAATCCACCATTTCCACTGCAGTCCTTCAAAAATATTTTGGCGCAGCCTTTGATAATCTCTAGGGCCACTGTGTATTTGTACTATCAAGGCTGACTTACCAGACCTTAAGGTGGGCCATGGGTGACAGATCAGGGATTGCTGGTTTCTCCCATTCCAAACTCCATTTGCCTTTGCTCTGAGCTGAACACAAAAGGTTACCTCTCAGCAACCTCCCGTGGCGCGGGGGAGTTCAGAGCATTCTTGGCTCAGATATTTCTTGTGGGGAAATCAACCACATGAGCCTGCTCAGATGAGCAGCTGTGGACCTGGGTTCAGAGGCCCCATGCCCCTCTCTGCAGGTGTGGGATGAAGCCCTGGCAGAGCCCCTGCAGCCACGGGGCAGTGTTCAACTGCTCCGGGGAGACAACATTTCATCAACATTTCCTGCAGGAAATGTCTCCTCCTAATTTCCTTGATGGAGAAGTGAATTCCCCTGCTCTCCCAAATCAAGTGTAGGATCTTTCTTTTTTTCTAAAAACAAGAAACACTGCCTTTTACTGAAACTGCCTACTTGTCTCAGGAAATAGTGAGGGTAACCTCCTGACCGGTTACCTCAAGCAATCCTCTGTACACCAGCTGCCAGCCAAAAGACACAGGCTTTCTCTGCAAGAGGCATCTTCCCAGCCTGGCACACTACACCATGTTACCTTGTTATCATTAGAGCTTGAACCAACACAAAGCACAGGAAACTTGTTAAACAAGCACATGAGTATTTCACTATAGCCAGAACATGAAAGATACAGAAGTTTCTCAGAATTTGTGCTGAAACTTGTTAACAACAAGAGTTTTGCTGCTTATTCAGTTCAGTCACAAGAGACCAGATGTTCCCAGGCTGCGAGATAGAGAGTTCAACAGCAAGTTCAGCTCAGTGTCAGCCCTTAGTCTGAAATACAGCTGTAAGGACGTCAGTGCTGTGCACAGGAAGATCTAATTTTTCTAGATTAAGTGATGACTTGAACACAAATACCTGCCACAGTTACAAGCGGATCTTTTGGAAGAATGGAAGGCAAAGGGAAGGAGACACAGCACTTCTTCAGCTAGTAGAGAGGGGCCTTTTAATAAATTATCAGATTGTAAGAAATATCTAATTAAAAGACTGCTGATATTAACAGCATCTCAGGAAAGTTGTAAGCTGGATAAAACTTGAATGTACAGCAGGTATGATAATGACTCTCAGAGATCAGTGAGGGATGTGTCATGGATATTTGGGGCCAAAAAAAGGGTTCATTCCTCTGAGAAGCCAGGGCCTATATACAACCATAAATATATTTTGTTTTGTCATGGATCTTGTCCTGCCAAGCATATAGGCAGGTAATTGCCAAACCTGTAACCACTCAGAACACAACATGTGTTTACAGAGAAAAGTGATTTTTAGATGTAGTAAGGAAGGAGACCACAGTAAGTGTCTCCTTTGGAGCAGGCTGCAGTGATACCATAAAGCCTGGAAGTTGAGCTTTGTACTAGGAGTGAGATCTTTGACGTGTAAAAGAATAACACAGCAGAAAGCAAAACCTTCATGGATATGTGCTCTTACCAGTATTGAATAGTGGAACCTGTGCTAGCTCAAGTGTAGCACATGGAGCCTACTCAGCCCCACTCTCTGGGATATTTCCTTGACCTGCCCCTAAAAACTGGATGTGCAGAACATTGGTTTTGCAATATGTTAGTTGTACTTATTAAATGAGCTTTCCATAACACACGCAGATGCCATCTTCTGTCATGGCCTAAAAACCACTTTAAATGACAGTTTCCTCAAAAATGAAAAAAAAAATGTATATCGGGCTGAAACATGATGACAGGCTTCAGCAGGGTTAAGCAATTTCTCTCAGCATTTTTGTGGGTTTAACTAAAACCAGAGATTACAAGCAGAAAGGAAAGAACCACCCCCAGATTTTCCGTTTTCAAAATTAAAAAAAAAAAAAGGAAAAGACTGAAGCAGCATTCTGAAAGGGCTATAGAAGGAAAACAAGCTAGTTAGCCATGACGTACTGTAGCCTTGACATCCCATCAACAACTCTGTTACTCCCATGCAAATCAATCTCTGATAAGGTTTTCTTCTCACCCAGCAGCTCCAGCTGTTGCTGAATGTTTCTGCTTTTCAAGCCTGCAAAAGGGGAAGAAAGTAAAACAGTAAATAAAAAACAAACAACAAAATAGTAAAATGTTTGGCTCTCTGAGCACCAAGAAACTGACCTAAACTGCAGCACCTCTTCAACAAGCTGCTTCCAGAAGCTGTTGAGTGTTGGGGTTGGCACAGGGTGATGCTGTGGGGAGGGCACGGCAGCCCCCACTTCATCTGCCATGGGAGCTGGGCTGAGAGGAGGCTGGATGGGTCTGACCCATCAGGGACCCTGCAAGAGAAACAGGAGGGGAGCAAGTATTGCAGAGAAGCAGGCTGCTTCTCCAGAGGGACTCAAGGAAGTTGCAGGCAATGGGTCATCTCTAGTCACAGAGAGGGGAAAAAACTCTACTTACAGGTCTTCAGAAGTCAGATGGAATGATTGCATCAGCTTCCTAAATGGGGATCTTGGATTAAAGCATCTCACCCGCTGCTTTGGGAGCACTGTTCAGCCCTCCAGATAACAGAGTTGGTTATTTTGAATGCACAACATGTACAGTGACTGCTAAGAGAATAAACCTGAATCATGCTGGATGCTCCTGTTAAATTAGATAGGAAAAAATGTAGTTGTCTGACACACAAGACCACATTATAAAATCAGGGTGGGTTTAGCTATACTTATGAAGTATCCATCAGTGATGTGGGTATTATCCAAAAAAATTAAACAATACACTTGATTGCTAGAAGAAGGACCAAAGATCAACTGAAGTTCACAGAGGACCTCATGCATTTTCACACAGAAGACTAGGGGGAAGGTGTTAATAGTATATACACCCTGTATGCGTGTTGGAATTTAATACGTTTTTATAATATACATTATTATACGTGCAATGCATGCAATAAAAGTTTTAACCAAATTATTAGTTATTAGCTGCTTGTGACATGATCACCAAGGAGTTAAGAACCAAAGACAGTTTTTCCAGGCTGTTTTGCATGTGTCAACGCTTAGACTGAGAGCCAGTGAGCACGTTGCCACATGGAAACCTCTCCCACCAATTTCTCACTGTAAATGGCTGGCTCCTGCTCCAGTTGAGAGCCACCCAGACGCCAGAGCTTGGGAGGCTTGTGGACAGTTGAGCACTGCTCCAGTGAGCTGGGGCAGCAGCCAAGCTGCACAGAAAAGGACAAGTCAGGTAACTTGTTACAGCAGCTATTTTTTCTGCTTATGCTTTTTCTGACTCCAAATAAGGATATAAACCAAAATGCAACAGTGAAGCACACCCAGGAGGTGAGGCACGGCAGGGAGGCAGGAGGAGCTGCCCTGCAGTTACGTACCCCAGGTGTTCCTGCTGCAGCAGGGGGCTTGGACTGGATGATCTTCAGAGGTCCCTTCTGACCCCTATGATTCTAGGAGCTGCCACCATGCTGGGATTAGGGTCAGCAGTGCCCAGGATGGGGTAGAGAAAGGTTTGGAGCCCAAAGTCCCTGTCTTGCTGTAGTCCAAGGACAGCACATGGGGGGGGACACCAAGCAGCTCCAGCGAAGAAAAGTGCCCCAGGCAACACTTGGTCCCACTCCACCAGCTGCAGGTCTGGCCCTGCAGAAGCAGGGATGTGGTTTAGGTTTCCCAGTACATGCTGAACATTTGGTTCATTATTTTCAATTACAAATAAGCAAGCTGTACTAGCCCCTTCAAGGACACTGCTGTTCAGACTGCTTTTCTGCACAGCACACTGAGCTGATGTAGAGGGTGAGAGAAACTGAGTTTGGCAACTCACATGTTTTGGCAACGTGACAAACCTTCTTTGTGGGACAGACCCTTTCTCCTTTCCCTTGCTGGTCTCCTCAACTCAGGCATCTGCAAGCAGTTCTTTTTGGATCATCTGGAAGTGACATTTGGAATGAGTTAGATTTTAAGAAGAGCACCACCTCTGTTAATAATAGACATACAATGGTTGGTTACCTGGATCTTAAGGGTCAGTTCTCTTGTAGTTCCTGGAATGGGAATATTCAACGGGTACATTTTAATGGGTGACAAAAACACGTGGGATTCACCAGCTTGGACATTAATTTATGCATCATTAACAATCATTACTTCATCCTCTGCTAATACTGTTATACTGAGTAACTGAAGAGGATAAATTGCTGTGTTGAAATACCTTGTGCAAAACAGCTGATGAAGAGAACATGACAAATATTCCATATATTTTGCTAGTGGTAATGTATTTGTCATCCTGATTTTGCTTGGCTCTGATTTCTGATTATGTATAATCCAAATGATAAAATGTATAATAATAATAAGCAACTTGCACAAGAGAAAAAGAAACTACCTCCCATGGGTTTTGTGCCTGTCTCTGCTCCTTTGAAATGGTGAATGGGCTCCAAGTTGTGACTGTAAGAAAAACCAGGCAAGCAGAGACTGGCCCTTGTCCAAACTACAATCAGGGCTGCACCACCACGCCTGGACCCCTGGGTACAGGGAAGCTGGTAAATCTTTGCAAGGAGGCCATGGAGCAGAGCCAGGCAGTGAGGCAAGGGGACAGGGCTGCTGCCCTCACTGAGCATCACTGAGCTCCAGGGCCCCTGCAGCACCCACCTGCACCTTCCCCAGCAACACAATGTGCAAACACATCAAATCAGAGGAGGTCCGGGGCAGTCACGGGAACTGTGCTACTCCGCAGCTGCTGAGGTGAGGGAGAGTCACAGTTTTAAAAGCTTAAAATGGAATTAAAACAGAAAACCATTGTCCTGCATTAGACAAATTACTGGTGCACAGACCTCGCTCTGTGCAACTCTGCAACTGTAATTGAGTTTCCTCACTCAAGTGCTGACTGTCATCTGGTTAGCACTCTCATGCTCTTCAGGGTTGGAAGGATGTTAAGTCCAGGAGCCCAGTGGCATTTTTAAACACCTTTACAGTTTTCATACCTCTCTTCTTTTAGGATATTACAAGCAAAACTCAGCTGAACACCTGCCCCTCTATCAGAAAGAAGAATTGAGTGGTAGCATCACCCAGCAACCCTTGCGGTAGAAATAGATGCAGCGAGAAGGAGCGTGACAAACTCCCTGCAGAACAGCTGGGAAAAAGGAGGAAGAGATGAAGACAGACAAGGAAGAAACCTCTTAACATTTCAAAGTGTGGTTCTGCTTTACAAGAGGATTTAGAGCAGCAGTGTGGGGCTTTCACATTGCCTGCTGTACCGGGGTGAATTTTCTCACCATGCAAGCATAAAGAAACTCTAGCACTAACAAACAGCTAAACAGAAGTTTTCCACTGGTGAAAGTAATACCACATGAACTTAGGCAGCAATTACACATCTCCCTTCTCACCTGCCCTCGGGACTCCACGGTGCCGGCATTAGTGGTGTATCTGCAATGCAAAGGAGCACTTAAGCAGCTCTAAACTTGCTTATCTAAGTGATTTCAGCAGCACAAGCTGCCCTGCCTGGGCATCTGAGAGCTTGCAGTCAGTAAACCAAGCATCCAGAAAAGTGTTTAAAAGAAGGCATTTTTAAAGCTATTTTATTATCTACTGGGCTTCTGCTGCCTTTTAGAGAACATCAAGTACTCCTTACCCTTCAAATGAATCTGACAGCTGGATCAGCATGGGGGCGAGGGCACAACAAACATTTATTTTTAAATACATCACAAGTTTTGAGTGTGTTTGGAGGGGGAGGCATGCCTGGCAAACAGCAGAACAAGAACCGCACAGGGGAGAAGAGAACAATGTTAAATAAGGTGGGAGGAGAGAGAGAGGAGAAAAAAATATTGAAATTCTGCAATTTGAAGATGCTCGGCCCAGAATCCACAAGACTGAGAACAAGAAAACACTACTTATTTTTTAAAAAATGCTTATTTCAAAGTATTTGTCATCAACATTCACCCAACATATTTACATTAAAATACTTTGTTTTCTTTTTCTTGAAGACTTGGTATTTAAAATGTTTGTTAGAGACTAAAGAACATCCTTTGAGAAACAGATTTGCTAGTGTTTCTGGCTGGGCATACTCAAGCTGTAGTTTTGAAAGGCTGAGGTTTCAGGGTAGTTTGTTTTTTTTCTCTAGAAAGGAAATTTTTAAAAGACATTTTGATTGCTGAAACTGTATTTCCCTTGAGCTCCTTCCCACCCCACCTTTTATTAAGAAAAAAACCAAGAGTTGCGGGTTTGACTTTTTGGTGACCAAGGTTGGAAGGATTTTGAAGGCTTCCAACTTCAAAACCCTGGTGATGCCCAAATACCACACCAAGATCACTGCAGGTTCCAATTTCCAGAGGAGTGCCCAGCACTCCCTGCTCCTGAGCAGGTAGCAACACTAACTCTTTTTATAAAGAGTGCACCAAGAAACAAGTTTCTATAGAATAATCTAACCTTAAAAGAAAAGAAGACAGCAGATCTGGCAGAGATCAGATCTCTGAGCTGTGCTTTGAGCAGGTCGAGCAGCTCTCCAGGAGAGGTGAAAGTGCATCCTCAGGGCAGGCAAAGAGCCCAGAGGCAGAAGCTGCTTCACAAACCACAGCCTGGAAAACTTTTCTATCTAAAACTCTAATTTCTAATTTGCTAGGCCTTCTGCTGAAGGGCAGTTGGATTTACACACACTGCAGCTCCTAGTGCATCTTTGCAAGTCTAATTTACTCATTTTTCAGTTGACTTACTTCCAGTCAGCCTTGATATTAAAGAAATCTTTCACAAGTCACCAAAATCTCCATGAGCTATATGCTAAATGTCTATTTGTGTGTGTGTTCCCCGAAAAGCAAGAATTAAAAAGGGAAACTTGATAGCATTTTTCTTTAATTCCTGCTGAAGTCAGAGCCAAGCCCTGCTGCTGGCCTTGGCCACTGGGGCTGTGCAGGCAGCGTGCCCCAGCCACCAACCCTGTGCCCTGGCACAGGGGCAGCCACTGAGTGCCCAAGGTTTTCTGCCTCCAAACCTTCCTTTTCAAGCTGCACAACTGAAATAACTCACAGTGAGATTTTTTTTTTCCAAGCCAGGTGTTTCCCTGAGGCTGGCAACAGCCCAGGAAGGGGACAGAGAGCTGGGAAGCCTCTGTGGTGCCAGGAGCTCAAGGGAGCCTGCTGGACCCCTCCATGGAGACCCAGCTCAGCCCTCCCAAGCTCCCTGGCTCCTGCCATCGCCTTGGACCCAGAAGCTGATGCACAGAGCACATTACTCCCCTGTTGGCCTTTCCATTTGCATTGCCACAGGATCCTCCACTGCTTGGCATCACCAGCTCCTGCAGCAGAGTGCTGCCAGCACAGACGAATGGGAAGCTTTTGAGCAGGGAGGGCAGCTTGGTTTGACTCTTACTTGAAGGATGTTCAAAATCTGCAGGCAAGAAGCCCAGCAGCAAACAAAGGGAGGAACCCAGCCCCTCCTAAGGGCTGTTACTATCCTGCCAGCACAGCAAGGCTCTGCTGCCTGGGAAGGCTTCAGCACATAGGTGATGGCAGCTCTTTTTGGTATCCCCCTGCACTCTGTCCATGTCCCTCAAGTCTTCTGGTATTTACTGGCAGTACAATAAATAAGCTAAAAATGCCAGTGGCACCTGAGGCCATAGCCTACTTAAGCTTCCAGGGCTGCCTCTAATGCCCGAGTGTGTTTACATCACTTCAGTGCTTTTATGCTGAGTAAGGAAATAATTTGAATAACAGATGTAAGGAGCTCTACACAGACAGACTTACCCTGAGCAGAGTCTGCAGCCTGCCTACAAAAGTAGTTCCATGCACATGATTTGATTTCTGGAGGTACCCCAGTGTAAATCTGGAAATTGTCATCCCCGAGGCATCATGGTAAAAGAGTCACATCAGCTGGATGGATGGTGCTTTTCTCTGCTCAGACCCAGCTCCAGACTGCTCATGCTGCAAGCATGGTGGGTCAGGAATCATAGAAAATAAAGCCTGCAGTAAGCAAAGATACTGTGAAACAGTCTGCGTGTGGCTCTAAACAAAGAATACATTGTAGTTTTTCTATTTTGTGGAGCACTAACATGGAGAAGCAGCTTAACACTGACATAACTACCCGAAGAAGATTTGACTTAGGTCTCCCATCAAACTAAATAAAACAATATTTGCATCAAAGTTAACTCACTACAAAGCCTGTGGCATGTGCACAACTCTCAAAAGACAGAACCTGCCAAACTCTTATCAGAGAAGTTTGTGTGGTTGCAACAAGGTACCTCCCAAGCACAAGCCAGCAAGCTGTGAACAACAAGCTGCAAGGGTACTCACCCCCAGCTGCCTGTAAAATGTCAGCTGGCCCTGTGGTGGACTACTGGCATGTGGGACAGAGATAGCCCATGGAATTTTGGGCACAGTGTGCACCATGGCAAAGGATCCCTTAATTCCCCAGCACAAGGTAGTGAAGCTCTGCTTCAGTAACCCGTGGCACTCCAGGCATCCATGTGCTACTGAGTGGGGAAATGCCAGAGGGAGGTGGTTATCTGCAGGGTCTTCTCAGGCAGGGAAGAAGCTCTGAAGATGGCATCTGAACAGAGCTGGGAGAAAAAAAACCTTATCTCTAAAACCAGAGAGATGGAAGAAGGCAGAGCAGTTGTTCCTTGCTCATATGGCTCAAGAGGCTCCACAGCATCATGTCCTGGCTCCAGGTGCAGCACAGCTTGGGTCAAACCCAGGCCCAAAGGGACAAAATATCAGCATGGCTCCTAAAACCACACAAGGAGAGCAGTGGGGTGGTGGGACTTTGCCAAGTAGAAGGCTGCAGAGGACCCCTTTCTCCTGCCCAGCCGAGCACTAGCAGAGTGCTCTTTAAAGATTTGTAAACCCCTATAGAAAAAAAAAATATCTTTCAACAGTACTTAGAAATCACAATATTCAGACCAAAAAGAGGTCCAAAGGGATTTTTGCAGCCCACCATAAGGAAGGGCAATGGATACACTCTTAACTGTGCAGGCATGTGTCTGCACTGTGCTTACAATTAATATTGTACCAAGATTTTCTCAAAACCATGAAAGGTTTGCAATAACACTGTGACCCTGCTTATTCCAGGAGGGATCTTCCTAGCTTTCCCTCAGAGAGATGAAAGAGAAATTATCCTGAATGAAAGATCACTACTGTGAGTTCACATAAACCTACTTCTAATCAAATGGTAATTTTGGTGTAAATTCTATTTCATACTTTTAGGAAAACATTGGTATAATATACACTGATACTAAAAACTCATCCTCAAAAATACTGTTACCACAGCTTCCATTTAACAATAGAGAAAAAAAACCCAACAGTACAATTGCGAATTTAGGCATATATTTCATCTATATATATCTTTCTTCAAAAAGATTAATTTTATATCATATTAGAATCTCATACAGTAGCTACAGAGCCCCAAAAGGGAAAGTAAGGCAGATAAAGCACACAGATCTTTAAGCCTGATTTTTTTCCTTCTGGAAGATAAACCTATACCATGAATATTCTGCTAATAGTCTTCTTTGAGTAATGTATTTACAAGCAATTGGTTTGAAACCATCATTCCTGTGAAGTTTTAGGAACCTGATTGATTTGCTTCTCACTGGCAAAGATGTGAAAATTGGAATATTGACAGGAACATCAAGAGAGCTGAAATGCATTTACATAAAGTTCACATCAAATGCAAGGAGAAGAGCAAAATAAACCCACTCAGAAGTTTCATTGCTCTCAGTAAAAGCCAAGACATTCAACCCACTGCTCGCACCAGGATGTGCTATTAGCAGCAGAGATGATAGGCCACTTCATCAGCTGCTCTATCATAGCAGACATGATGATCTGGCTCATTATTCTTGCTAAATTATACAGGCACGATAAGGAGGACCAGGAATAAAATCAGAAATCATTCCAGTTCATCATATCCTAAGTCTCTGGGAAACCTTCAATATACACCAGAGGCAGGCAGAGCACAGGCTGCATAGTCAGGCAATATCTATGCAGATATTTCCTTTTCATTTGTGATTACAGTGCTAATTAATAGTAGAAAGTTATAGAAATGATGCACCATTATCTTCTATAGGGAACTGGAGAATTAAAAAGGTCTCAGTATTTATTCCAAATTATCACAATGATCCAGAATTACCTGGCTTAGAATAATTAGTGATGAGCAGAGGCTTTGGTGCCTGGCACTGTCAATCCTCCCTTCGAGCAGGATTGCCACCTCCACCCACTGGGCTCACATGGGAGGAGAACTAAGTTCTCCTGTCACCTGGCATCTTCAGGTCCATGGGTGTGAAATGAAGGCACACCATAACACTGGGCTGGCTGCTCCTCTGCACAGTCCCAGGGTAGTCCAGGGAGAGTGTTACAGATGGGTGCTGGAGGGGAAAAACCCAAATGTACTGTATATTTCATTTATATGAATTTGCTCTTACATATAAAAATGCATTCAAATCCTTGAACCAGCCTGACAGACAGGCTCTCGCTTCCCAGCCATCCCTCGCTTCACACTGAGGGATGCAGGGATTTTCCTACGGAGCTGGATATTCCAGTTCCTCTGGAGATAAGCCCAAAATAGACTTTGGGGTGTTTGCTTATTTTAATTCCTATGCAAGCCCATCCCACAATGGTGTTTCCTCCTTTTGGAGATGAGTATTGGCTGAAAGAACCAAGCCACTGAGGAGCCATTCCCAAGGTCTGGGGTGTGGTAGCTCCCTGCAGACCCCTTACAGAAGCAGGCACCCCTGGGTGCCCAAAGTGGGCTGGGAGACAGGCCAGCCCCCAGCACTCAGGAAGCATCTCCTGTAAGTGCCAAGCACCCACAGGCAGCTCAGAAGCCCACATGGCTTGTGGTCTTGCAAGAGAAGGTCCATGCTACCATCCAGCCCCATGCACATGCAGCCCTGGCCACCCCAAAGGTGTGCTAGAGAGAGCCAAGATCAGTGGGACACAGAGGTCAATAGGGTTTTTTCCTCCATTTTCCAGTGCAGAGAAACAAGAGAAGGGCAATGAAGGTGGTGAAGGGTCTGCAGAACTTGTCTTATGAGAAGCAGCTGAGGGAACTGGGGGCGTGTAGCCTGAAGAAAAGGAGGCTGAGAGGAGACCTTCTCACTCTCTACAGGTACCTGAAAGCAGGTTGTAGTGAGATGGGGTTTGGTCTCTTCTCCTGAGTAGGAGCTGGCTGGTGTGGCAGCAGCACCACAACTGAATGCCGCTTGCAGCAGTGCAGTAACCAGCACTGGTGAACCAACTCCACCTCTACTGCACCCTGGGCTGTCCCAAGTCTTCTCTGATCTCACACAATGCCTGGCAACAAGGACACGGGGTTGCTCAGACGTGGGAAACCAGCCAGCAGCCTGGGAGCTCTGCTCACCCTGTGGCAAAGCGGGACAGCAGCTAAGTGCTCTCTATCAGCACTGAGAAGACATGCCAGGATGAGAGCAGAATAACAAAAACTCTGAGACATGATTTATGGAGAAAAAAAAATAAACTTAGTGTGAATTTCCAATGACATTTAAGTTTCAGAGACTAGCCAAGACTTAAAAAAAATATATCCACTTCACTGAAATACTCTTTTCTACAGGGACTTTTCTGTGTTGTGCTTAGATGGTGTTATAACAATAAACAGGCATCTTTGCCTTAAGGGACTGCAGATACTGCCAAAGCAGGCAACATTTTAAACCTGTAATAACTTTAAACTAATTGCAGAAGTCAAGCCAGAGAGCCCAAACAGGCAGAGGGCTAAGACTTGGGTAGGCTGAAGTGCACTTCGAGGAAGAGTGACACAGCACAGGCTTTTGCCCAGGCACTGCTGCCAGCTGGCTCACGGAGAAACTTTACATCACTGTAAAGCCCAGAAACTGCCTTCAAAAATCCAACTGGCTCCTTGAATGCCCATAGAGTCAGTGCCTTGTGAGTGGAAGCCAACATGTGATTTCCCAGTTTCCTGGCAAATGGTGGGGACCAAAGCTAAGGTGGAGATGCAGCCCCTGACGGGCAGACACGCGTTCTGCTCCGAGCCCCAGGGGATGCTTGGGGGGGAACCTGCTTCAGATGAAGGGAGGCTGACTGCAGCCCAGCACCCTTGCTGCAAAGCACTAAAAGCTGTGCCAGAAGGCAAGAAGGCAAATGGCTCTTGCTAATAAATTCTTCTCCTCCTCTGACAGCCAAGGCTAGCAGGGAGGCGGAATGTGTTTGGGAAGCTGCTGAGCTTTGCTCATTAGTTGCTCACTGCTTTTCATTGATGAAGATCAATGATAGCTCATTGAGCATCCGTCCTGCTAAGGGATTCCTGGGCTAAGGGCTCCAGTACAGAATATTTTAAGTGGGTCTGAAAGCAAGTTTCTACTCCAGGAATCAAAAGCCTGCAAATAGGGTAACCCAAACAGAGACATTAATGCAGATACCTTTGTCAGACCCCAGGAGCTGGTGGTGATCATCATCCAAGGCCACGAAGCTGGGCTCCCTTCAGGGGCCACACAGCACCACTCAGGTGAGACTACAGCACAAAGTCTAACCTGCTCCAAACTTTCCCACAGGGGGCCTGTGCACTGAGGCCCTTTCACCTGGCCCACATTTTAGAGTGGCTCAGGCAGTTTATTTTAAACTGAGTCAGTTTTTAGAGTTACTGTTTATGAGCCAAGAGGATTTAATCTCAAATCCTACATATTTTTTTTTTTAAAAAACCAACAAATTAAGAGCACCCTCCCCCAGCCTGGTCCATAAAGCTTTCCCTGAATATGCTCAATTGAAAGGATCTGGAACTCATCACAGTACCATCTGTCTCTCTCCGAGAGGTGATCAATCATCCTGAAAGTTTAAACACCCACGGTGCCTTAATCTGTTGTAGTGTTCAAATCAACCTATTTCAAACAGTCAAAGGGAGAATGTACTGTCCTCTCATGGCACAGTGGTCAAGCCCTATCTTCCATGCCTGCCAAGCTATAAAACACCAGCGTTTCCTAATTTTTACAGTCAGAGCTAAGACAGAGACCCTTCTTTAGAGGGAAGGCACATGGACTGAAAGAGAGAGCTACGAGTGACACCAGCTCGTACATAACCCTGTAACAGAGCTGAGGGACCACTCTGCATCCCACCACACGGGCCTGAGGAGGGATGAGCACTCCCCAAAACTGCTTTCCTTCATTCCACATGCTGAAACTTTTCCTGGAAGTAGAGAGGAGCAAAACTAATGTAGCATCTGACCATGGTTAACAGCAGGGGTGCACAAAGGGCTCCTTCTCCATAGGATACAGGTAAATTCAGAAGTCAGTGAAAACCAAACAGATACTGATGGCTCCATTCCCCTCTGCTAGGAGTAGGCGAGAGGCTGAGCCAAACCCTTAAGGACAGCTTTATCCATCCCAGAAGAACAGATCAGTCAACAGATCAAGTACATGGAAATTGCTTTCCTCCTGTGCTGTCTGCAGGCTTTGGGGTTGCACAGAGGGTGTTTTGGTCCACATCAAATTCCTGCCTGGGAACAAGGGTGGCCCCTGATGCTACTGAGGTTAGCTTTCCTCTGCCCTGCACTGACTGGCTGCTGCTGAAGAAGACGTCTTGTTCCCTCAGGTCTCCCTTGCCCAGTACAACCCTGTGTGTCTAAGAGACATCACTTTAGCATTTTGGGAACAGGGTTGTACGGAGACCAAGGGACCCAAATGAACTTGCCAGGAGAGCAACAACCAGCCTTTTAAATCCTGCCAGCATCACTCTCAGCAGCAGCACATTGCTCCTGCGGTCTGGGTTTGGGACGCACCAGTGCAAACCATCAGTGCCAGGACTGTTAGGGGGGGGAAATGGTACAAGGCATTTACTATCATTTCTGTTCCCAGCAGATGAGTAGGCAGTCTATTAAGAGAGCTGAACTGAATGTAGGATTTCTTATAACTACCTGGGATGAGACATGCTGTCATCATTGGCTTAGAACAAGTCCTGCTCAAAAATGCACTGTTTGTGCAGATTGGAAACAAATTGTTTGTTTTCTTAGACAAGAACACCAGGTAGTCCACAAGTTTGTGATTCATTCTGCACCACAAAGATCTCCACCCCACGTTTTTCTAACAGACTGCTATTTATTGACCTTTTCTTAGCTTACCTGAAGATCATTGTGCTGCCCTTCATCTATAGGGATAAACACATGGGGCAGCTGAGGGTTCCACTCATCGCTCCACAGTTTGAACTCCTGGATGTGGCTGTTCTGTGCTGGAAACCATCTGCAGCCATGAAGGTTGCAATTCTGGAAAACAGGGGGTGGTACAAAAAACCCACGTACATCCCACACCCAAAATTGTCTCTATCAGAGCTGAGTATAAAAGGAAGTTATTTAAGGTACTGTTTGGTGTGCATATGCAGTATCTAAGAGTTTAAGGAGTCCAAGTAATCCAGGTACACTTACAGACCCAGAACTTGCAGAGGCTACAGACGAGGCATTCACTGACTCTGCTGAGCCTTGTTAGGATGCGGCAAAATATGATAGTGGGCAAGACAGAGGGTAGAACGAAGTGGAAATATTTGAGGTTTTTATAGATGACTATGTGAATTAGGGGAGTTATAGGAGAAATTTAGGCACTGAAGTTTTGCACTAAAGTATCCTGTTTTTTCACTGTTGCAGGAGGCACCGACATGTTGGACACTTGTCTAAAGGACACCAAGACATACTATCACTTCAAAGATGCCACAGTAGGCACCACAGGGTAAGATAATAAATCTGACAGATGCCTTACATTTATGGATCAGAAGAGGAATTTTTCTGACAAGCTCTGAGCCCAAGCCAACAATGCTGTGATGCTGCATGCTGACTAGGGGGCAATTGAGGCCTGAAACGCAATGTCTGTCTCAGACCCTTCCAGTCTCAATCCAGCAGAGGATCCTGGCCATTAGGCAGACCAGACCATAACAGAGACTAATCCAAGTTTGGGTATGGATCCTCCTTCAGAGCCACTTCCACCAGCCAGAGTTTTCCTGGGTGAAAAAGGATTTTGGAAGCACTTATCTGTGTGATAACTCATTGTCACTGGGAGCCAAAGGCAGCATTGTCCCTGTGCCACTGGCTGGCTGGCTCCACTTTTCTCAGAAAGAAGAAGGAAAGACCATGAGACCTGCTGCCTTTCTGGACTTCACCTGCAGGCCCATGGAGCTCATCTTGGAGACAGCTTTCATGATGAAAAGGGCTTCTTTGAGGTGATAAAGAAACATCAGGATTAGTCAAGCCTGGTAACTAAAAGCCATGGCAAGTCACCCCTAAATCAAAAACATAGTTATGACATGTACTTCAGGAAAGAGCAGAAACTCAGTTTTCCTTATGTCACCACCTGAAATCATTGGCTGCCTGAAACATCTGCCTCCGTGATGCCCATGGAGATTTCTCTGGAAAAGAGGAGAGAAAGGTATTCAAGACATAATGCAAGTAGTGTCAGTAAAGCTTTTTAAATTATTTTAATTCTTTAATTCTTTTCCCACTCCCAGGTTTCACTCCAGTGTCACTCACAATGCTGGGTTTTTACTGATCTCTATATCTGACGCATTTTCAAAGCCAGAAGGGAACAGTGCTCAAAACGCAGTGAGAGCCGCTTGAAGAAATACTTTCCAATATTTATATGAACAACGTCAGAGTTTTGAAAACCTCTCAAAGCCCCCACATCCCATGGAGGCCCTCCATCACACCCGTGAGCCTTGGGTTTGGCCCAGAGCACAGGAAAACCCTGAACTTGTGAAACAGAGGTTAGTCAGATTTGACTAAACATCTGGTCATCATCAGCATGGAGAGCAGTGCTCCAAGATGGGCGTTTATGATACTGGCCCTGAACAACTGCTGTTGCTTGTGAAATGAAGAATTTAAAAGTTTGCTGTATACAAGGCTGTGTACTGGCTCCTGTTATAGTTTCCATCAGTTTCCTTTTCCAACACCCAGCTTGCAGAAGCACTAATTGCATCCAGCAGTCGCCTCCCAGACACCCACTGTGTGCTTCACCCTGCCAGCAGCAGTGGTACTGCGGTCTGCCCCACAGAGACAGCTCTGCCACAGGCTGGGAACCATCCCACCACACATCCACTCTGCTCCTGCTCCATCCCAGCTGTGTGCAGCATGCTCAGATCAGTTCCATAGGACTTAAAAAAAATAATAATTAAAAAAAAATCAATTTCCAATTGGAGTGACAGTCATAGAATGATTTGGATTGGATGAGACCTTAAAGATCTTCTAGTTCCAACCCCCCTGCATGGGCAGGGACACCTCCTATTAGACCAGGTTGCTCAGTGTCCCATTCAATCTGGCCTTGAACACTTCCAAGGACGGGGCATCCACAGCTTCCCTGGGCAACCTGTGCCAGTGCCTCAGCACCCTCATAATGAGGAATTTCTTTCTGAAATCTAATCTAAATCTCCCCTCTTCCAGTTTAAAATTACCTCTTTTCCTCTCACTACACGACCTTGTACAAAGCACCCCCAGCTTTCCTGTAGACCTCCTCCAGGTACTGGAAGGTGGTCTAAGGTCTCCTCAGAGCCTTCTCTTCTCCAGGCTTGCAGCCCAGAAAGCCAGCCATGTCCTGGGCTGCATCAAAAGAAGTGAGACCAGCAGGTCAAGGCAAGTGATTCTCCCCCTCTAGTCCACTCTGGTGAGACCCCACCTGGAGCACTGTGTAGAGTTCTGGAAGCTCCAACACAGGAAGGACTTGGAGCATCTGAAACGAGTTCCAAAGAAGGCCACAAAGAAGACCAGAAGGCTAGAGCACCTCTCCTATTAAAACAGGCTGTTTGCAATTATAAAGAAAAATGTAGGCCAGCAATTGCAAATTTGACTTTCCTTGGCAGCAGAGACTCCCAGCACCTTGTGAAATCCAGCTGCTCTTGTCAGAAGTGCCTTCTTTGAGGCAGCCAAGTTGGAAAAATGTTGCCCAGAAATGTGTGAATTAGTCAGTAACTCTGTGAGTAACAGGAAGGGAGGTATATAGACCCAGCCGAGCTCTGTGGAGCTCCGTGGGAATGTCAGGAGCATTATTCATCTGGCCACTCCCTGGGGAAACTCGCCTTCACCGCGAGACCCGTGGGAAGGCGACTGTCTCAGTGCCATGTCTGTGGAGTGCCCATGCTGGGAACCCCTCAAACACCCCACAGGACAAACAGGGAACAGGAGACATACAGATGGTTGTGTCACCACACATTCCCAAAGCACACAGAAAGGGGCAATCCCCAGGTTTCTGTGGGGAGTCAGAGGATTATGGAATGAAGCCGCAGGGGTGATATCTCCAACACCCGGCTGCTCTGTGCAAGGCAGCAGCCTGGCCGTGGTCAGTGGGCATGGGCAACCTGTGGCCCTTTGTGCCCTCCACGAAAGCTCAGTCCATGCCAACATTGCTGCAGAGCAGAGAGGCCAATGCAGTGCTGGCCAGGCTGGGGGTCCCCAGCCAGGGAAAGGCCTGTTAATGCAATCAGTGCCCTCCGTCAGACCTTGTTTCATTAACCACCTGGCACAGCTCCCTCTGCCCCACACAGGTCACAAGAGCCAACCATACCCAAACCTTGCAGAGGGAGGTGCACAGGCTTACCTCTGCCTCTGAAGAACCTTGGTGTGCACATCAGGGTCCTTCACACACTTCACACTGAACTCAGGGGGATTCAGAGCAGAAAATCCTGAGCATGCACTTTCCTGAATGAAGGTCGCAGTTTCACGTTGCTTCTCTGTGTTCAAGCAATCAGGTTAATAAATCAAAATAAACTCTCAGAAGGTCGGTGTTCAAAAAAGATTAAAAACATCAGGGGTTTTGCCAGAAATAGTAGGCTCAGATACAGGGTTTGACCCCTTTTTTGCCAAACACACAGAAAACTTCTGCACAGTCAAGCAAAACTATGTAGCAAATTGGATCAAGATGCTTGTGGGTTCCCGAGGTCTTTTGGTCAGATAGAAAATAAGCAAATGAATATGCAATTCATATAAAGCTGGGATATGCTTTAATTTATAAGGGGGGTTATGCCTCCAGATTACTTGGCTTAAAAGAGAGCAAGACAAAGAAAAGGAACATTTCCACTGCACAGCATAAAATTCACCATTGTCTGTAGGTTACATTCAATGCACAAATACAGTAAAAATGAAGTCAAGCTGACAAGCTGAAATTTTATTCAGAATTCTAAGAGTAATTCAGTAGGGATGAAAAAATAGCAAGTTTATGCCTGTTCAACATTAGGCAATAAAATTTCAATATTCACCCATCACATGGTAATATCACCAGCAGGTCAGAGCCCTGTTAAATGAAGAACTTTACAGACATATAACAGGAGACCCAGTTCTTGCCTAGACAAGTCACACTTGAGTCTGGCTGATTTTGACAATAAAGTCACCTGAAGCAAATCCCAATTATACCAGGCATCTCCATCAGAAGTTCTTTTTACCCATCTAGATCATTGTTATTCCAGGTGGATATTTCCAACCCTTGAGACAAATCAAGAACTTCGGAGTTAGTTGCTGCAAATCCCATTAACTCTGATTTGGAGGCAATGACCATCAGACCCCCTGAAGATGGGCTAAGAGAAATAGTATTTTCTTACTTTGTACAAACACTTTACCTTCTACCAAACCCAGATAAGGGTCTAAAAGGTGCAACCATAACTCATTTAACATTTCCATCACTGGCTCTCAGCTCTTTGCCTTCAGGGATGTCCCATTTCAGCTTCCCTGCTTGAGCACCATCCCTGTGGAGCAGGTCACTGCAGGCAGCTCTCCCAGGGAGCTCCTCTGCCTGGCAAGGCGAGCTGCTGGCAGCAGCAAAGAGCAGAGGCTTTAAAAAATGGTGGACCAAATTCAATTGTCCTTGAGGTTGTGCTGCTGAGATCTTATCACTCTGGGAAACACACATGGAAGAGATTTAAACAAATATGGACACAGAAAGCAGAGCAGAACATTGGATCTAAACTACATTAGAAAGGGTCCAGCAATGCCTTGTCTCTCAATAAATACTGAGCCTGCAGCGATATCCTCTGTACCTAAGTCTGACAGAGGCAGGATGGCTTGCCTGCCAGCTAGGCTAGCTAAGGACATAGGCAAGATAAGTGTGGTTTTAGGCTATCAATGAAAACTCCTAATTCAACGGATTATTTATACAACCAATGATCTCCTGGGAACAGCAGGACGCTGGACCCGCCTTTCCTTTGGTACTGTGATAACACAGGCTAAGCCACTTTGAAAATGTATGAGGTACTCCCATGTTTTAACTGGAACACTATCATAACTTTTTATTTCTTGGCTTCTATCACTCAGCCAGGAGCATTTCTTACAGCACTGGGCCACCTTCCAGGCATAACATCTACCAAAGGAACTGAGTATGTCCTAGTTTTTCTCAGAATAAGGCTCAGAGTTAAAGTGACTACAACACAGCAAGTGCAGAAGAGAACTAGCAGTAGGGAGGTGAAATAGTAATTAAAACCAAACAAAAAAAAAAGAGCAAGCCAAAACAACCTAATCTCTGACCCCAGGAGAAAATTATTGCAAACAACAAACACAGTGAGGGTCATGCTTTGCAGAACCAGCCATGCAGCACAGCTCTGCAGGGCAACATGTGAGCAGGGACAGCTCCAGTATTCCCAGTTCCCAGCACTGCTGGATCAGTGTCTGTCTTCTGCTACCAGCAAGTGGGAGCCTGGGAAAGAGAAATTCCCACCTGCACACTGAGGATATCATCTGCAGGTGGATGTGGGGCTTCCTCAGCACCAGAGCACCTGCAGGAGGAGGAAGACTGATTGTAGTTGTGTAACTTCTACAAGGCAACACCAACAATACATTACCTGACTGATCTAAACCCACAGGATACAAGCACCAGAACCATGTCTAAGGATTTGCCTTCCTAGTACCCAATTTTCTGTACAGGACAGAACTGCAGCAAACGCTTCCTGACTAGGGGAAAGGTGAAAACTCTTCAGTGTGCTGGAACTTAATTTCCAAGCACAATTAGAGCTCCCCAGGATGGTCCAGCAGCCTGTAGCAATAAGCACATCCAAAGGCAGGAAAAAAAGACATAAACAGTTTCATTAGTACATGCAAACACATGCAGCATGGAGATTAAAATATTAATAAATCCTTTCTACTCCCACCATTCACATCCCTCTGAGATACCCTGTTGTCTGGGAATGCCCAGATTCACCACAAAGTGTCTTAACTGTAGTCTAGCTGGCCACCCAAATTCTACTTTAGACGGCTAAGGTACTAAATAGCTCATCATCCCTCCAAGCAAGGACATCTTCATTGTTATCCAAAAGCCCCTTTTCCTCCTACAGTTGTCAAAACATCCTTCCCTTCCACCCACTACTGACCAGACTTTATAGAGCTGTTCTCAGCCTCCAGCAACCCTGATTAAAGGCAACATCATCATCTGACCACTCCCCTGACAAAGTGGAATTATAAAGACTGAAACAGGGAGCAATGGCACAGAATAAGAAAACAGAGAAACCAGCCAGAGTACCAAAGATCTGTGCAGTTTCCATCTATGCCATACATCTGCATTCATTGTCTTCCTAATTGTTCTCATCCTTCTTTCCAAACAATAATGTTGGTTTTTTTTTTAAATATGGGAGATAGAGTTCAACCCTCTGGATGTCTATTCAGGTGTAAAGTCTTGGCATACTGCTGAATCTATGTTAAGCCATCTCATTACCACTGAACAATAGTCAGTGAATTGACTGTTGTTCAAAAATCACTTATCAAGGCCATGCCCAATAAAAAACAACTGTTAGTGTAAAGTTTTGAAGTGTATGAAAGGAGGATTAAGGAAGAAGGATGTTGTCGCAGTTAACGTGCAAGATTAAGAGATGAGAGATCCCTGTGATGTTGGGAAAGCTCTATAAAACCCCTTTATTTTCATTTCCCTCTGAATAAAATGTGAATAATACTATTTTCCTACCCAGTGGAGAGGTTTAGATCACTATGGTCCTAATGCTCAGCACCAAAATGTCTATAAAACATTAGGTGAAGAAAAAGCAACTCAACCAACCACATCCAATTGACTGAATTTTTAAACTCAAATGAATTTACTTTCATCCAACTTTCAAACCCCAAGTCAACTACACACCATTAGGTTAAGAATAAGCATGAGAAATGACACTCTACAGGGCAATTTTCTGCAGAGGCTGGAAGCCCTGGGAGAAGGGCTGGGGATGAAAGCACCTCCTCAACCATGACAGCGCGGCTGCACTGATGACAATCTCATCCATTTTGGCAGCGGCAGCGGGGCCCGGGGGCAGCTGGAGCCCCCGGCACACTCTGCACCCACCAGCTCCCACACTCCTGCCCTGCACACCCAGGTGCCTGCTGGGTTTCCAGGCACTGAACTGTATTTATGCTGCTGAGACCCTCACGGTCCCGCAGAAGTAACCAGGTTTTCACCTACTGCTTCCTTAGACCAAGCGGGTGCATCACATCCTTCTCAGCCAGATTTTCAGTCTCCATGTTGGATGACCTGGGAGCTTCTGAGGAAAGGCTGAGCCCAAGCCTGAGCTCTGTGAGCTGCAGATTTACAGGAACTGAGCACAGCCAGGCTGGGAGGGGATGGGACCACTCTGGTGGACGATAGGGCAATTGCATCCATTAATTTCCCACATTTCTGAGGAAATTACTGTGCTGCCTCCTACATGCTTTGCAAACGGATATAGCCCAGAGCTGTGCTGCCTCCAGGGCCTGATCCTGTGCTCAGCTCTGACATGTCACAGCTGGAACTGCTACCCACTGCTGTGAGAAGCGGTTTTCAGTCATAAAAAAAAAGGAAAAAAAAATCACTTCAAGCTTGGCAAAGCCTCGTAGGAAATTTTCAAGGAGGCCTGTTTCTCCCACACATCTCCTGCATAAGCAAGGTTATTGTTATTATTACAATTTAAGGTTACAGAGAAATAGCTTTTAGAACATACAACGGGTGACTGCTTTGGCTTTTAAAAATTGGCCAAGATGATGTAGATGTTAAAAGGAGCTGCTGCATGCCCATAACATCTCCTTTCCCATTACCATCAGCAACACCGTGCAATCCTCCATAAAGTGAAAACACATGCTGGAGCAGTAATGAGAATAGATGGACGGGCTGAGGTTGCCAACGTGCATTTCTGTGTGTAGGTCAAGCAAGACAGAACAAAAAGGAGAAACATATAGAACAAATGCTCTTGAGTCATCCCCCTCAAAGTAGTAACTGCATATTGAATCAAAACCGTGAAAGAGATTATCTTGCAGACAAATCCCACCTAGAACAGCAATAAAACCAAATAAATATCCAGGACTCTACCCACTCTTTGAGATGAATCTTTGAGATGCTGGAGAAAAGCATTTTACAGGTCCTCCTTTCTTCCTCTCCTCTGTTTTTTCGTTACGTTTGTTTGTTTGTTTAGGGTTTTTCAGTTGTGGTTTTTGGATTTTCTCTTGCTAAAAGCAGGTTTTCCTTAGGACGTGGCTTCCCGTGCCACTCACGAGCTCACGTAGCCCAGCTGTGCCAGCAGCACATGCCTGGTGGTGCCAGGGCTATCTGGCATTGAGGGGATGCCAGGCTGCCTCCTGCCTGCAGCTCCCACCCTGCAGCCCCAGGAGATCCCTGCTCCCAGCCCTGTGTGTGTGGGGGTCACCCTGGCTCTGCTGCTGGGTCTGTGTGCTGCACTCCCCCAGATGGATTTGTCAGGGCCGGGCTGTGCTGGCAGCCTGTGTGGACAATGGGGAGGAGAGAGGAGAAGGAGCCATTCCTGGCACATGTCCCGGGCAGCCTGCCCTGGTGCACAGAGAGGGGCCCATTTCAGCCCCTGGCACATCCTTCCACCACCATCCCTGGTCCCAGTGCCCCCCTCCATATGAGCCCTCCCACCCATCTGCTGCCACACGCACACCTCCTGCTCCCACCAGCACTTCTTTTATTTCAAACTAAACCCAGGAACCACCTGCCACACAGGGCACGGAAGGTGAATGAAGGCCATTAAGGACTCCACATCAAGTACCCACCTTACTGATGCCAGCAAATTGCAGACCAAATGTCACCTCTTTGAATGAGAGGTGCCTCAAGACACTGATGATCTGGGGAGACACAAGGACCTCTGTCCCACGCCAATGTGGTACAAGACAGGACTTGTCCACAGCTCAGTTGCATCTCAACACAGAGCAAAGAAGAGAAAGCCCTTGGTGCTGATGAAGGCAGGAGAAAGCAGCACACTAACATGGGGAAAAAATGAAGTGCTGGGGAAGCATTTGGTCTGTCATCACTTAAAACTTGCAAACACAACGGTGGTTATTATCAGAATCAAACAATGAAACTGGAAAAAATCATCTCTCCACTGAGATAATTTCTGAATCAAAACAGCCACAAGAAGTCAAAATTTTGCTCTTTCTTAATAGAAAATGTTTGGCTTCCCACAGCACGTATCTTGTCTCAACTGTTTTGGCACCTTGTGCCAGGTGTGACAGAACGAGGTGACTCAGCAGCTCAAGCAGGCTGCCAGAACACTGCAGCTGAGGGGGGCCAAAACTCCCAGCTTGCAAGAAGTCTAAACCTCTTGAAATCTGGTTTCACTTTGATTTGCAACAAAAGTGAACACTTGCAAAATTTCTCATGACACAGAATGATTTTCCCATCTAAAAAGAATATCTGGGAAACATCAGCATGAGGCATTTTTGCAATCAGCTCTTCCCTCCACAAAGCCCAGTAGCTCTGAACTAAATCAAGGTGAAAAACCACATTGAAACTGTCAGGGAACCTCAGCTCCCATCCTAGCCCTTCCCATGGTCTCCCAGTTCACACAGCGTGGAAACCCTCACAGCCTGGCTTAGGTCTGGTTTGAAGGTTTTGGGGAGCCAGGCTGCAGAGCTGGGAGTCCAGCATCCTCAGGGTGAAGCCACTACATGTGAAACCAGCTGATGGCCAAACTGTCCCCACTGAGGCCAGTGGGAATGCAGCAGGACCCTCAGCATAGCCCAGGCATTAGCATTCAACATCTGATCAGCTGAGACACTTCTGGAAAACACAACTCACTTCTGGTAAGTGTATCTACATTTTTAAACACTGGCTGGACCGGCAGGAGACCACATAGGCCAACACAACAACACAACTGGTAAGGAAGCCCCTGGAAAGTGGGATACCAGTGCCATGAAATGCTACATTTGACCTACAGCACAAGGTTTCATAACACTCATTTACTTTATCCCAGCTGCTCACACCCATCCCAGCAAACATCACCCATTTCCCCACAGTTGTGTTCAAAAGAAGCTGCTCTTGGTGCTGTTCCTAACACGTGTGGTAGCCCTGCAAGGATGCTTCCATCTAACATGACCCACAATAAAGGGAGGGAGAGAAACATAACCAAGATCTGCTTGCTTAGATCCACTGCCAGGCTGGAAACAAACTTGCAGCCACTGGGATAGGCAGAACATGTTTCCCTTGTACTCACTGCACACTGAGAATTACATCTCACATTGTCCTGGAAGCTTCCTTGGATATAATCTCCTTTGATTGTTTTAGCTGAGAATCTCTGGGGAGTTTTAAGCGATTCTGGTAAAGCAAAAGCACAAATCACCCTTCCACTGCAACCATACACCAGTGAAGCTTCTGACTCAGCAAGCACCATGGGAAGACCACGGCTCAGGTTCCTCTCTCCATCACCAGCAAGTGAACATCTCTGGTGCTGCTCTGCTGCTGTGCCAGGCAGGAATGGGCAGCTGCCCTCCTGGGCAGGCAGGGCAGGTTCTGGCTGGGGTTTGTGCCCCGGCTGGGAGCAGCACTGCAGAGCAGCTCAGCACACAGCAGCATGTGCTCAGCCACGGTGTTGGGCTGGAGAGGGAAGCCCAGTGAGCCAGGCAGGGTCACTGCCAACAGCCAGGGCAGGCAGGAACTGTGACTGTGGCCCCGTCGCTCTCACCCAACACACTGCCCCAGCTCTGGTTTTCAGCAACAATAAAGGCAGAGCAGGAAAGCCTTCCCTCTGCGGCAAGGGGAAAGGCCAGTCCTTGGGACCAGGCAGGCATTTAATGACAGCAGCCGTGTGCCCAGATAGACACGTGCTGCTGGCAGGATCACCAAACCCAGGGGCACACACACACAGCACCCGTGAGACCTGGTGTGCTGGCCCCAGCTCACTGGAAGCCACATCCCTGGAGGAGCCCAGCACCAGCAGCCCTGCTCTCAGCACCACAGGACTGCCCTCTGCATCCTGCCTGCTCCCAGCCCTCACAACTGCCCCTTTCCCTCAAAGCAGCTGATGAACTTGTGGGGCAGGTGGTGTGGGGAAGGCTCCAGCTGCAGTAAGGCAGCTAGGAGCAGGAGACAGCAGGGACAGACCTGGAGGAGGTCAGCAGTAGAATGGGACTGCCAGCCAGCTCTGAGAAAGTCCCACACATGAGCATTTATGGCCCTGGCACCTGATTCAGCCAATCCTTTGAAGGCCATGAGCGTGATGGGCTCCAGCTGGAGGCTGCTGACAGCCCTCCCATGTCTGCAGCCTCCAGCCAAGCAGCACAACACTGGTGGACAGGAATAGATAACTAGGAGATTCTAGGGGAGATTAGGCTGCAGTTTAAAATTTTGTTTCATATAAATATAGTATCACTCTAAGCTGCACTCAGCTATCCCATCAGCTGGTAATTCTCGAACCCTGGAAAAGTTCTTCCACATAAATCACAAGGGGCACTGCAGAGGTAACTGCTGCTCAAACACTGAAATTCAAGGCTGAGATTCCCCACAACCCCAGGTAGGTCACCTTCTTTGCTCCTCCTGGGAACATGGCAGCATTGGCAGGACACTGCTCTTTGCCCACAGATGGAGCCACCCACCCGCCCTCCTGTCCCCACACGGCAGGTCCCAGCTGGATCCTTCTGTACACCAGCCATGAGACCCAATGGGCATCACCTGCAGGACCATGGGGGAGGGAACAGGGAAGGAGAAATGGTGATGCTGGAATAGTTGGGGCCAAGAAGATTTGCTCTGATATCCCTCCCTCCTGGATGGCGGGAAGGGCAGCAGCTCGGCTGGTGGGTGCTGCCTGCAGCTGTGGCAAGGGACAGTTGCTGCCTGTGGTGGTGGCAGAACGTTTCCCTTCTATGCAGAGACCAAGTGTGACTCGGGGCTGCGTGGACCTCTGCAGAGACCTTTGGTCTCCCCAGCCCAGCAGGAGCACTTGCTGTACCATGTCAAGAAAGAGATGAAGACCTGGCCCAGGCACAGGTCAGGCCACCACCAAGGAGTCACAGCTCCAGTTACACTCCTTCCCACTCCAGTTTCCCAAGTAGAGAGAGATGATGCAGGACCTGCACTTGTCCACACCACCACACCCAGCAGGAACAATCCCAGCTACCCATACATCACAGTTGGTGACACAAGGGCACAAATGACACAGTGGCACAAGGGCTTGGATGCCATAGGTGGAGTGGCAGTGAGCCAAACCTGAGGCAAGATGAGGAAGAGGGACTTTCTCCTCTTCCTCCACACCAAGACACTGAATCCCATCTACATCAACAGGAGGATTACTTCAGAACAAGGGACATCTGCCACCTCCAGTCAGCTGTCAGCTCATCCTATCTTGAGCTTTGGAAAGTGAGGATCAGTCTCTTACCAGCTGTGACAGGTAAAAGCCCCAGAGGCTCCTGCCTGCTCTGTGCCTACCTAGGCCTGCATCCAAGGCTCCTTCTGATGCTGAGATGGAACTTGAGATGATCCCAATTAAAGAAGCAAGGCTGTCACAATTTCAGCTGCACAAATGAGACGAGAAAACTAGCGGTGTCACCAAGTGTGTGGAGGAACAAATTTACAAACCTAATCACCTCCCAGCATAGCCAGGCTGCCAGTGCCTGAAGGAGGGTGACAGGGGAGAAGAAAGCTTTTGGGACTCTTAAAGAATATTAATTCACACTAATCGCAATCGGATCTGTCCTTGCCTGTAATCAACAGCCCAACTGAGAACCTGAACTAGAATATTAATGCAAGTGCTCCATGGGAGATGGAAACCTCTCAAAACCTCTCTCATATTATGAGAATTAAAAATAAGAAAAGCAGCACAGCAAACTGCAATGCAGTTTCAGTGTCAGGATGAGCCTGCTGAAGGAGGATGTTATGAAATTCAGTGGAAGTATCCCATCCCAGAACCACAGACTTCTACTGATCACTACCCAACACGCTGTCTCTTCCCTCCAGACACACTCCCAAACCTGGATGCCATTCCTGTTTCTCCTGTAAAAGATATGGCAACTGAATTTTTAATCCTGGGTTGATCAGGTACATCCTCTGTGCTTAATGAAACCCTCTAAATGGGATTACGAAAAAAAATCACTTACTGTGACAGCTGTTTTATTTTGTTATTCTGTATGACTACCATTATGGCTTGGAGGCAGGGAAATACCTGACACCTCTTTTCAACGAGGTACAAATGATTTGTGGTCTTCAGCTTGAGATACAGCACTGGAAACAGGCAGCTTTTCCTGGAAATAAAGCTGGTGGGGACACCTGAAGCCAAGCACAGGACAGACACCATTGCTGCTGAAGCCTCTGGCTGAAGTGGAGCCTGACTACAAGTTGTCACCCTGAGGAACATATTGCAGGTGCCAGGGAGGTCTTTTAGAGGCATTTTGTTCTCCCTCATTACGTTTCCCTCCACCAACATGTGTTTGGCTGCAAACCTTTGAAAGGAAGTTACCCCCACTTAAAACTAATTATTTACTTTTTCCAGCTATTACAGCTAGAAAGTTGACATGCAATAGCATTTTTTAGCAAAACATCTTTGTAACTATCATGTCAGTATCCTGTCTTAATTTTTCTGTACACTCAGCAGGTAGACAGTAACAACTGCACATGAGATTTCAGAGCATCAGTGTCTGAGGCTGTCATCAAAACAACAAAACATGTCAAGGAAGGACTGTTTTACCCTGTCACTTACATGACAGATCTCCTTAATTAACCTGCCTGCTGGCAGAGAAAATGAATGAATGAGAGAAAAATTGCCTTTCTTTGTTAGCAGTATCTCTATTGTTTTCTTATCTATCAGGTTAATTTAATGTTAATAAACGTGAAGATTAAAAGCCTCAATTACTGGAAGGTTTGGGGAGAGGAAAGGGTCTGAAGAGGCTCACAAGAAGCTCAGTAAGGAGCTCAGATGCACTGGACCACTGCTGGTCCTGTGGACCCCCTGACAGGAGGTACCAGGCCAAGGGCACCAGGTGGGGCTGCAGCTCCGGGGATGTTCCCAGCCGGCTGGGACTGCCAGGCTGCAGGGAGCAAAGGAAGATTAATAAAAAGAAACACCACAAAACCCAAACAAAAGAATAGCATTAAAAAAACCCCACAAACTAAAAAACAACAACAACAACAACAACAAAATCCCAACAAAACAAACAAACAAAAAACCCAACCAAACAATAACCACAAAATCCAACCAAAGAAGGGGCTTTGGAAAGCTCTGAAAAGGCCCAGGGATGAGGGGACAGGGCTCCTGACCAGACTCGTGTAGCACAGCAGAGAGGCAACAGAGGAAAATGTACATCCCTGGGACAGCAACGTGTGAATTAGGGGAGGGACCCATCCCTCAGCACCTCTGCACCCTTCCCACCCACCCGTGGGAGCAGAACTGGGAGCTGGACGGCCGAGCACCCCAGGGCACTGCCCACCGAGGGACTGGGGCTGCCACCCTCTGCTTGGGCCAAAGGGACAGTTGCTGTGTCCCCGTTAGAAACACGGGTTTTTCATACACACAACATCTTTTCCTCCACCAAGGGGCTGTGAAGCTGTGTCCCTCCTGGCCCCAGCATAGAGCAATGCATCAGCACCAGTGAGGAATATCCTGCCTGAGCTGTGAGAAGAAAAAGTCCCACCCTGGACCCAGCGGCTGGAAAGCTGTGCATGGCAGGGCTACCTCAGGATTCATCACGGTGCTCACGAAAGCTGGCTTTGGCCCAGGACCCAGGAAAGCAGAGTGCATTCAGCATTCGCTTCCCCGAAAGAATCAAGCTTGCCAGCTTCTCTTCAACAGGAGAGGCCAGGCCTGTGACATCACCTGTGGCGTCACCACTGACCTGACCCCTCCTGGCAGGGCTGAGGTTGCCTGGGTGCCCAGTGCGGGGGGAGCACCCCTGCCTTTGTGCCTGTATCTAGGCAGTGAGGAGCACACCCACTCCCCCTGCAGAAATACCACCCTGCTGGCTTCAGAGGAGATAAAAGACATCATTCCTGCAGCCAGGGTCTAAAACAACAACAGCAGGTGCCTCCACAGGTTGGGTGAAAATGACTCCAGAGCGACCGCTGCTCAATTCTGCACTTGAAGTACATGGATTTTGTATACTCACTGTTACAAGTATATTTTCAGAGCAATTTTCCTTTTACTTGTATTTCTCATCTTTTCTGATCTGTTGCAGACAGGTGAACCTCACATATAATTTTCTTAGCTTTTCTTGTTTCAAATGATGCAGCATTTCCCCCATGCCATATACTGCCCTCCTCCCCTCTTAGGCAAAAAGGGAGTATGCAAAATAGTCACACAAGTAACTTCAGCGCAAGAGTAGAGAGGCAGCCATGAAATCTCTTCAAAGCTGTTTGTCCCAGGAGTCCTACTTCTGTCTTTGTTGCGGGTTCATGGGAATTCCATCCATGCCCACTGCCATGGTTGTAGCCCCACGTGCCTCCTGCTACCCGTCAGCCCCCTCTCACACACACCACAGCAAACCCAGCAAGCAAACCTGCTTGACAACTCTTCCCCACTACCATAGTTCACCAAATATTTTATCTGGTTCTGAAAAGCAATGGCTAAGCTTTTAGTATACTACGTAAGATTAAATCACCCTTATAGACGTAAGATATCATAGTATGATTTATTAAGAAGTTCAAAGCTTCACAGAATTAATGAAAACATGTTTGCAAGAGTCCAGTGGAACTGGGGTCCTGTTCAGCCTTTTGCACATTCAGGTCCCTGCATTGGAGGGCATGTGAGCATCATTCCCAGGGCAACACCAGCTGCAAGGGCACAGAACAGGGACTGCCCTGTTCCCACCTTCAGACTAACTCAGCTGTACCTTTGAGCCTTCCCCAAAACCTGGGCCTCCCTGAAGCCTGAGCCAACGCCAGGCAACACCACCACTCTCCGGCACTCCAGGGCTGCACAGCCCACTGCAGCAACCAGGAGGGTCCACACTGCCCACCAGTGTCTAGAAGGGTCTGCACTGCCAACCATGGTCTGAGTCCAGCAGCACAGGTACTGGTGCTGCACACCTGTAGAATGGTGCAGAGTCCCCCAGGAAGGCCCCATCGCTGCTCACTGCCCTCTCCTTGGGCCACAAGGAGCCATCACCTCTCAAACCTGAGCTGTAAACTAAGAGCAGGCAGTGAGAAGGCACTCTCCAAACACAGTCACACTTCTGTGTAAAGTGGAGCTCAGATATATTTAAGGAGAAAATACCTTTTTGTTCCTGCTGCTTGTAAGGTGTGACCAGATTTGGCTTTTCTTTTAATAATTTCAACCATCTGTCATGTCCTTCCCACCTCACTAGCTTTGACATTTGCTTTATCCTACTTGAGAAAAGAAAGGTGCTGATCAAGATGGGAGTTATTTCAGCATCTGCTGCTGAAACATTACTTCATTTCTCCTTTCCCTTTTACTCTTCAGCATTACCCTCCAAGACTCTTAATTTCCCTTGTCTTCTGTTAATTAAAACCCAATTAGGATTGCCTGCTGATAACAGCACATTTGGTCTAACAAAGGCTGGCCTGTTGCTGGATTTATTTTAAGTGTCATAAGAAACAGCAGGTCTTAGTGGAGCATGAGCAGCTCAAACTAGTCTCCACAAGTGTTTGTTTTTTGTGTGTACTGTGCTAATCTGGGGGAAAGATGTCTTTAGAAAAAAAAAATCCAAAAAGTGTTTGAAAAGAACATTCTTGTGCTTCACATCTTGCAGAAAATTGAACACACTGATAGCTTTTAAATACCAACAACAGGGGAAGTGAGAAGAAACAGAGGAAAATGGGCTTTGCCACCATGCTCATGCCACTGCCTTTTGCCAATACATCCCATGGAGACAAGTGAGTCCCCAAAGCTGGGGCATCCTGCCACTTGGGCAGCTCAGGCAAGATGCACCTTCTGAACGCATCACTGGCTATTACTTTTAACATCTTAGAAGTCATATGGCTTATTCCTATTCATCGCACAGTAATCCTCCAATCTGTTCTGCATTAAAAACAAAACAAAATAAACCTTTCTGCAAACACACTGCTGTTTTCCCAGCTTTGTCCTCAGCCTCCCTAGCATTGCTCCATGGAAAGTGAGCGTCGGTGGCCGTGACACACACGGAAGCACTGTGCTGTTGTTTGGAAATGATGAGTCCATCTGGCACGGCTGTTTCCAGTCATATAAAGAATTCCTCCTCCTCTTCCTCCTCCTCCACTCTGTTTGTGGGGCTGGCCTGCAGCCTTTGTGGGAGGAGGCCCGAAGCTCTCTGCCCTGCTCCTTTACTCCTTTTGGCTGCAGCAAGCAGCAGCTGGGTCCTGTCTGGGGAGGGCCCGTCCGCGGGCACAGGGGGCTGGAGGAGGCTGCTCCGCAGGCCCCTGGAGAAGCGGTGCAGGGGGCAGCGGCTGCTGGAGGGGTTTGTCACCACCAGCCCTGTGTCCACGTTGGTCTCCGCTGCCTGCCGACGAACACGGCTCTCCTGGAGAGAAGCCTGGAGCTGGGTGCTGGCCTGCCTGCGGAGGGAGGGGGCATCCCACCCCCACCGGCCTGCTGGCCCGCTGGGAGGAGAGGAGAAGTGTCTGAAGAGGCCACCGCTGGCTTGCTCAGTGGTTAGGGCTTCACTTTGCTCAGATTTTGTTTTACTCTTCGCAGCTCTAACCTCCTGGCTTCTCCAACCAGAATTACCCCGCTTTACAGGGAAGGGGACCGAGTCCTGATAGATTTTGTCACCACTTGTATTATCATGCTGATGGGAAAATCCAACATTTGTTTCATGGGGCTTGGAGCTGCCTTGAACCTGTTGAAGAAATTTGGAGAGCACCATTAACATTGTTCTAGCTTGTGGTGACAATGTTCTTGCCCAGCCTGAAATGACCTGCAGCATGAGCCAGCCAGAGCCCCACCAGAGAACAGCACAGGAGTCAAGCCTGAGCAATGGCAGATGAAAGTTAATGTAGAAAATGTGGTACACATGGAGAAGAACAATCCCAGCTTCACATACAGAATACAGATTGTGAGACTCAGGGTCTCATTTCTGTGACAGACAGCACCGTGTTAGCATCAGTGCAGCAACAGCAGCCTGGAGAGCAAAGGAAATCTTAATTATTCCAAACAAAATGCAGAGCACTGTTATGCAGGGTGCAGCTCTGGTCCCAAAGCTGGACCACAGTGCCTGTCCCTCACCTGCAGGACACAGGGTATCACAGAGCTGGAAATGCTCAGAAATATACAACAAGGACAGTTGCATGTACAGTAAAGGAATTACCATGTACTTTAATCCTGGCGGAAAAAAAAAGCAGTTTGGAAGGTAGAGGATAAAATGCTAAACGACCATGAGGCACCTGGATAAACAAACAGGTATTGTCCACTCCCTGCCATTTGTAATGCAAGCAGCAGAGCCCACCAAATGGAGCAAGCTGGAGAAGTTCAAACTAAAGAAAGGAGAAGGAAAGTAGGCACAGGGGAGGCCCTGTCAAAGTATGTCATGAATACAAAAAGTTCACATGGATTCAAGGGAACACTGGATAAACACATGGAAAGGAGTAAAGCTACACCCCCAAAAAAGCTTCCAAATTTCCTGCAGTGAATTAATGTATGTCTGCCAGCTTAAAGACCTTGCATCTACAGCAGGAAGAGCCACAGAGCAAGGGACCTCTGGAGGTCACCTGGCCCAGTCACCTGCTCCCAGCAGGACCAACTTCAATGCTATGTGAGGATGCTCAGGGCCTTGTCCAGGCCTAGTGGGTGACAAACCAGTTGTGTGAAGTGACACTGAATGAGAAGAACACAAAAGCTGCCCTGAGGATGACTGTCAGGAGTAGCATAAAAATATGCTGTACAGAATAACTAACTTGATTTGTAACAAATGAGCTCTGGAAGGGAAAAAAAACAAAACACAGGATGGGCAAATTATTTCTATATCTAAATAAGAAAAAAATAATCTGAGATGGGAGAGGTTGTTACCATGGAAAGAAAGCACATGGAGCTATACAACCCTCCCCCTCACCTGTATAATTCCCACTATGTATCATCTCAGCACAGTCTTTTTTGTCTGTTTTATTTATTTGCATTCGTACAACCTTTGGGCTGCACACTTGAGCAGAAAAGGCAGAGATTTCCTGTGACTCACTTCTTCAGCGCTTTTGCCCAACAGCAACTCCCTCAAGAGCTCACAAAATCTATTGCAGGTGATATATCAGCACCATGCTTACAATACATCTGGTGCTGGGTGCTAAAAACTTGCTTTCAAAAATATTATAAAATAATGATTTATCGGAAAAAGGATTGGCTGCTACAATCAGTAGATTCAGGCAGGGAAGGGAGGATGTGAAACCAGCCTGCTCCAAGAAAGCATTAACACTTTCCAATTTCAGGTGAGCAGCAATGTTGTTCATTTAACAATATAAAAACATGCCAAGAAACTGTGCTTATATTTATCTGCAGCATCACAGCACTGGCAGATACCAATTACTGCATTCACAAATTCTAAAGAAAACATGAAAAAGCAAAATCTTCATTTCCCTTTTGAATCAGTCCTGCTTTCCTTGGAGAAAAAGTAAAATAAAATAAAATTTAAAAAATCTCTTTTCAGAACATCACAGACACGTACCTGAAGCAGAATTGTATTTCCTTCGTAGTCTTGTGTTTGCCACCTGGTGCTACTGATAGGAATGCATGGGTTGGGCAGGAGAGGCACCAGCTGCCCCATTTCTTGCACCCTGAACTGCAAGGCTGAGGAGTCCTTGGGCTCGGCGGGCACCCCGATGGGCAGCTGCTTCAGGCAGAGCTGCACGGCAGCGCCTCGGGCTGTGTGCAGCACGAAGACACAGAAGCTGCTTTTCTGTGTGGTTGCTTCCTTCTGCAGGATCATCTCGTAGAGTCTCACTGCATCCTCATAGTTCTCAAAGCTGCAGTAGATGGTGACACGCAGGATTTCGGGGCCACAGTGAACCCGCCTGATGCCCCAGACGGGCATCTGCTCGTCCAGGCTGTAGAAGTCCTGGTGAGCTGGGGCACAGGGGTAGCTTTGCCCATTAGCAATCTGGGCACACTGGTAGCGCCAGGGGGGATGCTGGAATTGCTCATGGACCTGGAAAATCCGTTCTTCTCCCAAGTCCTCATGTAGAAAAAGGAGAACAGATATTCCGGGAAAGCCACAGCTTCTCTTACGGCATCTCTCATAGTATTTCAACGGAGTAACTCGCTCAGACACCAGGAAAAGGCGAATGTCTGGGCAGATCCACCCCAAAAGCTGATCCAGAGTTTGCTGCAGAAGCAACGAGTGTCCTGAATTGGCGAGAAGATGCACAGTCATCAGAGAATCTGCTCTGTCATCCATTGCAAAGGTTCCTGACAAAAAAAAAAAAAAAATAGAGAAACTGGTGCCTTCCTTCTCCTACTTCTGGAGCCTCAATAAGATGAGGTTACACTCATAACTCGGAAACTTCAACAGAATTAGTTCAATCTTCTACAGGTTTGCAGTAACCTGAAGAAACACCCAGGTATGCACAGTTCACGTACATGAGGAGGCAGGTGAAAAGTGACAAGGTATTGTTCTGTGACTGCCTCAGGCCACTCACATCACAGCAGAGCTCAGCTGAAGGCTCATTCTCTGACTACAAGACCTGAGCTCTGGTCACTGTGTACCTGCAACCGATGTGCCCAGAAACTCCTCTGTGTCCTCCTGCTCCTGTCCTTCTCTGCACAGGGCAGCAGAGATGAAGAGCACTGAAGCACAGAAGCAGCAGTTCTCCAAGATGACATGACGTTCTAAGTACAAGACTGGCCTGTCAGCACTGGAGATGGACACTCCAGATCCGGCCAGTCCCACCAGTGCCCATCTCGGTGTGATGGCTGCTTTTTGCACAGGCGATGGGACTCTCTGATGTGCCACTCAGGTTTCAAAACCTCAGTAAATTTTCCTGTAGTCAGCAGGCGAGCTTTAGCTGGCTGGGAAAAGCTTGTGATCTTTTGAGTCCCACCCTTCTGGGGCATACAGATAAGCTACTCTTTAAAAAAAGGAAGGAAAACAGACTAACAAAAGAAAAAAAAGCAGCGTGTGAACACAACAGATAACAATAAGGGCAGATATGAATCAGCCCCAGGAAAGAGGAGCTCTGGGAATAACCTTGACTCCTTTTTATGCACTTCACCACATAGGTAGCTCACTGCCCAGCTGGAAATCAGCTCCTGGGTTAATAAACACAGCCCATATAAGCTCCCCCTTTGCAAGGCCCTGGTTGCCTCTTTCCTCTTTATTTTTTCATTTTTTAATGTTGAGATACCAGTGTAATCAGCACCTTTAAGCAAACTCCAGGTTTGTTTTGTTTTGTTTTCTTTGCTCCTCAGGTTTACATAGGAGTACTTAATTCAGCTTATTGTGTAGACTACAACAGGAATGCTGAAATACATCTCTTTCCAGGCCTTTTCTAGTGTCTTGACAATAAATAACACTGTCCCTTTGTCTCCTTATTTTGCCAACCCAGGAGCAATACATACAAGCCAAACCAGCCCCCATTTTCTGTTCAGAACTGGCCCCACCGCAGCCAGTATTTAAATCAAACCTGCAGCCTCTGACAGTGTATCCAGCTCCATCTAATTAAGAGCAAGGCACCTCTCTCTGCTGACAGTTCCCACTCCAGCAGCCAAGCACACAAAGCAGTAGCTCACCCTGCACAAATTCCAGCATTAATAACAGTCTGTTATTCAAAACTCTGATTTTCTTTTTTTTTTTTTTTTTCCACTCCAACCCTCACTTTGTATTCCACTGAGAAAAACATGCAGGGTCTAAAAAGGTACAAGATAGTGGTGCCTTCGTCTCCTTTACATAGATCACTCTCACTGGTAGAAATCACACATTCATGATTTAAAACTGCACTGGCACCAATGTACAATAAAAATAAAAAGGCTGACTAGGAAAAAAAAAATAATGAATTTGCACTGATAGAGACAAACCCACCCACAATACTTCCAAGCAAATAATAATCACCACTGGGAGGGAGACCAAAAAATCCGGCCTTCAGACAATCGCAGGAAGAGAGCAAAGAGTGCAAGTGCTCAAACCATTAAAATGCTCTGGATGAGCTCTGAGCAACACAATTTTACTAAAACATGGAAAAGGAAATGATCCATCAACCCGTTGCTAAAAGGCAGGGCAAGCAGTCATCTGCCTTCCTGCATGTGAGGAAAAGGGGAATTTTGCCAGTGAAAGGAAAAACAGAAAGTTCTTCAGGGCTGGGTTTGTACCTGGAAGCAGGAGGGGCATGTCAGGGCCCCTATTCTGGAAGGAGGCAATGGTGGCAGACATGGCCATGGGGCTGGGCACTGCTGAGCTGCCTGGCACAGCCACAGTGCCCAGCATGGCCCAGGCACCAGCCTGTGGTACCTCCTCGGCGTCAGGGCAAAGAGCAGAGACCAGAAAGAGTTAAAGTAGGTAAATAGGAGTGAACATAAACCTGGTGGAGGGGAACTGTGGGCTGGCAGACAGTCCAGCAATGCTGCCAGGACCAGGATTGCCTCCCCCCTGAGCGGGCAGTCGGGTGAAAGCAGCAGCTTTGTGGCCAGCAGCAGCTCAATCCAATGGTATTACTAGAGGAGGAATAGGGAGGGAAACAGAAAACAATTAACTGCAACCTATAAATCCCCTGAGCACCTGTATCTGGAATAGTCTGTGCTGTTCCAGCTGCCCTTTAAGAAGATGGATGTGGAGACTCAGGAAGAAAGCAGGAGGAGGAAGTAAAGGAAAGTAATGAAGAAGTAATGAAAGAAGCCCTGTTGGTAAGAGGAGCAAGCAGACAAGAACCTTCAGCCTGGAGAAGGAACCATGACAGGATATGCTATAGATCTATAAGGTATAGGTCTAATGGCATCAGGAGGGTTAAGGGGCAGCCATAGGTTACAGTACCCTCTCAAAAAGCAGCAAGGGGTTCACCAGCACCCACCACTCCTACCACAAGGAGCACGAGATGAACTGAATGTCCGCCTTCGCCCAACCTCCCCTTTCAGAGGGCAGCCCCACCAGCCTGGCTAAGCACCATGCAGTAGAGGAGCACTCTGCTTCTCTTCCACTTCGCTTTGACATCTAAACGTCCATGGGGAAGGGTCAAACCCAGGTTGCCCGAACTTGGACAAGGGTATTCCCATGCCCTCTCTTTGTCTCCAATCTATTGCCTCCCTAAACCTTGGGGTAAAGCCAGGATGCCATGACCCAGGCTGCTGCAGACTGGCGAGTTTAGACCCCCCATCTGTAGCTTTTCTCATGAGGCTCCAAGAAACTCAGGTGGGAAAGGGATGACTGCCATCAGAACAAAGCTCAGGCTTTTGCTGGATAAGAAAAGGAAAGTGCTGGTTTCTCTCCAGTTCCCAACATAATGAGTCCTTGCCTTCCTCTCTGCTTCCCCTGCCCCCAGCTTTCCTGTCTGGCTGCCAAATGAAAAAGCACATTATTCATAGTGACCTATTCAACATGACAAGAAAGATTTCTCTAAGAGATTAGAAAAATAGCTGCTCAATTTTATGTGAAAAGTGACTCTGATGAGGGCAAGAACTCTTGATATGGTACTCAAGAAACCCCCATATTAGAATCCTATGCCCACATGGTAGTGACTGGCCACACAGCAGAAGGTACAGCAGACTGCTGGGTAGTCCAGCTTTGTGTAAGGGCAGGTCAAATATAAATACTTGTATCTACTACCAATATCTACACTAGTAAGCCCTACATAAAATAAAGTCCAAACATAAACAACTAACAAACACTAGATAGTGTGGAACCTGATAGAACTCAGTCCACTATATGTTTAAAATCTTATGGTGGAAAGACACAGGAAAATAATTAAAAATTCCTTTTCATAATGAATTCTTAAGATGTGCCTACTCCACTGTGGTGCTCGGAGCCCTTTGGTCTAGCTGACACTGACAGACTCATGATGCATCACAGGATTTAATAAGTTCACAGTTACATCTGTAAGGAAGTTACTTTATAAGGATTTAGGCTTTGTATACCAGCACATAATTAACTTCAGAGACTGAGTGTGAATTACCTCAGCATCTCAGTAGCAGGGCTTATTAAATACATGGAATGTGTTGGTTTTTCTAACTTTTAAAAGACTTTTTTGTTTCACGTCAATCTCAAGCTCCGCCTATAACAAGGACAAAGATACTAAAGCTGCTAGATGACAACTACCTGCAGCATATATAGGACTGAGATAAAAATAAGGATTAATGTCTTACTGGAATACAATAAGCTTTTAAGTTTGTCTCTTGTTTCAAGTCTTGTGACTCCAATTCGTCATCATTTCAGAGGAAAGTGAAACCCCAATGATGAAAAAAGCAGAAAACCATCTAACCTATTGCATTTAAGTATAATTATCTCCCAAATGGTTCTTGTTTCTTCTTTTTAACCAGCTAACAAAGAGTGGGAATCCAGCAAGGTTCTGTCAGCAGAAACAGAAAACAGAGAGCTCCACTGCACACAGCAAATTGGGATCCAAGCACATACACACACACACAAAAGGAAGATTTTAAAAAAGAGAAGAAAAACTTTTAAATGCAGTTATAAATACGAGAGGGACAAGGAAGCTTGCTGCAGGCTGCAGCCTGCCTTACCTCGCAGAGCTACCAGGATCCCAGGAGGGCTGGGCTGGCCCTCGGCTGCTGCGGGAGGCGCAGCTCAGACCTGGCAGCAGCATCAGCGCCTCCGGCTGCAACTCCTCCCAGTGACGGGACCCAGCGACTTGAGACTCCTGCGGTGAGAAACACTATGCTAGGAGACGCACCGACAAGGTAGAGTTTCAAGACTCAGGGGAGATAAAATGCAAACTAAGATGACAGAGGTTCCTCTTGACACTCAGCTGCAGCAGTGGGGGGAACAGGCATCCTCATGGACACACCAGAGGGATAAGCGGGATCAAACCGCATTTTCCCTGTCACTTAAGTGACTACATTTACAGAAGTAAAGCAAGTAAGTTCTTCTCAAGCAACACGAACTTTGGTGCAAATGCAAGGCTGGGAGAGCAGCACTGAGACACAAAGACAAGGGAGATTACTGGCAACAGACCACGACACTGCTGAAGCCCACATTAAAATGCCATAGTCTTAGAGGCAATTGAGATTTTACGCCTGGGACTTAAATGATCTCTCAGGAAAAGGACAGCCTAGACCGAGTTTCCAAACACACACAGACTTCCACAGGATCTTGGAAAGCTCGCATCAAACCAGAGTTATTGCAGTGATGTGAACCAGGCTGTTACCATGGCTGCCAACTCCAAGCAAGTTCCTGTTCTGCTTGAGCAAAGGGAAAGGCAACAAGGATCATCCTTACCCTTGAGAGAGAGGATGCTGCTGCAGTCTGTAGCCACATCTAGCAAGACTGGCCGCTGGTGGCACCAACCTGCAGCAACGCTGTCCTCCCTCCAGCTCCTCTTCTACACTCCATGGGGCCAAGAAATCCAGTGGCAAGACAAGGGTCAGGAGAAGAGCAAAGAACCTCTGTGTACCTGAGGCCTGGGTCAGCTTTCCCACTCCTGATGCCCTAAAACACCTGGGACACCTGTGGTTACACATACACCTGTGAGATATGCTGGCCTCCCCCCAGTGACACACTGGTGGCTGCTACAGTCACATGCAAGGGACCTCAAGGAAAGCATGAACAGCAGAAGCTGTTTCAACAGAGGGAAGAGTAGAAAGCCACCCAAATAAGCACATATAACCAAAGATGCACACCTTTTTTTGCAGAAACTCCTACAGAGCTCAGGTCTGGGTGGCACAGACAGGTCCCTGTGCTGCCAGCAGTGTGCCTCGGCTTGCAGCCACAGGCACATGCTGCACATCCCAAAAACCTCTGGAATATGCTTTGCCCTTTCTCGCTTCCTATTTGTAATAAATTTGTCATAAAAAGGCACTGCATGTCCTTGCCTGGCTACAGACATCCCACCACAAAGTTTATGAGACCTGGTTTTATACAACCTAAACGAGGCAGCTTTTGTATGTGGCTCCAACCGAATCTGGGCTGCGTGTCCTCAGGAAGTTCTGGGGTGCTTGCAGGCAGGCAGATTCTTCCTCAGTTTTCAGTTTGATTGAAATATTTCACAAAAACCCCAGAGCACTCTGTGCACACAGACCAAGATCCACTAAATATAATGAGCCAATAGAAGGTTTAGTCAGAGATTACTATTAGAAAACAAACACACACTTAAAACAAAACTACATGGAGCCAAAATCTAGCACTGGCCCAGGAAGGCATCTTTGGGGGAGCCCTCTGTCCACATCCCCAGCATCAACCCCACTCTCACACAGGTCAGTGTGGGATGAGGCAAGGAGTCAGCTTGCCTTCATGTGAATTTAAGTGCCCAGCTTCAGGGACTAATTTCTGAAAAATTTAACCTAGCAATTTTTATATAAATTACATTTCAACAAAAAACCTTCCAGAAAAAGAAAACGGGCACATCTAAACAAAGCTGAAACTTGGAAGGCCCAGTGAAGTGTTCATTTAATCAGCTTACATTTAGCATTGTTGAAGACAACTCAAGGCAAAATTCTTGGAAGGCCACCAGCAGCTGCCGAGAGAAACTGCACCCTACCAAGTGTTAATAAGAGCAAGTCACCAGGAGGTGGTGAGCTTGCCAACGAATCCAGGCTCCTGCTTAAGGAACAAGTGAGACCTACACAGCATGAGGGCTTCTAATTACTCCCTTTCCCGAGGACAACCCTTCTGAGATACAGAATACACCCCAAATTCTAATAAAGAAAACCCCCAAAACAGTCTTGGCCTGGGTCCCACATTATGTTGGAATTGCAGATTTTCATAATTAAGTTGATAGCAAATGCTGTGACAGATAAACTGCAGGAGATTATTGGCCTCATCTTCAACAGAATTTCCAAAGCAGCCATATTCAAACATTGAACAACAACCAGTATTGACCAAAGTGGCTCACAAGGTCTAAGAAACTCCAGCATTACTGGGACTGGAGGCTTGCTCTAGCAAACTTTGCAAAGAAAAAGCAGCACATGAACTCAAAGGCAGTACCAGGCTGTACTGTGGTTTCCCTTTCAGGCTTCCGGGACTTCCCACTGTGATTTTTTCTCCCAAGAAGAGGGCTGCTAAAGGCTATTCATAAATAATGGAAGTTGCACCTGCTGGTGGATCCCCTTTCCCTCTCAGCATCTCCTCAGGCAAAGAGCCCCCTGGCTCCCAGACCATCATCTCTCCAAACAACTTCCCTGGCTTATCTGCAGCTAATCCAGGTCACTAGTTCCAGGACTCCAGGAGGTGAAACAGGCCTGTCTCTCCTCAGCAGCAATATTCCTTCTTGCTTTAGGATAAGCAACTGCTGAGAGCTAGCAGAATGTGTCAGGCTGGCTGGAGATCCAGGCAGGTATCACCGTGTTAGTTACAGTCACACCACATTTGCAAGATTTTTTTTTGCAGGCAAGAAGTGTGAAAAGAAAGGTCATATTGGGTTTGTCACGTGAAGACAAAGTTGAGAAGTACCTGCTTGAACCTCACAGCCTCTGTGGAATGAGGCAGAAATACTGCACTGCAGAACAACTGTTTGGGAGTGTACTTCCCCAAAACAGCTGGGCTGGCCTTGAAAATCTGGCTGAGTTTCAAAGGTTGGGAAAATAAATAAATTCACGGTAGATATAAATACAATTATAAGCTCCCTAAAGCAAGAAGCAATCCTGTGGCTCTCCACACCCAGGATCAATACAATGTGATCACAACTGAGGCTCCAGGTACTAACCTAATCAGAGTAATAACTAAGATTAAAAACAAGATGGTATAAACCCCATCAGACTAAAGATGATCCTAACAGCCCACCTAGAGAGAAAGCATAATTGTACCCAGGTAATAAGATAACATCTTCACTGGATTTTCAGAGCAGAACTGTTACTGGAGTTAAAGTGCAGAAGATGCCAAAGAAATTAGGCAAAGATGCTTAAAGTGCAGAAGCACAGTGATTTGATAAGTCTGGAACATAAGTCCCACCCTTTGGAATAGTATTTTCAACTCTTTTCTATAAATAAACTGTGCCCACCCCATGCAGGCCAGGTGGCAGTGAGGTGGGGGTGTTGGGCACTGCCTATTCATCACAGCCATTTGTTCATGGTGTGTCACTCTCTTCATTTAAAACAGCATTTTCTCATGAACATTCACTTCTGCCATGCCCTGATACAGAGGTAGGACATGGATAAATCCAGCTGAAACATTGAGAATATCCAATCCAGTTGGTGAGCACACTCATACACACTGACAGACAGAAAGTGAGTGGAATTAATCTCATTCTTGGATTCATCTTTCACAGTTGGATATATCAAGTTCTGCATTTTATAATCTTTCACGTGACACGTTCCAAGGAGACAAAAGGAGCCATTAAGGACATGTTCAAACTGAGCACATCAGTAATTTCATCTACTATCCAAGACATCAAAATTAACAAATTAAACACAAGACAATGCTTCTTACCAGCCCTACACACCACTGTGAGCCTAGGTCTGCCAAATCCTTGCTCTAGTGCACAGGGGCTCCGAGGAACTGGGAGCTCATGATCAGAGCCCACCTTGCCTCTAACTGTTACAATGAACACCAGAGGAGTTCAGGAGTTTTAGACTGAGCACTAAGGCTTATGTCCCATTTTTGACATACAACTGGAGTCCATAGTAACTTATTTTTGCTATATTTGACAAAATGGGAACCCCATCTTGGTACAAGCTTATCGCCCAAACCATGCACCATGACAGGCTCTATTACCAGGCATACACACACAACCTATCAGGTACTGTACAATTTGATTACAATATACATGAATAAAAATACTGCATTAATCCAGAATATTTAGTGCAATGCTTCTGCTTTTACAGGTCCAGAAAAGTAAATCTCAGGGCAGCTGCCAATTCTGAGGGAGCAAAGATAACAAGGACAGTATTACATTGAAAGCTCTTGAGGAAAGGGGGAGAGACATGTCATTCAGGAGTGACTTTGCATCCAAGCCTCAGTCTGCTTTGCAGAAATGCTGCACATCCATTTGTTCTGTAGCAAACAGGGAAATTGAACAGATTGATTCTAGGAGACAAAGAGAGCAAACCAAAGCTGTAAAGGGAGCAAACACTGAAATGATCAAGAACTGAATCAGGGATACACAGGGTTTTATTATGATGGTAAATTAAGTGTACTCTCAACCCTTTAAAGTAGGCTTGTCTACAAGGAAAGTACATGCCTATGTATCTTCAAATAAAACTCAAAACCTAATATAAGACTTGTAAAGAATTAAACTCAACCTTCATATGTTGCTATGGCACATTAATGCAATGAAACCCAATTTACTAGTAATCACACTCATGCATGTAACTACAAACCTACTAATGAAATTTTAACAAAACTACAAGCTTCAAGTGGAAATTAAGAAACCATGCAAAAATGAAATCAGGAAAAGCACAGCAGAATTCTGTGGGCTGTAAAAGAAATCTTGCTAATGGACAGTGTAAAACACCATAAAGGCATGAGCAAACTCACCTGAAGCAAATCACAGTGATGTGTTGTTCTGAGCAGAGTTTTCACATCCTGTTTTTAAATCCTCAGTATCATGAATTAATAATCATTCAGTGCTAAAGGGCACTTTACCACAAGGTGACTTCAGCAAAAGTCCCTTCCTGAATAATATCTTTAAAATTCTATTAAATTTAAAATGGAAACTATACTCTGAGCATTTGTTACTCAAGGCCATCACCACCTGCTATTCTTTCAGCAAACATTCTTGCCCACATAAGTTTGTAAAAAAACACCCGTAAACTCATGTAACATTCAGGCTCAGCACTTCCAAAAGCTACCAGAGGTAGAAAGCTTTTGGCTGATGCACAGCAGAAGTACAATTGCAGCACCAAGGACAAAGCTGTCCTGTCACAGATATCAACACCAGTATCTACTGATGCTACAGTAAACCACCACCATGTATTTGTTCAATATAGCTTAGCAAGAAATGCCCTAACAGTATCTTAATACTCTACAAGTAAGTTTTTTTTTCAGCTCCAGCTCTACATACCAGGAAGCCCCTCTCAGCTGTATTTTTCAGTGGCTATGGATGAAAGCAATGTGAAGCAAGAAAAAAAATAGTTTTGAATTAAAAAAAGAAAAATAGCCCTGTAATCTCAGCATTGGGAACTCAGAAATACTGTTTAATAAAAACTCTGCAGTACAATGCACACTTCCAACCATTTCCTTTTATGAGAATGATGATGCCACTAAACTGCAATTTTAGGTCTATTTCTGCAGCATACTGACAAGAAGAAAAAAAGTTCTAGGGTGAGAACTAAAAATTTCATTACAGTAACATTTTTTTATTGCATGTTTAAATGCATTTTTAAAAACAAATTGTGCACACGCTGGCTTCACTTTAATCTCCTGAAATATGCACTTATGATGGGAAGCCCTGGGGCTACAGATCCATCTACTGTGTTCATTAACAAACTATAATCCCAGTATGTTTCCCCAGGGGACAGTATTTAGTTCCAAGATTGTCAACCCTGTACTCTAACACACTTGAATTGTGTACACTAAATCCATTTATTTTAAATTTATTTTGTCTACATTTAGTGAAATAAAAACATCGCCCTGTACAATCCACCATCAGCAGTGAGTACAACAGCAAAGATTATTATACAGTTTATACACACTAAAATATTTTCCTTTTTCCTATAAAGAAACCAAAACAAACCTAATCAATATAGAGTTTAATTTAGAAGAACTCAACTTACAGAAGGGAAAGCCAAAATTATTACGGTCTTTTCTGAGCCCCGAGAAGCTCCTGATTCATGTTGTTGGAACAGTGAGTGCAGCTGGAAGAGTGAAACATGCTCAAGTTGTCTTCCTGGGTCTTCAAAAAATTACCAAATATTTAAATTAAACATGGCTAGTTAAAGTAACATTTGAAGCAGAGCAATATAACTGGGAGTTTTGCCTTACCAGTTGTGGTTTCTTTAAACCCAACTTATACAATGCGTGAAGTGCTAAGCATCACTACAGAAACACATTTACATCAACACTGAAGATCTGGGGAAATGAAATTCCAACAATTTTATTTTTTTTTTAAATGAGCTGTATTTTCTAAATTTGTTTTTATTTCTCTGTTTTCATACAGTATTGAAAACAAACGCGGCACATTCACATTTTCCCGAAGAATTGTAAGGATGATCTCTACAGGGGTAACGTTGGAAAGCCTGAAGCTCAATCAATTGATGTTGAAAACTCTCAAAAGGAGTAAAAGGCTTGATCTGAATGGTCTAGAACATGTACTGCAATTTAATAGAAGAGATGGTCGTCTTAATATTCACGATTTAAAAGAACTTCCCAGTTCATGCGAAGAATATAGTCCAAGAATAAATCCAATTTTCTGAATGCATTTTATGCTACATAAGTGTATACTTTACGATCCTCAGGTGTTCGTGCCAAATATTCTCTCTCAATAAGTCCTTCAATACGTTTTTTAATAACAACTGGACTTGGTAAGAATCTGGCCTTCAGCTGCTGAGTTACCTAAAACATAAGATCAAAAACAGTTATGTAAGATCACAGGGCAACTAAGATCACCAAGTATCCTAACTGACCAAAATAATCAGAAAAAAGATATTTAGGTAAGGCTGGCTACAGTCATGAAGCAGACTGCAAACTTCTGACAGTTTTTTCTCCCCATCAGTTGCTTGCTCATTTTTGGGTACGATTTGACCATCTACAGAGGCACAGCCACGGTCTGAGAATCCTCTGAATTTCACAGCCCTGAGGAAAGAGTGGAGAATGTGCTATTCCTGAAGCTGTCAGAACTCAGGAGCTAAGAGAGCACCAGGACTCACACATTCTGCTAAGAGCTCAAACCTCTCAATCCAGGACCCAACAGTCAGTAACAAGATCAAAGCGGAAAATAATTAATGTTAAGTACAGTGGTTTTTGTTGCCATAGTTAAAGGAATTTGATAACATCATGATAGCACTAAAAGGAAAGTCATATATACCTATAGAACATCCTAAATTGAAGAGTAAGGATTCAATGTCTCCAGACAGACAAGGAGAAAAAAAAAAAGAAGACAAAAAGATAGATTAAAGGCATCCCTCAAAAGCCTTTCAGAATCATGTCAGTAAGAGCTGTGTAATTTTCATGAATTAACAGGAAAAAGAACAAGAACTCTCAAGTCAGTATCTAAACTGTGTACAGACATACCTCTGCTACTAGCACATTGTGTTGCATCTTCTTCCTAGATTTCATTATTCGAACTATAGCAGCTTCTATCTCATGTTTTCTGTCGTCGTCTACTTTCTGCCTTGTTTCTTTCCTTTCTGGATCAGATTCTCCTTGTTTGGCAGCAACTTAAAGAAAAGAAAGAGATTTTTAAGTACATTAGCAAAATTAAAATTAATTTGGTGCTAGCTTCACGATTTATTTCATGTAGACATCAAGTTATATTTTTCTGAGTTTTGACATTCTCTAGCGATCTTTTTTACAAGCAGCCACAAGAACATATTAACACTTTCTGGTGTATTTTGATAGCAACTGACAAGGTAACAATCTGTTATTTAATTATTGCTATGTTAAAATTTGAACAGTACTCAAATTGGATTACAGGCACCACCAGCCTCCACACTTGCATTGAGTATTTCTGTCTTTAAAACATAAAATCAATTAAAATAGAAAAAGGATCGAAAGTTTACTTTACAAGTTAATTACTTTAAAAATTCACCAGTCAGAAGAAATAATCCAGCTTTATCCTCTCCAACTCAGCTACATTCTTTGTATTCTACTCTCCCCTTCTGTTTATGCTTCACTTCTGTCCTTATGTCTAGGTTTTCTTACCCAGTTACTCAAGTGTCACTACAACCAAGTCCTCCTGCCACTAAGAATTAATCTTCCAAAATCCTCTATGAAGTGTACCCACAGCTATGTCACAACTCAGAAATTATTTCCAGAGAGCTTTCTAGCCAAAACGTATCAACATTACTTATGCATAACACAAAGCAGCACTTTGATGAGCTAATGAAGTAGGGTACTGTACTGAACAGCCTCTCTTCTTTGTTAAACCCAAATCATTGCCTCCAAAAACTTTTAGCTTCCTGACACTTGGAAATGGCCATTGTACCATGGGCTAAGAACATCACTAAATTTCACATCAGTACAGCAACTTATGAGGCAATTTTCCTATTTCTGAATCAACCAGTAGCAAATTTCATTTTTCTATTTAATTTGAACTTCATTTCTCTTTCAACATTTCCTTTTAAGAGACAATTAAAAATTTTGTCAAGAGAAAGGACTAAATGACTTCCACTCTTTTCTGAGAATTTAAATTTTCATTTTGATGCAACTAATCAAGAAAAAAATACACTTGTTTGTCTTTTCACTTGTTTGGATATTATTTGACATTTTACAGCAGTTTCCAGACTGCAAGACAGCAAAATATAAATCTCACTTACCCGTCTGAATCTTGACTCTGTGTAATTTAGATGTAAACTGATCATTCACTGTGAATATATGTCCATTTTCTATTTCTTTAGATTTAGGCTCTTTTGTCAGAACACGTTGTGTTGGTTTGCCACAAGCAAGGGACTGTAGGGCTCTAACCAGTTCTCTTTCAGGGATATCAGTTTCTTGCTGAATTTCCTAGAGAAAAATATCTTACTTAGTTCATGGCCATGGCAGAAGTAATAATCATGTTTTGCAAACAACAGCACTGATTGCTTAAAATGTCCACCTTCAAGCATCAAATAATACTACTATGACAGCTGTGAGATTTCAATGGTTAGAATTAATCCAGCAGCAAAGTCTCAATTTGTACTATGCAAAATGATCCACCTGAGTCAATGCAGACAGTAAATACTGTCAAGTAAACAGTCACCATGAGCTGAAAACAGAATGAATAACCAGTTGTTTAATTTCACTGAGAAAGCTGAAAGAATGTGTTCACTGTCTCCAGTGTTTGCTGAACAAGGTGAAACCAAACCTTGTAAGTTAGTGATGGAAAACATCCACGATGTTCCCAAGCATTCCTGACAAAGAACTGCGTAAATGCTTTTGCATTCAGCAGCACTTTTGAAAAGATCTTGACAAATGGAAGCAAATAAGGTCTAGTTTCACTGTAACACAGAGATACTCTAGATTAATTATACCTCCTTCCTGAATGACCTGAAACAATTTAATTACAGCCCTGATGTCCTTGGTTAGGACTTTTCCAGGTGAAACACAAAAAACCCCACTACAGTACAGCAAACGTATGAACTTTGAAGAAGAACGTTGCACCTCTGTCAGTATTGGTAAAAGGTCAGCTGAGAGCTGCTTGGTGACCAGGAGTTTGTAAGCAAGTTATACAGGATGCAGAATGATGTCTTAGTATGCTCCAGAGTAGGACAACTACTACTGTTTCCTCAAAGCTAACTTGTTTACTGAGCTCCTGTTCATTAGAAGTTCACTTTAGCCTTATCTCTATCTTCTTCCTTTTTCTAGTTTGAGGAAGCTGCAGATGATCTCCAATTTCAAGTTCCGATTCAAGACTCTTGTAGGACCTTTAGAAACTAAACAAACTAGCAAATAGAAAAAAAAACAACCTCACAGACATTAACCATCCACAAGAGCTGTCCCTTTCCCAGCACTCCCACCTTCAGCTCCAAGACTCGTATCAAGCTCTTCCACGGTCCCCATAAATCCTTACTGCTCATGGCACACAAGTCAAACTGAGGACCTTGAGACTAAGAGCAGCAGTAACAACTCCCAGAGATCAGAGAACTAAGATCTGTAAAGTACTATAAAGAACTTGTTAAAAGTTCTTTGAACAGTACAGCTGTGAACCTGTAGTTAGAGAAACTATTTAGAACTGTATTTTTCACTGCTCTAACAAATATTATTTATTCATACATAGGTGAGGCCCAATTTCAACAAAGAAATCAAAGAAAAAATCTGTCATATCCTTCTGTGTTTTTTTTTCTCCCCTAAAGTATTCTGCAGAGAAGGTACTCAAGACTGTAATGCTCCTGCAAAAGATTTCACAGCACACAGGACTTTCAGTGCTACAAAATCTTTTTCTCAATTATGAGTAGTTTAAGAGCCCCTTATCAAACTCTGCCTTCCTTCATGCAAACTGAGACCATTTCAAAGAAAGATTACTTATAAATAGGCTAGAAGTCTACCAAATAAGTGGAAAACAAAATCCAAACAAAAAAGCAAAGGACAACTACACACAGCACAATCAAAAGTAGATGAGAAAACATGGAAATCCACTGTTTCAAACCGCGCCCATAGGGCACTGATAGTAGAACAAAGTTCTTCCGTTATCAATGGGTAAGCTTTTATTTTATAAAATCTGAAGTTGTTACAAATGTTTGTTTGCTTACTTAAAAAAAAAAAGATATACTATTTTCATACTCTTGATACTTTACCTTTTAACAGGCCCATAGAAAGCTGTGTTGAGATCTGCAGATCTCAAGCTGCTTCAAGGCTGCAAATGCTCTCTCCAACAGAAGATAATGTCTAAACCAAAACTATTAATTGGCATTAAGACCACAATGCTCAAACCTCCTAACACAGGATCCTCTTGAACTCCCAAAGGCTGCTTCACCATCACCGATCAGGTGACCACTTGAACCTTTACCAGCAATGACTTAGTTAAGAATCTACCTGGACTTTTCTCATTGTCCTTTCTGGCTCATCAGCTCAGAAAAGGGAAGAAACTTCTTTGATTCATCCTACAATTCACTCCAGTCTGCCAATTTAACACTTGAGTGTTTCAGAAGTAAGGACACAAAACCTCCTCCACCCTTTGGCCTCCAAATCCAGTTTCTCAAAGATAAAATGAGCAAATGGAGCCACCTGCTGCATTCCAGCTTCAGCTCTTCTATAGCTCTATGCCCTAGGAATAATCAATGTTATCAACTCTCTTCAATATTTCAGAAAACTTCTGTGCCCAAATAACTTCCTCCCCTAGGACTGCTTCCCAGGTGCATTGCTAGTAACTTGTTTCCTGTATTTGTTGGCCTGATCCCCACTCAAATAGAACAAGAGACACCTAATCTTCAAAGGTCTATTCAAAAGGGCAACAAAGTGCCTAAAACAGTTATTTAAAATCAGATGAGAAAACCACAATGCTTACCTCAAATGTGTATTTTTCTCTGTTGTTAAAAAGCATTAATATTGTCATTTGGAAGGTGGAGACCTGCAAGATGTGCTTCCGTGTATTTGACCCTGTTACTTGGGCACCTCCTACGCCAACCTCTGAGCCGTCTTCCTATTTTAAAATAACAACATTACTATTAGATTATTCTCCACTGCAAAACAGTTTACCTTGGTAAATGGAAGTTAATACATAGCTATCTAGGAGATCAGTCCACACAACTGATAGAACTGCATTTTATAAAATTCTGAAGTTGTTACAAATGTGCATTCGCTTACTTAAAAAAAAAAAGATACAGTATTTTCATAGTCTTGATTCTTTACCTTTTTAACAGGCCCATAGAAAGTGGCATTGAGATCTGCAGAACCCATGTGATGCTGGAGTGTCAGCTGCCGCCCACTGTGTTTGGCTAAATAAAACCTGTAACATAATTGAATTGAAAACTTAACACATAGTTCACATTTTGTATCTAAGAAGAAATCCTTTTAAGCAGTTAAAAAGACTTTCCATAGCCATTAAGGACATTAAGAAATCTCTAACTCTTGCATTCTTTTTCCCCTTAACTCTTATTAAAATTCTAACTAAAAGCTCCCAAAACCTCCAGCCTCATGATGAGACTATTCCTTTCTACAATTCTGACACGAACTGAAGAGCAGCACGCTATCATGTCTCTAACTCTAATGGTAAAGCTAAATTTAGAAAGTTTCCTCTTAAAACCTCTACCCAAAAATCTGTTTTAATACATACCTTCTAAATATTTCAAATGCATGCCTGGGAGCTGGAGGGATGTTGCACTTTGGTGTGGCTGACTGAGTAGGCCAGTAACCTGTCGTGAGGACCCGCACTGTAAGATCAACACCACCTAATGAGACCTATGGACAATTGGAAGAAAACATCCACTATTTTAAAGCAGGATCATGTTTCACCATTTTTCTTTATCAGTGTAGAACATACGGAATTTTTGCAAACTAAAAAAATACACATATGTCTGTAAACATTCTTTTTAGAAAGCCAGACAAATGAATTTATCGCTATCATAGCAGACAGTACAGCAAACATCCTCCACATTATTGCACTCTGGCATTTAAAAGTTTATAGAATTTAACAAAATAAAATTCTTAACCAAGAATGAAATGTCTGTGACTATAAACAGAACTTGTAAATGCATGTAACAATTCTTTCTAAATAGGTTTTTTGATGACATACAGGAAAGCCAAGTTGCTAAGCAAATCAGTTTCAAAATAACAGTTTATAAATTTATTCTCTGGAAGCAGAGAGTAAATACTAAATATCAATGTGAAACCATAGGGAGCTTTTCCTGCAATTTACCTCTGGACTGCAATGAAAGCAGTTACTCTTTTTTACACACACAACCTAGCAGCTTACCCTACAGACAGCCATTACCATAAATACTCAGCACTAGTGAGGGAAGTGCTGATCTATAAAGTAGTTCTGCTAGCAGGTAATAAACATCTGTCTACTACTGAGGCATAATCTTCACTAGGTATCTCAGCTAAGATGATTATTAAACTGACTCAGCCCTAGGAGGTGTAACTAATACCTTCAAAGGACATGTTATGGACAAGAAAAACCAAAGCATACTACATCCAACTTGCTATAAACCTAACACATAGAAATAAAGCACAATGTATTTTACAAGGTTAAAAACTGTCATATGAACTCCAACTCCACTACTGCACAGCAGTATAGCATCTCTGTGTTCTATGAAAGCATTTCTGTACTGTGCATGTTAAATTCCCATGTGCATCAATGAACTCATGCCAGGAATCTAGCCAGACCAGTGACAGGCTGCTTACACAGAAATCCCTTTGACTGAATTTCTTTAACATTTAAGAAGAGTAATTTGCATAAGTATGCAAACCCATATGGTATGTAAACCCATATAAAGTTTGTTCTGTTGCCAACATTACTGCTATGCTTTTAATTTTGTATCACCGGCTTCTCAGAAGAGAAATTCAGAGACCTAGTTAGACACAGTAAACTAGTTATGTTACCTAAAAAAAAGGTTCAGCTGTTTTTTCCCTCGAATCAAAGTGTATGAAAAGGCCATCAATGAAGAAAGATACAGAAAATACCTTCAACTGGAACTCAAACATCTTAGTTGAGATGGCAATTGTTTCCCCAATTATTTGGTCTTAGCCAAACCAGAAAACAGCATTAATTTGGAATGCCTCACATCATACATAGCACTGAGTTTATGACTTGAAAACTTCAGAAATTTCATTAAAAGGCTGTGACTAGGCTGACCAAAAGGCAACTGTCAGGCAAACTGCTACTCCCTTGCCAAGAATAAAGATGAAGTTTCAAATAAGGCCAAGCAGACTATCTGTTAACATTTTAACTTCATCTTTTTAGCTTTATATAGTTAAAAAAAAGATAGAGACAATATTTATTAACTCGCTCATTATATGGCTGCTGTGTAAAATACACGAATCTTGAACACAAAGAAAGTCTCACAACCCACCTAAAAAAAGGATGATCTAGCAAATTTTTCTTGAAATGAATATTTCAAGCTTTCTACAAGGAAAACATGACTAGTCCTAAAGAAAAAAAAAACAGTAGTAAAGCTGCCTGTCCACAGACACCTTTATATCTATCCATATCCTCTACAAGATTTTCTGAAACCACTTGGACAACACCCCATTCTTTCACCCATGACGATTCACAGGATGCTGGGGAGAAGACTGCAGCTGACTGCTCCGAGGCAGTGAAGATTTCAGATCATCTCGTGCAACCAGGGACACCAGAGTACATCCCTGAACACATTTCTGACGTTTAGATTTCTGAAACCGATTCAAACATGCTTGATCATACAGACTTGCTTACCTGCAAACAGGGTGCTACTTGGCTATTACATAGTATTAAGCACTACTGAGAACCAGTAGAGAAAAAAAGTGTTTAGAGCAAGCAAAAGTGTATCCCAAAGCAGAGGCGAACTTCGTTATGCGATCTGCCAGAGTTCCACTTTCACAGCACGGTGTAACACTTCTTGATCGAAGGATTAAATTCCAATTTGGCCAACTGAGTAACCCGGGGCTGGGGAGGGCCCAGCGCGGGGCTCCTGCAGCCGGCGCGCTCCCCCTGGCGGCGGCCGCGCTCAGCGCCGCGCCCCGCTCCGCGTCGGGCAGCGCGGCGGGACCCGCCTGGGGAAACGCGGCCACGAGGGGAGTTAACACAGGGTTTTACGGAATGAAATCGGCATCCGCTCAAGCTTTGAACTGACTGTTAGCATTTCCCGAAATACAGCAGTTCGTAAGGTCAGAAATACAGTAAGAGAATCACTTGAGCAGGCTGACAAAATCCTTCCTTCCACTCGCATACGCTAACAAATCAGAAACCACGAGCCTTCCAAAAGACCTAGTTTGCACCGCAGGGAAAAGGACAAGCACACACCCACTCCCACGCTCTTACCCCGGTCGCCTGGAGATGCTGCCTGAACTCATCCATCGTTGTGTTTGAGATGCTCATGTCTCTGAACATGCCTTCCAGTTTAGACGTGAACTGACATCCACATTCAGTCTAAAATACACAACACAACTTCTTGTTACGAAAGCACTATGAAAGCACTGTGAAAACAGAGCTTCTGACATGTGAACTGCAAGATTAATGGTCAGTTTCTAAATCTCAAAAATGGTATTTCTGTACATTTGGGTTAACCAGGGTTCCCACCTGCATAAAACCTTCAGAACTTAAATTTCTTATTTAATATAAGGATCTAACAATACACATACCAAAGCTTGCTTTCCTTATCTTTCCTCCACTATTTTATTTTTTATTTCTTTTCAGCTTGCTATCTCATAATAAACAAAAATAAATAAAAATAAAGATAAGAAAGCTTATCAGAACAAGGAAAACACTTTCACCTGCTTTCTTGCACGATACTATAAAGGGAAATGAACTTTATTTGTATCTGAAAAAACCCCTGGTGTCCCAAGAGTGTGTAATTTAAAATGTTTACTGCAGACTACCAAGTAAGGTGACCAGACCTTTTGAAAATGAGGGATTGAAGCATATATTGACACGTGCACGCATACATGCACTTCAGTTGCACATACAGGTCTTTCTGCCTATTTCAAACACCTACTTTGACATACATGGTAAAGGGAAGCATGTTAGCCTCAGCACTCTTAACATTGTGCAAAGCCATTAGAAAAGAGAGCAGTTCTGACCATCTTGCAATGGAGAAGTGGAGAATTAACTGGGAAGGAATCAGTATCAGTAATCTGGAATGAATACTGGTAATTTGGAAAAATCTGATGCAAACAGCACTGATAGAAAGCAAAGGTCAAAAATTAAGATTAGTGAAGTTTGATTTTAGGATCAAACCACTCTGGTTGGGAAGCTCCTTAGCCATTTATTGCTTAGGAAGGAGCTGCACTGTAACACACTTCAAGGATTTTTCACCTTTAGGCTTCACTTTCTTCTCCATCTCTTGGTCTATTTAATCAGTAAATTGAACCAATTATGGAAAATGTGTTTCCAGACTCTGATTTGAAGAATTTTTTTTCTTAATCTATCTCAAACTACTTAATCAAATAGGAACTGAGCATTATCATCAGTCTGTAGATGGAGGCAATTAGAAAACAACATATAAAAGAATTCTACTGTGAATAACAAAATCTAGGATACAACAGTCTTCAAATCCAGTAACTAGATAACAGTTGTCATCTTATTTAAACAGTCTTAATTAATTTGGGGGAAAAAAAACCCAAAAGACTTTTTTCTAGACTGCTCTCTCATCACAGGTGCTTTCCAGTACTTACTTCCATTTACTTCCACAGAATTATTCAGAAAAACCTTTATTTTCTGTTGGGGCTTTAAAATTTTATATGCATTTAACAGCAATCAAGATAGGTTACCTATATATCCCTTATGTAAAAACAGAATAAACTGTATTTATGAAAAAATGAAGTATAGAGTATGCAGATACTGTCTTACCTTTAATTTGGATATCATATTTTTCTCAGAGTCATCTGAAACACTCTTGTTTGTCAGAAGTCGTCTTGCCAAGTGCTGCTTGTAATAGCGTTCAAAAACATCTTTCTCTTGCATAAACCTAAATAAAACCATTGCCTTATCCAATATAGTTTCTACTTCTTGCTCTGTTAGCTGGAAAAGAAAGAATTTTCTGGTTTTAGCATTCCAGCACAAGTATCTTATGCAACCTAAATACTTCAAGTAATTCACAGCAAGCATATGGTCTAAGTTGCCTATCAAAAAGCCAACAACTGGACCAACATGTGAATGACAGAGCCAGAAGAATGCTGCACAAATTCAAGAGTGGAGAAACAAACATCTAAAACGAAGGAAAAAGCAATTGTGAGGGAAATGGCAGATGATGGACAGGTAGAATGGCCGGGTAAACATAGTAAAAGTTCCTGGATAAGTTTTTAAATATTTTTTAAAAGCACAGATGGAAACAAGTATTAGGAATATGAAAAAATAGCTTGGAATGAAAGTGTTTAAGTGATAAGACTCTTTTTGCAGTCTGTCTAGTGCCATCAACCAATAACATGATTACTTATTTTATAAATAAATCAAATTTACTATTTGATTCCCAAAGTATAAGATGCATGCAATATTATTCAGCTTTATTGCATCACTGAAGCCTCAGATGAACTACCCTGTCCAGTTCTGGGTGCTGTAACTCAAAAAATTTCACATAAGAAGCTATGAGGTAAGACTAAAGGAAACAGTTGTACTTAAGCTAGAAGAGACATATATGGTAATAGTCCTCTGATATGTAAAAGCAGTAAAAGAAAAGCAAGGAAACCATTCCCCCTACCCAAGTGAGTTTATTTCCAAAAGAAATTACTAGATATTGAGAATAAGAGCCAAGCTATAAATATATTTAAGAAACTGATATTTAAGAGATTGAGGGAAGGGAGCTGCAGAATCTACTGCAACTGAATTTAATTTTGATTAATCTGCCAGAAGTCATACTGCTTCAGAAATGGAGGACAAACGACACATCTTGGAATCTTCTTGTGCCTTGTATGTTCACATACAAATTGTTAGGACCTCAGATGTTCTACATACACTTTTTTTCAAGGCAGTATTGCCATTTATCTTAATACAAAAATAATCCTTAGAAAAGTAGCTTAATTTAATTTAATCCAAGTTTACATAGCAAAGAGCATGATCTTTTAATTTAATTTATACTTACTCCCTTCACTCCCTTTTTCAGCTTATCATCAATAAATAATGAGAGGTACTCTGGAGACCTAGAGTTGAGGTTGAGGAAGTACTCGAAGTCACCCGCAATAGTCTGTTTGAATAGACGATCATTATTGAAGGATTCTTGAAGAAAACGGTCAAACCTACTCTTCAAGTCCAGTAAACCCTGTAAAAAAAAGAAAAAAAAAAAGCAAAACCATCACTGATTTGAAGCTGTAAAACACTAATAACAGATAAAGCTGCAAAGAAGGCCATAGCTGTCATGAGAGATTTTGCACAGCTCTTTATGGTTCAGCATTATTAGGAAGTACCTGCAATTCCATTTCTATTTTACATATAGCTGCCATAAATCTCTAATAGAAGCAATTTTCAGATAAACTGGTGAAAATACTGGTCTCCAATACTGGTGAAGTTTGCTGTAACAGGATACTCAAAGATTAATACAGTTTTTTAATCACAAGCTGGTTTATCGTATTTTCAAATCCACAACTTAAAAGGAAGGATTTGTTGTACTTGCTAAGTCTTTTCTATTTCAAGTAATCTTGACAAAGCCACAATCATAAACACAGGATGTGGAAAAGATGAGGCTAAATATCAGGGCTAAACACCCATTACCTGCATTCTTATAGCTACTAACCAACTTTTAGGAAAAAATACTGCAACAACAGGCCTCTTCTTGTTAGGTCTCCTTAGTCCCTCCTCTAATTTCTATTCAAGGACATGTCCTGTACTATTTAGTTGCATGTTTCTTACTGGTATTTAAGAGTCACTGTGAGCATATGAAAATTACATACAAGCAGTACCTCCCCAGTCATCACAGTATGAAGTTCACAGGCCTCAATGGGACCACTTCCTCTGAGCTCAATCACCAGATTCTTAGTATCATTTTTAGGCTTTGTACCATCTCCATCCAGAGTTAAAAGAACTGAGTGCAAAGGGTGGAAAGCACCTTAAAAATCACTTGAGCACCTTGTTAAGCATACATATAATACACACAGGGTTCCGACATAACTAAGACACCATTTGGAGGGGGAATAAAATCTCACTTGAGAGTTAAGTTTCTCATGGTTAATGACTGCTCACAAAATCTGTTCAGATTAAATGATCTTGAAGCTGCAGTTTCTTAAGCAATTATTTTTATGTGGTTACTTAGAGAAGCCATTCAAGAGTTACTCAAAGAGGTACTAACATTTCTTAGGAACTCACCATCTCACTTAAAGGAATGGTCTTTAGACAGGTTAATTAATGTGTATTAGAAATTTTAAATTCAAAGTAAATTCAACTATCTCTCTCTTTACCACAGTTAGCTTACGTCTCCTCTCCAGGAGTACACCATCTGAACAGCCTGGTGTTAAACAGGAAAAACTGTCAGTACCTTAAATTACAATGGCATTTCAATATCCCTTCAAATCATTGTAAGTTGTTTTAAATCTGATCCCCTGGCAATGCTTTTCCAACCAGCTGGCCAAATATGCTCAGTGTTTGGTGATGTCATTGCAGAAGCAGTGCTGGACTATGACAATGTTTTTTTTGACTTGAGGGTATAATGTACTTTCCTTGTCTGCTACTTAAGTCCTTGGAAAATTCAGATGAACATGGCTAAGATGAGAAGAGCGAGGTGGTTTCTCAGTTCACAGGTATTTTTCTCTTCTTCCATCATGTCAACAGAAGTGGAGGATAACCCTATTTGGGGTGGCTGGGGTACACACTAATGAGCTAAAAGGATGAGCTCTGCCAAAGCACATGCAGTATCACTTCAGCTTCATTATGCCATTGGCTTTCGAGCAGGAAACATCAACAGCATCTTTATGTTTTTAACTCTCAGTTAAACTTTTTATTATACTCCTTTAGGTCCATCAGGATTTTAAATAGTGAAAGTTTCTTCAAAGCAATTGAGATACTTATTTTCCATACACTTTGCCTTTAAAAAAAATAAAACAATCATACCACCACAAAAAGCATTAAACCTCACAATTAAACCTAATAAATTTCAAAGGGCATTCTCATTGCTTTTTAGCAATTCCTGGAGATGTCATTCTTGACCAAGCTTGGTAAGACAATTGCTTCAGCATTGCCAGAGCAGTAATTATCCAATAAAAAATGTCTATACTCAAATGGCTTCTTCTAACAGTAACCAGTTCTAGCAAAAGTATTGATTTCAAACAAAAGAGCAGAGATGATAATAGACACTCAGTAATACATTTTTCATAAAGACCAGACTACACACTTAAAAAACCCAAATGTTTAATGAGTACACGCTTCCACAGTAAGTGTAACACATCTTCCAGTTATAAAAACATTTCCTTAAAGTTCATTGAACTCTCAAGACTTAATGTGCAAATTTAAAATCATCTTCTAAGAGACAATGGGAGAGAAAAGACGACAAATACTCCTGAAATGTATTTTGTGATCTCGATAAATTAATGGTACACATCACTTCTAACTGCAAGACTGAGAACAAGAAGGAACACTTATCTTTTAACATGCAGAAGTCTTCTGTTTCTCAAGGAGACCAAGAATGAAGCAAGTAATTTGTTATGATTTATAACAGGTTCACCTTCCAAGTCATAGCTAATCCTGTCTTGAAACACTGTCATGTGACTTTTGTTTCAACAAACATTGATAGCTAGCATTACATAATATTAAACAAAACAGACACTGTAAAGCTACTTGCCAGCAGACGTACTACTCACTCTGGAGGTAAACACATTTAGGATAATCCAAGAAGTTCCCAGCAGTTAGATAAATATTCAGTTACCCTGTATATTGTTTAACAAAACATCTTTCAAAAGTGCAGAAAACAGAGCACATACTTTCCAAGCAACTTAAGCAAAAGAGGAGCTCTAAACCTGACTGAATATTCAGAAATTTTACATTTTAAACAACATTATAAATGTAGCTTATTAATAATAATAATAATAATCCCCTTTGAATCAATATTAAGGTTCGGCTTATCAATCATTAAGTTAACTGCTACCCTGGGGAACATGTGAAAGACGGAAGAAAATGAAATATTGAGCTACCTGAATGTAGTCAACCGGATTCTTCCCTTCTCCCTCTTCAGAAACTAGTGCTTTGCCTTGCTCTCTCAGGTAGGAGCTCATGCACTCACACATCGTCTTTAGGCCATTTGGCACACGGCTAAACAACTTGTACATGCAAGCAAGGTCTGGAAACAAGAATGAGACATTATGCAGGACGCTCTCTCTTGTACTTCTCTAACTCATGCATCTCATAGCAAAAGACGACAGTAAACGTTCTGCCACTTCAGTCACAAAAAGCATCCCGTAACAGCTCAGTAGAATCTTGACATGGTGACTGCAGCAGCCACAAAAATAAAGATTGCATTCAATTATTCTAAGTGGGATATAGCATAGAATTTGTTATTGCTGATCCCCAGGCCAGCAGAAGTTGATGCCTGTGCTAAAGAACAGTGCACTTCATGTTCTCCAGTGGTATTTAAGAATCTAGTGCTCAAGATTATCATGCCAAAAATCAAATACTGTATTAAGAGTTTTAAGAACAGTTTGAGTTAAAGCAAGTTAAAATATGAGTTATAACAAACCTAAAGAGATGCTTGTTTCTATATTAAAAACAAAAACTGGTAAAAATTGGAGTTTAATCCCTATTTGTCTCGAAGTCAGCATTAAATTTTATAATACTTTAAGTGGCAGCTTAGGTTAAATGTGGCTTTCCAAAATAGCAGTTCATCCTTGGACACTTATGTGAAATCTTATCTTCACCATGCAGCAAATATCTCCTCTCTAGTATTTAACTAAATCAAACCAAGGCCTGTAAGAGTTAAACTAATTCCTGTATCTTATGAATACCCTTCAATATCCTTGTATCTTCAGCCTGAAGGTTATGTTAACTGGATATTAAAGAAAAAAATGTTAAGTATAGTACCATCACTTTCCAATACAGTAATTGTCTTTTATTTGCTCACTTTGCCACTCTATCACCTAGTAACTGTGAAGCTGCTTTAATGAACAAAGGCCATTAATCTAAGCAGCAAGTCTGTTCTCCATTCTCACGGCTTCAGCGTTAGCACTGATTTCTAAACAGAGACAGTACAATCACATGCTTCTTTATGCTGCTTTAGAAACTTATGTTCTGTTTCTTTCCATAGTAATTTTCATTCAGTCATTCTGTCCCACATTAACCTTTATTAGGGAAAACCAAATCAAGCCAATTCCATCTTCTTCAACCATTTTGATAAGCTGCTTATCCTTTAAAAACAGCTACTTATTTCTGCAACAAGGCTCAAGAGCTGGTCCTGCAATACTTCTACTAAATTAAGTAATTTATTAAGTAATTTTTTAAATGACTGCCTGTGGGCCAAAAAACCTCAATACAGCTACATACTAGACAATGAAAGTAATTAAAAGGTTCATAGAAAAAAAGTAACAAAGACCACTAATGAAAAAGTACTTCTATCTGATACTAAACAGAAACAAGCTATACATGTGGGCTCTATTTTAAAAACCCTCTAAAAGTCTCTGAAGTAGTACTTCTCAGATGTTTGAGAAACAGAGCTGAAGTGTTTTTACAACTCCACAGGAATGCAACATTAAGCTTGACTTATCCTATGTTTAAAAACAATAAGGAGTATCGTAAGCATTTCTGTCTCCCATTTGATGCAGTCTTACCTTCTGTCTTTCCATTTTTCAGCATATGAACTAGTCCAGAGTTCTCCATTTCCACTATAGTTTTCATATGCTTGGAAATAAGTTCCCTCTCAACAACTTTCACAATCGGTTCTTCTGTTGTTTTATCCAGACAATGCATCACTCGTTCTATTTCTTCATTAATTCTAGCTTCTACTTTCTTTATATACACGGAAGCACTGTTTTCAGCTAAAAATTTCTGACTTTCCATCTGTTATCAACACAAATTAATACATTAGACTTTTTTTTTAAAGGGGAAAAAGGAAACATACTAGTTATTTCAGATCAACGTTTAGAAGCAAGTTAAAATCAAACCCTGCATGTCCAGGAAGAGAACATTATATCTCCCAAGATTTACATACATGCTTAACATAAAATAAAGGTTGTGTTACATACATAAGGGGGTACACACATGACTATAGTATTTTTCACACCAAAACAACCTAAGCCAACTTAGTTTCCTGTTACCAGCTAAAGGTTTAGCAACAGGTCAAAAGAAAACTAAAGGATGGGGAGTGGGAAGAGGCAAAAATTCCTTTCAAATACCAGTTTATGGCACATTTATGAGTTGTGAGCGTCAACACTTCTCATTAATGATAATTCTGAGCACATTAGTGCACATGAAGCTGTGTTTATTCATACTGGTCAGCAAAGCCTTTTGGAGGAAAGCTTGGCGTTTTTTAAAGGCAGAGCCAAGAAATAAAACTCAAATTAATTATTTGTTCTTAATTTTATGTGGCACCAATGAAAAACAGAATACAGTATCTTTTAAATAGTTGTCCAACATATGCTTCTGATTTTGAAAGAAGTTTGGAGACTAGAGGACATGACAGTCAATCCTGCGTAAGAACCTGCATAAGAACTGGAAGGCTGACAAATTATCTTATCTAGATATCTCGTAACATGCTTTTACAATTTCTATCCATTTGCAACAATACATGAGCATAAATACACTTGACAAGGATGCAACTGGCTTCTTTTTTTCCTGAAATTGTCTCACAAAAAAAATATTCAGGAAATATTTTAAAGGTGTTATTTAGTGACTAGTCAACAACTAGACAGCCACTTGGATGTACTTCATTCCTCGACTCACTTCATTTTATTACCAAAATTAACTCATAAACATAGAAATTTTGAAGGAATCAAAGCTTCCTCAAAGGCAGTTTGATAGGCAGTCTCCCCTCTTCATTCCCAGCCTAAAACAGTTTCAACCTTTCATGCTATTAGTAGTTAAAAAAACTGTGGCTCTGATAGGGAGCCTATCTCCAGGGATAGATTAATTTGCACAAAATAGCCCAAAGGAGGCACAAGCTTAGCATGGTGATTACGTGTTATTGGTCCCCATACCTCAAAACTACATTCAAATGATGGTCATTCTGTAAAATTTGTGTTAATTTTTCTGCAAAGTTTTTTTTTTATTATTTAACGGAGATGGATTATACTAGGCAAATAAGCAGCAATTACTTAAAGTATCACCAATTCTCACAGTTTCAGGCACTTGCAACAATATTGCAAATACAACATTACAAGACTGCTGTACCTGAAAAAATTCTGCAGACATCTCCAAAAATGGAGCCTCAAAGTCTTCTTCATAGACTGATCTTCCTTCAAGACCTAGAATCATTAACATCTGGCAAGCATTTCTTATTGCGCCTCTGCCAAAAAGTAAGTTGTTAACAACTTCAGAAATCTACGTGTTTTTAAAACAGAATACACAGCAGAATAACAACTCAGAACATATTAACTTCAATAAAATATAGCAATAGCAAGCCCATCCTAAACCTGGTACACAGTAAGTTTTCAAGAAGATTACAGGTCCAAGACTGATTATTTTTGTTCTAAACTGAGGAACTGACAATGTTTATTGATGACTTTAAATACAATGCTAGTGAGGCAGGCCTCACTTTCTATTAACTCTGAAAACTATTAAGAATATATTTCAACATACAAGAAAACAACAAAAATACTACTTCAAAGAAAACTTAAAACTGTACATGTAAATTGCAATTGAACAATTCAAAACGACTGCACAGATGAAGCTGCTGTGTGAAGTCTGGGGTTTTGCTCAGTTGGTTGTTTTTTAAAAAAAATTACAAAACCCACAACATGAAAATGTATCAGTAAGTTAAGCACTTGGTTAGGCATTGAAAAACACTAATAAAATGTGAAAACAAAAGAACTGTATCCAGGAAAAAATTCCACTTTCTGGCAGTAGGGGACAATACACAGCTGTTGCCAGGGAGTATTCTCCTCAAAGTACAAGTTGGGCAATCCCAGACACAGAACTGCAGCCAAAGCAGCCTGGAGCTTACACAGCTCCACACCCATGAGCTGTTCTGAAGCTGGAGATGCAAAGGAAAACATGCAGATTTGAAGTTACTTCAGCTGCAGTATTTGCAGTGTGTGGCACAGAACTTCATATCTACTAAATAGGGAACAGGTCTAAAAACCCAGAGATGCAACTGAACTACCCAGAAACTGATGGATCAAAACATCAAGGAAAAGGAAGAGAAATACAATTAAAAAAGAAAACTTAAAAAAATCCCAAAACACAGGTACAAGAAAATGAAACAATCTGTCAGTACAAAGGAAATACCGGGCAGTAAGAGGTAGAGAATTGTCAAAACTCTGCTTTATAACCAAACGCTCTGACATGAGGCCATAATGGAGAGATTTAATGTAAGTTTTTATTAAAACCACAAGATAAGTATTGAAAAATATATTAATGAGCTTCCCCATTTACCATTATGCTAAACCTTATTATACAAAGAAATGTATTATTCCAGATTGTGGATATATTTTACTTATGATTAGAAATGCGGCCTTAAGTAACGTTGTATGTTCTTAATTCACTCTTACAAATTGACAGGTATTATTCATTATTTGCAACAGAAGATGGTCACTTACAAACATCTTACCTATCTACAACTTCTCCTTTCCTTTCCCTTGCAATCATATCCAGCAGAGTTTGCCGCAGGTGATCCCTAATGCAGCCATATCGCACAACCTGGTCTCGAAAAATAATCAAGCCCAAATTGTAGACATTCTCCACGTTGTTTTGTTGCACGTACACACGGTCCTACAACAAAGGCACACACAGCAAGAACATTTTTAAATTTGGTATCTCCATGCTACTCAAAATTGCATGAGATTGGGAATATTGCCACCGTACAGAAAAAAAAATTAATCATCTTTCTCCATAAAAAGAAATGATGAATACCTTCAAAATTAAAAAACGTTTCCAAAAACTTCATTTGCACAGAAAGTCTACTTTGCTTAAGAGTGTAAGCACAGCATTCCCACCACTCCTTTTAGGCAGATTCCCCTCAATTTTCAGTGAAATCTCCTGAAGTGGAATAGTTAGATGAACAGAAGAAAAAATAAAAGCCAAAATGAGAACAGTTACAATCAAAACATTTATGGATTGGTACTGCAAAATGGTACATAAAGATTTCTGTTGAAGAACACCCACCTCACAAATTCACTTTCATTCAATTTGATCAAATGTCTTGAAACTTTGTTATGTTTCAATAAAATTGTACTTGTATACACACACCCCAAAAAAGAAAGGAGAGAAACTGCACTACTTATGTTTTGATGGGGTTTACAGTCTATCTCCTTACATAACCTCAGTCTACAGGAAGAATCAAGCGCCTCAAGTATCCACTATCCCTACACTACCTATGTTCACAAATCGAGCCTGATCCTCTGAACAGTTTTGCAACTCCGTATAGCTCAAACACTATCAGAGCTGACTGAGACACTACTGAGCACAGACCCAAGTTTCTTACTGCTACCTGCAGAAATGCTCCAAAAATGTCTCCCCTTTTCTATTCCTCTCTCCCAACTTAGAGCTCTCTAGAAAAGGAAGACTAATAATAAAGTTACTAGCGGACAGAAAAATAGTGTATTCACTTAATATCCAGTACTGCCATACCAGGTAAGACCATTTAAAACAATATTCAGAATAGAACGATGGAGTTTCTATTTCTCAGATGAGCAATGATTGTTTTCATTTCTGTCAGGGCATAATCCACTCATCTAATGTAACAGTCTGGGTAATTACTAAAAATACTACTTTACTACCAGTTCAGCCCCAGGAATTTTTGTACCCACTCACAAATTGACTGTGTAAGGTTTTCTGAGAATTTATATATCTGTAACAACAACAAAAAAATCAAATTCTATGAAGGATGAAGGTCAATGTTTGAAATTGAGTATAAAGATAAGATCCTCCACTGTTTTAATCAATTATCTTATGTGTTTTACCACACTCAGGACTGAAGTGCAAAGTTACTCAAACACCGAGAAAACTAAACTATTAAAAAGACTACAGAAATAAAGATTACAAAATTTTAAGTTCATATAAATTCTGCACTTATAAACATCAGAAGGAGCAGACAGCACACCCTTTATTAATTTAGCAGCTGAATTTATGTCGCAAAATTATTCATATGCTAATTATATGCCAGATTGCCACTTGATGACCAGAGGAAAGAGGAACATTGGGTTCCACAATTCACCAATGATTCCACCCACTCCCTTCAGACTGACAGAATTTAATTAAAATGAAAAAACCAAGATGGGAAACCAAGATGAAAAATCAAGATGGGAACAGGTCAGATATGCCTGCTCCTTGGCTCATAAAGCTAGCTTACTTTTGCCTCAAAGCAAAGAGTTTACTAACTGGTCTCACAAAATCAGTGTAGCAACACCGGTCTTGATCTTGTATATTAATCTATTTTTTCTGTTATTTAGAAACAGATTATTTCACTCCCTTATTTACACACTTGCATTAAGAACAGAAGTAAATGTGACTCTAAAGTAAGCTTTTCAAAGAGATTAAAGAGAAAATTAAAAAGTAGTGTGTAATACACCATATGACTTGAGGAGAAAAGACTGTTATTTCCTAAGAATATTCATACTGCTGAAGCACAGGCAGCAAGGTATCAAACTGGATTAAAGCCATGGTCATGACTCATCTGCAGAGCTTCTATGATGGCACTGCCATTATGAAATGAAATAGCAAGTGCACGAAAAAGTCTTCTCAATGTAACAGCAATGCCTCTTCACCCAACAATACCCAAATTAAAGTAGCAGCATTAATGCTTCTGATGCTGCTGGTTTGCTTACCCTTGGTAACAGATCACTTTCACCATTTACTAGAAGCTCTCCCAACATGGAAAAAAAATCTTAAGAGACAAGACGACCCATGTAGGATGAGGTTTGACAGACAACTCTACATGCTACTGAACAGCAATCACTTCCCAGAGAAGCAACAAGTGCTTAAAGGTAAAAGTAACTCAAGAGACAAGGGTAGAGTTTCAAACAGCAGTTACTCATTAACTACAAGGCTGGTTAACGCTGCAGAATAACTCTGATCTCAACTAAAGCATGTTACCTATCATACAATAACACTAGTCAATTTTTTCCCATCTCTGCTTGAATGCACTACCTGGATGGTGTACCTTTCAGACACCGCTCTGTGTGTGTATATATATATATCAAGTGTCTTTGATCCTAGATCTGAACATAAAAACACCACTTCTCCCTACTACCTTGTGTGTAAGCCATAAACAATGGTAGTCATATGCCCTGAGGTGAAAACTCAACTTCACTGTCACTGCTGGCCTAAAAGAAGATGCAGACTTCGTGCAGCCCAGGGCTGAGATGAGAATGCTCTGCCCTCTGCAACACACACGGCTGTACTTGGATGACGCAGGAATGCTCAGCCCCCTGCAACACAGCTGTACTGGCAAGAGGAGCTGCTCACCTCTGATACTACTATCTGTGCGCCTGTGCTGCATCCAGGGGTGTGACTGCTGCCCTTGCATACCTGAAATTGCTTTACATTTAGCAAGTACAGGTATCGAAAAAGGGACACCACAGAATCCAGTATAGCCCAGTTTCTGTAAGACATTCCAAGAATACTCGCACTCATGTAGCTTTAAGAGAAGACTGAACAACTGCACCTCCACTGCTACTGTTACCAACAGTAGCTAAATAAGAACTACAGTAGTTATGTTTACCTAAGTTGCAGCTAGAGCGAGACTGAATTTCAGGTATGCCCACATGCAGAACATTGCTTTGCTACTTCAACATGTCTTAGCACATGACTCAACACAGTGAAGACGCTACTTAGGACATGACTTCACTGCTTTGATATACCTCTGCTGGCTGCAGACAGTGCCAGAAGTTTTCAGAGAGCATTACATATCTTCTGGCATTGATTACTGTAGCCTGAACACGCACAACAGGAGGAGGAGAGCTCGTGCACATATACTGCAAAATACAGCAGAACTATGTAAATTTGAAATTATGTTGAGGAAACTTAGAGCACCTCAAAGTTCAGATTTGCCTTTGTGGTGCAATTCCAGGTTGCAAAACCCTGCACTAGAACTACATTATATAACAGACCTGAAACCAAGCAGGCTTTTTTGCCAGACAGCAACCATGACGCAAGGTAACACTTTGTTTAAAAAGCAACTATAAGAAAAGCCTTAGGAGTCCTTGTGAAAGAGGTTTTGCACATCACATGAAATCCTGCCATAAACCCCAAACACCCAGTATTCAGATTATTAAGTATCATAACAATGCACCGATCTCATTGTACAAAATAGATCTTTTTTAGAAATGTACTTATTTGCATATATTAGAAGTGGCAAAACTAAACAGAGGAAAGAGATTAAGGTGGGTTGGAGAAGTGTTTGTTTTGACTTAGATCATGTGGGAGCTAGTGGGTGGAAGTGAGTGGAAAACAAACATGGCATTAAAAGAGTGGTGATTCAAGATGTACAATCACCAGGCTGAAGCAAGAATTTAAGAGAGTAAGAATAGAAGTCAAGGTTATGTTCAATGTTTTACTTTCACTGTCGTCAGACTGTGGCTTGTTGGGTACCAACAGGTACATTTCCTGAAACTTATGTGTAAGTAATTGGGACAGACTACAAAGTAAGGGGAGAAGGACTGGGTTATCTTTTATTTAAAAACATTGTAATTGCACATACTTCTCCTGGTGGAACACAAGCATATCAATTAACAATCCCTGGTGACTTGAGTTTATACAGTACTTGTTTTTAAGAAAAAAATATTTGTAATGTGAATTTTATTTGCTGTGCTTGAATAAAAGGTATAAACAACTTCTGACATCAGCACATCACTGTAAAACTACATTTCATTCAGACTCAATGTCATAAAAGAATAAAAAATAATTATTAACGTCTTGAAAATTATTAACTTCTTGAAAAATGTTTCTATAAAGAGCAGATGTCATTTTTGTCACATGTTCCTCTGCTTTATAATTTTGTGGTACAATCACAATATCACAACATATCATTTTTGAATGAACACATGCTCAAGACTAGAAGTTTCCTGCTCTTAGTCTCCTTCCAATGAACAAAATTATGTTTGACTCAACAGGACATCACAGTGACAAAGGTAAAACTGCAAATATTTGAGACTAGGCCTATATTAAACAATAGCTTGCACTTCAGTATGTAATGAAAGCATGTATGTTTCTAATCAGTTGGTCCTATGTCCCTCCAAATCAAAGAAGGGAGTCTGCCCATTGCATCATCTCCTAGCATTACACCGTCCTGTACAATGAAGATTAAATTTCTAATAATAAACATATTACATTATAGATTTAGCAGACAACAGTGGTCCTAAAGTTTGCTAAGTTCATAACAATTCTTCCCCCAGGATACTTATTTGTTTTTATTACTATACTATAGATCTATTCTATTGTGGTTTGTCTTTTCTGTTTATTTTAGATCTCATTTTGGTACAAGGAAGAAAGCCTACAGGAGACAAGTAATTACAGTAAGTGGATGCCTCACCTGAACACCCACTTGAAATAATTAGGAACTGGCAAACTGCACATGAAAGACTATGTATGCCAGAGGTATTCAAGTTTGCTTATTATTCAGTTCTGAGTATAAACTATAATCCATTGAAGTCCAATCTGCACTTGTAGGAAAGCTGCAGGTCTCCATCTTCCAGAGTTGTAGAAAAGGCTGGCTATCTGCTCTAACAGCACTCACGTGCTTCAAACAAGCACCAAGGCACTGCCCTCCTGAGCACAAAAAATACCTTAGGAAACAGCTCATCTCCTTTCAAAAGTGCTAGACGAAGCACATAACCCTTCCTCAAAGAGGGCACTTCCTTGGTCCTCAATACACTGGTGAGTACACTAAACAGAAACAGCTGATAAGCCAGCTTTCTCTCACACTGAGGAATGAAACATTTATTGAATTTTAAGAGCAGCAGATAATACTGCATTATCCACTCTGACCACCTATGTATCATGGAGCATCCAGCACCTCCTGTACTCATATAGTACACAGCATTTGGCCAAAACACAACAGCTACTCCCCTATAAAGCTCTGGATTACATCTTTTAACATTTCTGGAAATTTATCACTAGCTTTAGAAGATTATTCTAATTGTTAATTGCTCTTGAATGTGTTGAGATTCATCTAGTAGCAATTCACAAAAAGATCAGAAACTCCAAAATTTCTCTTAGCAAAGACAGTACATCTTCAAAATAATCTCTCAATCTTCCCTTCGGCAAGACTGAGATATAATACACTTGAGTGTTACTGAAGGCATTTTATCCAGCCTATTTTTAGATATATGCTCTTTTCACAACCACCACAGAACACCCATAACACAAAAGACAATAAACCTATTAAAAAAAACTACACTGGAAGTTTGAGAAGGCTTTACACCATCCTACCTTCCACAATAAGAAACTATTACATGAACTAAAACATGCAAGTAACATCTATAACCTGCCAGAATGCATCTTACTAGCTTATTTTTTAAGAACGGCACAATCAATAGTTTTTCAGATGCATTTTGCATGTGATAATGAGATAACCTAAAAGAAGGATCCAATTGTAATTTGTCACGAACCCGTAACAGTCCTGCATGCACACAGAGAATTCAAAACTAGGGACAGACAGTAATCTTAGGATGAACCCTGGTAAGCATGCCTTGCTTTTCACCCTGCCAGCTAATTTATTTACATTTATCAACAGACAATATACTGCATCAAGTTAAATGTATGATAAAGCAGAATACTCACCATATACATCAGAATGTCTCTAATCATCACCATAGCAGTTTGATGATCATTCCACGCTTGGTTTAGTGTTTGTAGAAAGTTGTTATTCAAGGAGTTTAATACATCTTCTCGCACCTGAAGCAAACAAAAATGTAGTATATTGTCATGAACCCAAGTCAGTTTCTCCCACATAATTTAAATCTTAACAAGCTTTGCTTCCTGCTCCCTCTATGAATTTCAATATTACCATGAAGTTCTTGCTTTTCCTGGGTGCTGACCATCCCCTACCTTGCATTACACTTCTGTCAAAAAAAAAGACTTCATACAAGTAAGAAAAATTGGGCTAAAAACAAGAGAAAAAAATGAACATGGATGTTCACTTTCAAGGGAATAACTGAAGTCTCAAATGTTATTTTCTTACAACTCCTCAAAGGTTTAATTTCCTAGTGCTATAGTGTTTCAACTAATGTTAACAATACTATCACAGAAAATTAGGCAGTACTGGTAAATGTTAAATTCAGGAACAAGTACAGGTGGAAAATCAGCCACAACGACATTTAGAAAGACATGAGACAGCATAAAGTTACAGCTAGCAACAGTTTTGAAAGGAAACAGTAACTTAGTAAAGACCACACACTTACACTAATGGGCTGAATTTGCTGACTGATTCATTTCTCCCATCATCTTCAGGCTTTATTTCTTTTTGACACTACTACTCCCTTTAATAAATAAGACCATCCAGTTTCATATTTTGATTTACATGAAATAGACACATAACTACAGTGCCCAAGCTTTAAACTCATGTAAAAAAGAAACACGAGGGAACATAAAAAAATATTTCAGAGTTAACAGAACACATGAATTTACTTTTGACATAACCTGCAGATTACATTCTGCCCTCTGTTGTAACTGAACAGAGTGCACTTTTATATTAACAGATTTGTATTTATACTTGTATGATAGTGGAAATGTCAGTAGAGAGAATTCAAACAGGAAATCCAAACACACATGACATGCAGCCACAAGCTGCTCCAACATCAGATGGAACCACCTGACACACCTCATTCTGTCATTCAAGTTTTCAGAAGTTATTATGCAAAACCAGCATAACAAAAAATTCCCAGTCTGCCACACTACTGCATCTGCTCCTTAAACTCTCATGAGCAAGCCAGTAACACCATGACACACCACACTAACACCATGGTGTCTTCTTGAGAAGCTGTGGAAACTTATCCTGGCAATATCCAGCTTGTTGTTGAATTTAGGTAACTGAGGTAAGCTTCTAGGTTTAAAAAAAAAATAAAAAATCTTCAAACACCTACTCCCCAGACCCAAGCAAGGCCTCTCCTTCTTGCTTTTGGAAAACACAGTATGCAGCTCTGAGTCCCAACCAGCACTGCTTAGCTGCCTCATTCTTTCTGATTGTGATTGTTTACCCTTTGGTCTCCCAAATGTGCAGCCCTGTTGTCAGCCTGTTTGCGTAGTTTTTAGCTAAAATCTAAATACACATTAAAAACATCACCAGCTGTACTTGTAAAGAATACACTGAATCTCCCAGAACAGGAGAAATAAACATGACACAGTTGCTTTCATTTTAGTCAATATGGAAAAACACTGGAAACACTGTTAGGTAGATCACTCATATTGGTAAAATGTACCAAAGCAAAAGTAAAAAATTCATTAGTTTACAAGCACACATAACCAGGGTAGGGACTGATCAACTCCTAGTGAAGTATTTGAAGCCATCACAGAACTCTTCAAGGATTAAAGCGGGTTTTTTTGGTTTTGTTTGTTAACAACTCAGAAGCAGTGTGCCTTTCTAATTACACATATCAATGACAACAATGCTCCTAGAGCAGCCAGTGCCAAATGACATACCAACTGGTAGCAAAAGGGGGTGCTTGCCACCAGGTAGCAACAACGATTTGCTTCCAGTCAGAGAAACATTCAGATCTGTACCACCTCTGCTTCATGCAGTATGCCATGTGGCCACCTAGAAATGTGTTTAAAATCCAGGAATGGGTGCTATACAACAGAATTTCTCTTAAGAGTCTCTCTGTGAAGCTTCACGATGGCATTCTCGTAGGTTTATTTTAAGCTGCAGGCAGCTTTGCAAAGCCATTCTTTTAGTTGCTACAAAAGCCAACAAAATTATTGCTTACAACAGCTGCCTAGAGTTCATAAGTGTTGAATACATTCCTCTTATAGGCTATGAATACAGCATTACAGGAAAACTGCTATAGCACACAAAATATCCTTGCCATGCGAAGGCGCAGTCTGAAACCGCTTTGGTGAAATAAATGACTCGTAGTAAAAAAACCTGGATAATCACACTCTTCTACAGAAAAGGAAGCCCTTCAGGAATTCAGCTGCTGCTCTTGCAAAGTCTGAAGAAAATATCAAAGATTTTTATCAGCAGAATGTTCCCTCCAATTAGCTGAGCTTGTAGTGACTTCTGTTACCATCTTTGCAGTAACACAGTAAATTGGCAGGCATATCTAGCTTTAATAGGACTGTCTATACACAGTCTCAAAAATAAACTGGCAGCTTCATAATCTACATAAGGTCTTCCTGTGTTTGCAAGGATACAATATTGTATATAACTTCAGGCAAAACTGTGCTTTATACTGGATATAGCTCTTAAAGAAATATAGCACCCTCCCTCACCAGTCTCTTCAGACTAGTTTGTTGGCATGAGATTCCAATAGCTTTAAATAACTCCCTATTAAGTGTACACAAAGCAGACTTAGGGCCTAGTATCCTCTCTCTTGCAGTGCCCAGCCTGACGCAGCAGCACAAATAGTTCCATTATGTAATTTCCAGTACTACAAGGACAGCCAGAACCTTCTGTGGGGAGCAGCAGTTTAGAACGGCACTTTCTGAACTAAAGCCTCAAGGTCTAAGAACTTTTATTACAGTTTCTTCATCTTCTGTAGAAGTCCAAGTAGTACAAAAGATAGTATTGTAAAATGTTAAGAGTTCCAACTATGGTTACAGAATAACTTTAACATTACCAGAAATGCCTGCTCACCCCTGCAGCTGCTATCCTTCTGCTGAAAGAAAAAAACCCAAAACATTGAGGATTCTGAATTGCATCTACTTTCTGGCAATTCCTTCACATCCATTTAACTGCAGACTTGCACAAGATCATCTTAAAACACCATTAAGGAAAGATAAAGGCAGATAACACTTCATATACTGCTGGTCAGGCTTACAGTGCACCCTAACTGCTCACCAATTAATTAGCCTCCTGCACAACTCCTCAGGCAACTCCCTCCCTACCTCATAGATATTATGGAAATAATTTCAAACTTCCTGCAGGAGATTTTTATCTTCCCTCTCCCCTTCCATCTGCAACACCACAACCGCAAAATTTAACACTTACTGAGGATCCTAGACATACCTTTATAAGCCCCAGAGTAAACATGCTTCCTTCACCCCATACCTTCTGCACCAGCACCCCATACAGTTCCTTCTGCACTTAACAGTGCCATAATGACTGCCTCTGTGCTGCCCTTACCAAAGGCTTTCTTGCATGCCTGCCTTTACTATTATGCTGGAATAGCAGGCACTGTCACTACCAAACTCCACCAGTTGTATCAGCAAAGACCATCAAGTCATTCTGGCATGCCAGTAACAGCAATGTTTGACAAGATGATGAAATCTTACAGGACATGACAATATCCCAAGCATCTCCTGCTTTTCAGTAATGCCCTAGTATCTCCCCAGACAAGCACATTTCATCTAAGTTTAGGACACCCTTTAACATCTCTGAGTCCCTGATGTATACTGCACAGAAACCCCACCCAAAAAAACTCCACTGGGCTCGGCTAACAAAAATACATTTTTGTCACACACAGAATTTACAGAATACACAAGTTACATTATATATCATGGGTTTATACATTTCATAGTCTAGTGAAATCTAAAGTATCCTGCCAACTTTTTAACTTCAAGAGTTTTTTCTTCTAACAGAAGTAAGGGAAGAGCATCCACATCCAGCTACAACACTGCCAAAGGGGAGAAAGATCAGTGAAATACCAGATGTACAAGAACTAATACTTCAGTTACTATGAAAATTTTCAATACTTTTTATTCAATGCTATTTAAAGTTCAATTCTACGTGTACTATACTTTAATAATTATGTCAATACACAGGCAAAGACAAATTTTAGCATGCCCTTACCCAGTAGTGAAAAAAAAGGCAGTTTAAGGCAGCCAATTCCTGTCCAATTCCTCCAATGATGTGGAGGAAGATACCTGGCTTACTACTGATTATATTAAGTAGCCAGGATCTGGTAACTGTGAGCCATTGGCGTCTGCAAGTTCAACAGTAACTTGCACGTGTGCGTCTATCAATCATGTTTGCACCTATCATATTTTATAATTAAATAATCTGTAAAGATAGCATACAGTTTTAGGTTTTCTTGTTGAGGAATTAAATAATTTTCTTCTTAACATGCTAGATATCTAAGAAAAAGGCTGAGTAGGCATAATTTTTAAATTAGCATAAATATGGCTCTTCACTGTACCACACCAAAATAAAAAGCTTTCACTTTCCAAGCTTGAACACTACTTGTAAAAAAATTGGAACAAATACATTGCCCCTATCTAGTCTCTTAATCTATTCCTAATTAACCAGCCTGACTATAATGCAACAGGAATGTAACTTTTTCTAGAAAGATAACCAGCAGATATGGACAGCCAATGACAATTCTATTTTAAGGATTCTAGCAATTAGAAAACTGGGTTTGGCTATTCAGAAGCACCCCCTGAAGTGAATGTAGTCCTTTACTAAAATCTATTCATTTCTGCACATTTTCATTTTGATAAAAGTTAATAGATTTCATGAACAACATTTCAGTTGGAAAAATCCCCCTCTTCCAAACAGTGGCATCCACCACTGCTTGAACAGATGTTTCTAATGACACATGATGAGAGCATTTATTGTTAATCAGCTACTTTACATTTAACAGAGACACTCCTAAAAAGAAACACACAAGATTCCTCCAAAACTTCTGTTACATAAAGCATGAGGTTAAACAAAAACTTTTTTATCTATCTTTCAAGTAATAATGGCAAAAACATAAGATGCCATTATAGAACTGATCCTGTCCTTAAAAAACAGATACAATAGCATTTAGTGTCAGAAAAGCATTTCTCTACACTGATAATTGTGCAACCCTCTTGGCCAGTGCAGTGATGGTACAAACTCACAGGATCTTCTGCTCTTCTGTCAGTTTGCCACAATCAGCACTTCAGAGTAATTAATCTTTCATATGGATGATTTTTAATATACAGAAGAGCTAGCAACAAAGATAAAGAAGCCTTCCTCAAATTAAACAAAGATAAACTAAAGTCCAGGAAGATTAAACATTTAGTGTCATGCTTATTATTAAGTATAGACTGTAAAGACAGGCACATGCAAGAACAAGGTACAAAAAGCCTCAGCCATTTGCCACACTTTATATGAATAGTACAGATTATGAATGCACAAATTATGAAAACAGAAGTGTTTTCACAGAGTCACAGATGTGCTGATTATGGATTAGAGCCATAAATTTCTCAGCCACTTCATACAGGATGCCCCCTCTCACGCGAGCAATAAAAAAGCCCCATATTCAAAGCAGCTGTAGAATACATTTGTCTGGCCCACACCTTCAAAAACTAAGATTTTTTAAAAGATGCAACACACTCCTGTCACATTTGTAGCTCCAGTTAGAAAACATAAAAAGCTTCCCAAGCATTATGGATTATTTAGACATAAACCACCCATCCACTCTCAGTAATTCAGCCCAAAGTAATAATCCAGGACACAAGACGGTGTGCAACTTTCCAAATGTTGCACTAACAGGACAAAAATCCGATACTCCACCTGAACTTACAGCCAGTATATGGGATTAAAGTGGACATGTGTCTCAAAGACAGGGAGCTGTGGATGTTACCACAAGGAGTAAGGTATCTTCCCTAGATTTAGGATACTATTATCACTGAATATTAACTGGACTCATAAAAGTGAGTTTTAACTTTTTTTCCAATGACATATATATTAATCAACCCTAAACTTTCTTCACAAAGATTGAAGATACAGTTCCATGGCTTAACGCAAGATATGAAGAGCCATTTTCTCAGATGATGCATTTTCACAAACAAGAAGTTTCTGCATATAATTTGGACCGAACTACAGAGTTTTCAAAAGACTGAGATCACAGAATGCAGACTACTCAGGACATCAGTTGTTGCTGAGCTGATGTTTTTGTACATTGCCTACCGCCTCTTTGAACAGCATAATCCTAGCACAACTCTCTTGTTAGCTTGTGAATTAGTTCATTAGCCCATAGCAAACAGGTTCTTAGATTGGTATTTTGTTTCACAGATGAAAAAAATAACTGGAAAACAAACAAAAATTTGTTCTGAAAAATTCACAAAATGCCACACACCTTTTTAAAAAAATTCCCAGCTCTCAACAGTTATGTCTCAGCTAAAGTTGTTTTCTGTTACACACTTCCAAATACTTGACCCTCCACCAGTAACCTATAAGACACTTCAAATTTAATGCATAAAATGACATACCTTGTTTATTAGATGCTCAGTGACCACTTCTCTTAGTCCAGTGTAGAGTTTTTCACCGTGTTTGTGCAACACCATTGTATATGCATTCCTATATAGCTCCTCAAAACTGAGACCACTATTGTTCTTCCGCTGGATCTCCTGGATTGCATTTTTAAGAAGATCCCAAATGCTGTTCACATATTTCTCATCCATAGTCATCTGTAAAAAAAGGCAACACATTATTGATTAGAATCAAGAAAGATCATAACAAGAAGTTGTAACTCCAGGAGCAGTAATTGCTTTTGCCTCATTTTTGTTGATTTCATTGTCACAACGTTTCTCAAACTTTATCAAAAGAAAAACAGTATTTATTAAACCAGTAGGGATTTCAAGAAATCATTACTAAAATTGTAATTTGTAAAAATTTAAGGAAAAAAATTGCACTGCAATACTGACCTGCTTAACCAGACCCCAAATCAACTCGTACAATTAAAGATAATAATGTCTGACACAAAGTTGGCAAATTTACTTAGTCACCTGCTTGAGCCAACTAGGTTTTCTTTATTTACAGCAACGTACTCACGGCCAAAGAACCACGTGCCTACAGTTTAAATATTTACAACTATTGTTGAAAAACCCCACAAGTGTCCACAACCAACATCTGTCTTGAATATATTTCCATTGCACAAATATGGTTAAATAACTTGCTACAGGATATGCAGCAAGCACTAAGCAGAATACACATGCTTGATCTGTTATTCAGACACTCTATCCTTGAGTAAGTACACTAAATAAAAACTACCGTATCAAAGAAAAATTCAAAGAGAAACTCTTACAAGATATAGTCTCAATATAAGAGCAAACAAACTTTTGTCCTCTATCTAGTGCTTAGTGTGAATCAGTTTACAACTGTCCTTTACCAAAGCAAAGCTGCTTCAAAATATGACACTTTATAAAGATCTGTGATGGCAAGGAAGTACAGCAACAAAATACCAGATGTCAATATTACTTCAAGTTTATGATTTAGCTAAGCTTCATCACCCAGCAGAAAAAAACCCAAACACTTTTTAAGGGAACAAAATTTAAATAGCAATGTTTAAAATCTGTTTAGTTAATACAAAAGGGAACCGATGCAGTATTTTAGATGTAAATAAAAAGAGAGAGGAAAAAGCCACCAAGTGTACCAATACTGTCAAAGCAGTCTTGAAAATAACAGCTGAAAGTGCTAAGAGAGTAATGAACAAGGGTATGACATTATGGAGGAAAACCACGACCAACCTTGGTCTTATCACCTCCTCTGCCACCCCCCCAAAAAATGAGTATATAGAAGACAGACACATAAGACCAGTTTTGCCTGCATTTATAATCAAACACAATGATTAGCAGAACTTTTTTTTTCATTAGATGTACAGTTTTACATGCCATTTCAAAATACCAAGTTTTCTAGGCATTATAAATAAAAGCTCAGTTCACAATGAGGATAAGCCATTCACTGCCTTTGGAGGGAATGGACTACTGAACAAAATGAAAACAAGACACATACTCCACTACTCCACCCTTGTCTTTTGGAGTTTTGGTTAAATACAAAGATTTCCATTATAAAAACACTCCTATTGGTAATTTTTCCACTAGTCTGATACCCACAAATCGATACATCACTGTATACCTAAACCAACAAAAATAATCACAAACACTTTGAAAAACTCTTAGCTCCCTATCTCCTAAAACTGAAACCTCAAAGTGGCAGAGAAATGCTGGAGTATTGTCCTTCCCTGCCTTCTGCTTATTCTGTTAGGTATAATATTCAAAGGTTTATTACTTTCTTTTTAATTTGCATCTGTTACATTGGTGCCTCTTCAAGGAAATTACTTGCTAAAGCCTTCCTGAACAAGCAATTTTACAAGTACTGATAATGAAAGCAACCATTTAGAATTGCAGACAATAATCCAAGCAAAAGCTTTTCAGCTTTCCTTTCCAAAAACATGAGGTTTTGTTTTCAAACAAAGCATAGACTCAAACCAACACTTAAAATGCCATTTTCTCCACTTGCTAAACAAAAATCGCCCAGCCAACATGACCACCTCTTCATCTCAACTGCAATTTAATTGCTCACTGTATTTTAAAAAGATATGATCTGTATAAAATAGGCAAATCACCAGTCACCACTTTGAAGAGTTGCTGTTTCAGGGTTGATCAGCTGGCAAATACTTCTAAATGTTACAGATAAGCAGCACACCTAATAATTTGGCCATGTTCAAGAAAATGGTAAAAGTGAATTCTTTAATTATTCTACTTTTAATCCCAATGCTATAGAAAATGAAGGAATGGTTGTAACATTATTTGCTTCAAACTCACTATACAAACATGATCAGAGAGCTTTCTGTCACTCAACAATTGACACACCATGAGCTGCTCTGGAAGCAGAAGAAAGATCCAAAAATTTAATTTTAAGGAGTATACATCTCCATGGGATAAACATTCTGAAATAGAAACGTAACTACTACCTTTTAAGATGAAGCAAGAAGAGCTCTGCTTCTCAGGGCAGCTTGCTGCTCTGCTACTCTCTCACTTTAGAGCTTTATCTGTGCAGTTTTGGGGGAACAGGTTTGCTGAAGTTCTAGGAGACCAAGTTAGAAGAGCACTGTCTTCCAAAAAAGATCTAGCTTGTTTGCAGCAGTGTTTTCTAACAAAGCAAAGATTCCTCATACTTTAAATATCTCCACTCTATCGGGCAGCAAGTCACTGCAGTAAAGCTTTTGCAAAACCTTATTTCCTCTCCACTGCTGAAAAGTTGTTTGGCTTCTCAACAAAAGAGGTCTTCCTGTACCACTGTCTTCAAACGGATGCAAGAACTGCAATCACCAAATCACCCCTGGATGACTTAACTCATGCACAACACGCTGCACCTCGGCGCGGCAGCATCATCTTCCTGCTGCTGCTTCGGGGCCAGGGCTCCTCGGCGGGCCAGGCCGGAGCGGCCGGTCAGTGCGCAGGGAGCCCAGACACCGAGCCTGCCGAAAGCCCCGCAGCCAACGGGCCCGGCAGGCTCCGCAGCCAACGGGCGGGCACGGCTCGGGCCGCCCCGCATGTAACGCGGCGGGGCCTCCGCTCCGCCCGCGGGCCCCGGGGCCGCTCCCGGCGTGCGCATCTTGAGCCACCGGCCGAAGCCTGGGTTTAGAGACACGCCGCGCAGTGCGAGTTCCCAGCTGACATCCTGAGCCTGTAAATCAGTTGTGTCTGCCAGTGTCTGCAAGATCCTCCTTCCATCTGACTGTCCTACCTTTTTCCTTAACACCATTAAACTGAAATACAGATGTTGTCAGTTTTACACTTTCACAACACCCCCTTAAGTCAAGCTTGTATGCAGATTTAAAGCAAACAAACTAAGTAATAAATAAGTTTGTGATGCTAGTATAACATTTTGGCATCTTTCAGAACTCTACAAAAGCATCTCTTCAACACATTCCTGAACTGTGATCCTAATCCCCCACTCTGACCCAACAGTGAAGATTTACGTAGCTCTCTAGATACCTGTCAACAACAAAGCCTATAAGCGATCCACAAAAGCAAATACAGGCTCAGAGCCCATATATTTTTCCATGCTCATTCCCAGATTTCTTCTAGTGGTTGTATTTTTAAAATGAACTCCGCAGTTGTAATGCAGTTGCCTCGTCTGTGCCTTCTATTCTTGCAGATTTAAGCAGAAGCTAGATCACTGCTTCTGCAGGTACTTTCAATAAAAAAATAAAAACAGAACAATGCCCAGATTCAGGAAAGGCTTCAAAACTAAAATCCCAGTGATTTCCATAGTGTTTACACCCAGATTCACCAAGATAGTAAGAAGCCAGTGTCCAAAGACAGGAAGTATGCTAATGTACTCCAGTTTATCTGAAGATTACCTTTCTTGGGGAATGGGACGGAGATCAAGTCTGTTACTGGCAGGAGAGAGAGATGTTTATAAAGAGCCACTAGTTGGAAAGCCTCCACAAACCACTGCCCAAATGCTAATGATTCAAAGATGCAACGTAACACAAACATCTGAACTCAAAGTGCAGCAGAAGTACATCTTGAGGAAACTAGACTAAAATATCAGTGGGCATGAAAGTGCAATTGATTCACACAGAAGTCTGCAAAGGACTCAAAAGGTCCTTTACTCCACAGTATTGCCACAGTGCAGGATCAGACACATGCAAGCCCTTGCTTATACGATGTCTGTATTATTAAAATCTTCATGACCAAATAACCAATCACTGGCAGCAATTATTGCCATTATCACCTGAAGAGCACAACACCAACTGGTTAAAGCGAACAGTCCCGAATATACTTCTCAGCCTCTCCCACCTAGATGCTAACCCTACAGAAACCACCTATTTTGAGTAAGTTTATCAGCATTCCTTAAATCAAAGAGGGCAATGAGCGAAACCCCAGTAATTTTTGGTATTAACATGACTTCATACAGAATATTGTCATCTCCCTTCTAACCATGTAATTTGAAGGAAATGCAAAGCTTGTCCGTGGGAAGGAACCACCCCATGGATCAATACACAGTGGGGCCAGCTGGCTAGAACACAGCTTGGCAGAAGAGAACCCAAGGCTCTTGGTGGACATCAAGCTGATGAAGAGCCAATGGGACCTTAAGGCAAAGAAGGTTAATGGTATCCTGGGCTGCATTTGGAGGAGTGCTGCCAGTAGGTCAAGGGCAATAGGCACAAACAGAAACACAGGATGTTCCCTCTGAACATGAGGAACTTTTTTTTTTTTTTTACTGTGACAATGACCAAGCAACTGACACAGGTTGCCCAGCAAGGCTCTGGAGTGTCCATCCTTGGAGCTTTTCAAAAGCCATCTGGATATGTCCTGAGCAATCAGATTTAGGTGAGCCTGCTTAAGTAGGGGTTTGGACAAGATGACCTTCAGAGGTGCCTCCCAACCTTGACCACTCTGATTTGGTGATGATATACATTACAGCTGTACACCTAGGAAGCTCCCTGTGTAATTGTGATCCATTAACTGCCAGTGTCAGGCTTCAACTGAAATATATCGCAGGACAACAAAGGTCAGCAACAAAATTCTTGTGGCCACCCCTGGAACTAGGGGTTTGTCCCCTACCAACTACAATCAACAAACAACACTAAACCTCCCAGATCTATACAATTTAGCTTTTACAACACCCTTTCCTTCAGATGAAACTTCCATTTCATATTCTTATTGGTTGATCATTTTACCCTTAACACTACAGAACTTGCCCCTCCTAGTGACAGAGCCATGCATGAAGTGCTGCGAATTGTAAGGAAAGGCAGTTACAGCAGCAAACTGCTAAGAACCTGCTGAATTCTTGATGGTTTACACCATCTTACTTTTACTGGAAGTAACTACTTAGCTTTCTTAAACAAGAAGTGACTAAGAAGGAAGTATTGAAAAGGTATTAAGTGTCCTCTAACACCTCAGTAGGAGTACCCACAGAGGTATACCAACAAGCAGAAACAGCAGGCACATGAACTAGTACTCACAAGACTAAGTAACTAGACACAGCTGTTCATCCTTGAAGAAGAAACAGGGTATTGTTAATTTGCAGACGTTTCAACAGACTATGAACACATTTGCAGGACATTTTTACTTTAAAAAGTCAAACAGTACTCAATTTTGCTACGGACTAGCTGCAGAGTCTTTATCACAATTCCACATGCTACTGGGTGAAACAAATCAATTTGGAAATAATTACTGCCAAGTTTCTCAAAATTTTCAAAAAAAAAAAAACAAGCATCACCTGCCTCTTTCCTTTCCATGACATCCTCTAGCTCTGATACCCCAGAACACTGGAGAGAGAACCCACTAAAATTACAGAATGCAAGTTTTTATGCTCTCTACCTTGAAGGAAGTGAGTGGATACTGATAATTACAGTTAGTTAGCAGCTCTGGGAGCACACATTTGCACCCAGTAATTGCACCCTGTTCTCACTCCCACACTTCCTATCCCTCAGCAGACAAAATCAGCAGGGGCTTACTGTTGCCATCTAAAATGGCCACCACAGGGTCCCGACCCACAGTCCAAGAGGCAAAGGAGGCTCTCAAAACTAACAGTCTTCACTTCCATTTCAAGACAGGGTATACATCAAGATGGTATTAAATACTCTGTTACACAGTAACTCAGCATCGTTTACCTGAATCCTTCATTGTGGATGAAACTTGGCTGAGGCTATCCAGAAAGGGTCAGGGCAGCACATTTCCTGCCTCAGAATCTAATCACTCCTCCAATTTTTATAAACCCTTCCAGTATTTTTAATTTAAAAGACAAGAATTTATAAAGACAGAGATACATTGTCTAGCTTTTGCTCCAAGAATATATCTGAAAAACGGCATATTAAGACATTGAACTACATATTATTTAACTACAGAGCAGATAAAATGTACCCCCACTAATGACAAATGGCGAGTTCAATATTCACAGATCTCTGAATTTTGAAGTTTTCATCACTGTGTAGCAATGAGCATGTCTGTAAGAGGATGCACTGGCTACACCTCATTGCCTAAGAACATCAGTAGTGATCAGAAGAGAATGACTCCGTAACATACACTTACAATGAAAATATGAAATCTCTGAGCAACTAAAAACACGAAGCACAAAATTCCTCAAGAGTGTTATCTGAACAGGTTGACTTTTACCCACCAAAAAAAACATGACTGGAAGCTAAGAAAAGGGGCATCCTGACCTACTGCTGTTCTGCTGCATCTGGGCTACTGCTCTACTTTGGCCATCTGCTGAAAGAGTCAGAGGGAAATCATAGCAATGTGCTCCCCAAAGTGATCCTAATAACTAGGCTTTTGCTCCAAGGTGACCTATAACAACAACTGGAGATGATGATGATCCAGTATCAGCCACATCTCCTAGGAGTATCAGGAAATGCCTACTACACTATTATACTCCCTCAGAGGGTGTGTGTGGTGGCAGGAAATCCATGTCTATAGTTTGCTTATGGTGTCTACCAGTTACCATTTACAACATTAAATACTGACACTATTTTTAATATGTGTTTTGTTCTTCACTCATGCCTGACATTCAAGTTTTACCCCTGTTTGGCTAGGTAATCTCTACACTAAACTTCTCCAGATTGCTCCTGCAAAGAATATTCATGGCCTGTACCATGCTTCAATCCAGGCTCAGAAGATGAGCTGAGTAATCCCATCAAGGCCAAGAGAAAAGTCAACTCCAGTCTGACACAAAATAAGGCTCAAGCCTCTGTAGAATAGACAGGGCTCCATGACAATACTCAGTCAGTAGTAGAAATGCAGGATTCACAATATCCACCTCTCCTTCCCAGGTGTCAGGCTTTGCTCAGCAGAAGCAAGCAGAATGCACAATTCAGTCAAAAAATGACACCTTCTTTGTCAACTGAAACACCCAAGAGCTGCAGGATTACAGGCAAAACCCTTTCCTATTCCACTTTGCGTAAATGGGTTCTGCAGCAGTGAAAAGCTATTCTGCCTGCATGGGGCGGAAGAAGTAAGATTAAGAAGTGATTGTTACTTAAAAGATGGAGTTGTACCTCCTGCATAGTGACTGACAGATTTGATCTGCCTCCAAGGCATTGTCTCAGAACACAGCTGGTCTCATCACAAAGTGCTGCTTCAGGGTGGGGGCTTGAAGAAGAAGGGGTTAGGTTGGTTTGTTTTGATAAGCTTTACAGCAAACTGTAATATCCTCCAAGAACTCGCTTTTCTAGTAAACCTACAGCTCATGGAAAACGATTTGCTCTTTGTCTCAGAGAGGTAACATTTGTCTGCATTATAGGTAGACCTGACAGGAGCTTTACCACACGATTTAACACTCTATAGGAAGTTTTGAAAAAGCCTTTAATAGAAAACCTCATACTGCAGCAACAGTTTTGACATGTTTAGCAGACTCATCACACTGTCGTATTTTAGTAACCGATTCAGAAGATTGAGGCTAATTCTGAACTGCTAACATAACTCAGTTATTCTAGATTTCAATATTTACTTAATATAATTTTTTTTTTCCCTAAATGCCCCTCATAAACTTCTGTGTTTCCACTCTGTGGAACATAATATCCTGGGGGAAAGTGTAAAAAAAATGAGAAAAACAACTCCTCCCAAACACCTGTTTTGCATGAAATCTGAGCAGCCATCAGTTACTGAATAAACACAAGGAAAAGATAATCTAAATTTTTGTTTCATTTCTTTAACAAAATATAAAAACAATTGAGAAAATCTGGAAAGGCAAACAACTTAATATAAACCAAAAAACAAAACTACACAGTGCTGATTCTGTGAACAGACATCCTTCCCTTTACAGACCTCTGCACACTTTCCCAGCACTAACTCATACTAAGTGTTTTTCATTACTAATGAGCAACTGTAAGAATGCATCATATACACAAAGACTAAGGTCAACAGTCCTCCATAAAAGCATATCCCAACCGTAGAAGACAACATACTGAGTCAGCAGTAAATAGTAGAAGCACAGTATGTAACACCATCTACTTCATTCAAAACTAGGTCCATATGTATTC